>NC_043711.1:96106309-96205930 GCF_006229205.1 Suricata suricatta | reverse complement strand
TATCAAGAAAGTCAGCCCCCAATGGCAAAGGAATGAAGCATTCACCCAGCCCCTGCCAGATGGCACCCGGGGCCACAGACCCACAGGACTTGATCGCGGGACAAGACGAGGGCCGTGGGCCCCGGACCCGAGAGGACAACATCCAAATAATTCTCCAGTGACTTCAAATTAACTGTGAGCTAAACCAGGCAGTTAAGTGTCTGAGCATAGATCTTCTTGTGGTCTTAATTAAACTTCCTCGAGTAGAAATACTGCTCTGAGATTTTCGGAAGGAAACCAATGCTCAGGAAATGCACCTGCGTCCAAACTGTCTGTCGTCATTACAGTCAGGAGTCAGGAGAGCTCCCACCGATCGCCGCGGCAGGGGTAAGGGCTCTTGGGTTGGGTGGCGATTGCTTACTATTATTATTATTAGCAACATCCTCATAATCACTACGCTCCTACTCACCCGTCGGTTCCCCCCCATCCCGTACAAGACCGCAAACGACAGCCTCTGGGCCAAATGTGGCCGCCGCTCATTCTCGTAAATAAAGTTGGGGAACACAGCCACCTCGCTCGTTGACAGATTTCTCACGATGGCTCTCGGCTGACCACAGCAGAGGGGAAGCCCTTGTGTGGCCGCAGAGCCTGAAATGTGTGCTGTCCGGCGCTTCACAGATGTTTGCCGACCTTTGCACGGACAGCGGGAGGAAGATGTGTCTGTTGGCCGTGCCTAGCGGGTGACTTCGCCCAGGAGGCCATGGGGAGCCGCTGCAGGATGTGGAGGTGGAGGTCAAGTGGCCTTGGTAGCAGCCAGCGCCCCCCACCGCACCCCCTGGTGGTCCCTTCTGTCTGGATGAGGCTGCTCAGTGCCCACGCCTGCAAGTCTGCCTGAGCCGTGCAAGCCCGTCCCGCAGGGAGCAGTGCCCCCCCCCCGCAGTAGGCCGCAGCCCCAGCCCACACTGCTCCCAGTGCTCCCAGCGGGACCGAGCTCCGGATGCCCTCCCAGGAATGGGCACTGCCAGACAGGACAGACCCTCTCCACTCAGGCACCGTCCTTTCTCACTCAACCGACCAACCGCGCCAACCTCCTGCCCTTGGCTTTGGTACAGCAGCCGGACTGGTCCAGGCCCTCCCTGCTAACGTCCCCCCGTACCCCCACCTCACTCAGAAAAAATCCCAACACCTCCCTCAGACCTCTAGGGACCCAGATGATCCACCCCTGGGTCACTGCTCTGACTCTATCACCTGTCACTCACTCACTCCTCACTGGTTCCCAAATATGCCAGGTTCACCCCAGGGCCTTTGCACATGTTTCCTCTCCCTGCAACACTCTCTCCAGGTGTACATCGCTTGCCGCCTCAGCTCCCTCAGTTCTGCTCAAACATCACCTTTCCAGCGGGACTGTCCGCCACCACCCTATTTTAACTCACGTCTCCTCCTGACCCAGCCCTCCTTCCCTGTCTCTGTTTGTCTCCACAGCACTGACCATCTTCTGGCCTAATGATGGCTTTTACCTGCTTCCTTAGCTTAGTCTCATCTCCCCCCACTGCAGTATGAGCTCCATCGGGGCAAGAAATTTCATTTGTTTCATTCACAGCAATACCCACAGAGCCCAGCACAGTCCCTGTGTATGACTGTGTTCTCAATACACATTTCAGTGAAGGAGGGAGGGAGGGAGAACCGTTTCTCCTACGTCTTCACGAGCTGTACCCACCCCCCTCTCCCAGCCCCAGACCTTCTCACCAGCCCCAGCCAGGCAGGAAGTAGAAAAGAATCCGGAGCAAGCGGTGCCTGCCCCTGGTGCCGGCTCTCAGCAGTGTTTCCGGTGTTACAAGGTAGAAAGACGTCCAGAGTCAGCTAGACTTGTGTTCGAATTCCAGCTTCTCCATTTACCTGCTGAGTGACCTTACGTAAGCAGCCAGACCTCTCTGTGTCTGGCGAGGTGAGCAGGCCAACTTCTCAGGGCCTTTGGGGCCGTGTGAGGAGAACACAGGTGCTGAGCTTGCTCTGTCCTCGTTTGAAAGACTACCAGGAAAGCTTGTATCTGCTGATTCTCCTCCCTTTTCTCCAAAATCTCCTTCAGGAAGTGCTGGGTCCAAGGACAGAAGTCCGTGGCCTCATATTTGCTCTGGGATTCAAATAAGTTCCCCTCCCCCTGCCTCAATTTACCAGCAAATGGGGCGGGCGGAGGGGGGAGCGTTTATTATGTTTTGACTCAAGCAAATGGTCACTTTCGTCAGGAAAGCTCCCCAAAATGATTAACAGGGATTGTACAAATTCAAGGGAGAGAGACCCACTTTGTTCAAATGACAGCAAATCACGTTTAAACTTGAGCAAATGCAATTCTGTGCCCCAGCTCAATATTTCCAATGAAGGTTTTGAGAAACAAAATCAGATTTTCAGTGACCGGGATGCACTCTAACGCCTGCCAAAGCTGGCGTGGTGGGGGTGGGGGGCAAGGATTTAAAGCCCTGAGTTCTCAGGGACTCACTGAATTGGGAAAAATACTGACTCCGCTCTCAGAAATGTACACTCTCTGACCTAGAAGAGACTTTATACATGACCTAGAACACCTGGGGTTCTGTAAACATGGACAAGGAGCTGTTTTTAAGAGTTCAAGAGCCCAGCACTCAGTGACACTCTATCCACCTAGTAAGAGAGGTATTTCATGCAGATTTGAACCCCAATGTCTATAGCAGCACTATCAACAATAGCTGAATTGTGGAAAGAGCCCGAATGTTCATCCGTGGATGACGGATAAAGAAGATGTGGTATATATACAATGGAGTATTACTTGATGATGAAAAAGAATGAAATCTTGCCACGTGCAATGACATGGATGGAACTGGAGGGTATTATGCTACATGAAAAAAGTCAGAGAAAGAGAGACATCATATGATTTCACTCCTAGTGGAATTTAAGAAACACAACAGATGAACACAGGGGAAGGGAAGGAAAAATAAGATAAAAACAGAGGGAGGGAAACAATAGGAGACTTTTAAATACAGAGAACAAACAGGGTTTCTGGGGGGGCAGGGGATGGGCTAGATGGGGGAAGGGCATTAAGGAGGGCGCTGGGTGTTGCATGTAAGAGATGAATCACTAAATTCTACTCCTGAAACCAATACTACACTATATGTTAACTAACTTGGGGTTAAATAAAATTAAAAAAAAAAAAGAAAAATATTTCGGAGGCATCTGGGTTACTCAAAACTCTTCATTTCAGCTCAGGTCGTGATCCCCAGGTCGTAGGATCAAACCCTGTGTCAGGCTCCGCACCGAGCATGGAACCTGCTGACGATTCTCTCCCTCTCTCCTTCTGCCCCCCTCCCCCACTCGTTCTCTCTGCCTCTCTCTCTCTCTCTAAAATAAAATTTAAATTTAAAAAATTTTTAAAGAAAGGTTATCTCCTTTCCAATCAACCCTTTTCATTACATCCAAGAGTCTCTGTTTGTGATTAAGGTATGTTTAATTATTTATAAATTGCATAAGGATGCCGCTTTTAAATTATACAACTTACAACACATGCAAAAAAGCACAGGCCTGTGTTCTAAGATTTTCTCCCCACACCCCGCCCTGCCCACACACCTTCTGTGTGACCCACCTCGCCGTGGAGCTAGGTGCCAGCAGAGGACACTGCACCTGCCGCTGCAGTCCGGGGGTGACGTGCAGTCTGGCTCTGACCGTGTTTCCTCATAGGGGAGGGAGGGCCCGGGCAGGTGGGGACATCCCTGAGAAAGGGGTGTGACTGGAAGTCCCAGGGGAGTGGTCCCTCTGAGCGTGGTCCCTCCCAGCTCTCACTCCCTCCACTGCCTGGGAGGAGGAGGGGACAGGAAGTGCGAGATGCCCGCTAGGGGCACATCTCCGCCTGGGCAACTCCCTCCGGTCTTCCAGTCCGCCTGAGGGTTTTTCCTTAGTTCCCATCCTGGGTTCAAGGAAGCCTGCACATCTCGGCCAAGCCTCCCGTTGGGCCTTTCTGGCGAGGAACTCAGCCTCATGGTGACTTGAGTGTGCCCTTTGGGGTCTGTATGGAACATGGAGATAAAGCCTGATGGCTGGGATTAGGATTTAGGTCCATGGAGCAGTGAAGGCTTAAAGGGGCCTTACCCCTTACGGAAAGAGGCAGACAAAAAAACGCGCTGGATAAGTATCTGTGGGAGGGAGGGAGGAAGGAAAGAAGGCAGGCAGGCAGGAAGGAAGGAATACAGAATGAATGCAGGAAGGGATGCAGTAATGAATGAATGCAGGAGTGAATAAATGAATGAATGGATGATTTCCCAGGCCCTCAATCCACTATTTTCCAAACAAAACTAACCACAGGGACAGGAAGGAGTTCGGGCTTACTCTTTCTGACTCCCACAACAACCACGCAGCAGAGACCATTTTACTGAGGCGACCCTGAGGCTCAGAGAGGAGGTGTCTCACCAGCCTCTCCCTCGGCTGGGAAGGGGCAGGGCGGAGCTGCAGCCCGAGGCCGCCTGACAGGGCCACCTTCTCATCCTCTGCCTGTGGCTTCAGTCTGGGACTGGAAGGGGCTACAGTGGCCCATCAGTCTAATTACCTGGCCCCCCCTGTGTCACCTCCCACAACTCTGCCACCTGTTCACCCAGAACCTAGGATCTCCAGGGATGGGGCTCCCACTTTCACCTTCAGAGAGCTGGAAGATTCTTAATTTGGGGCTGTAGTGGGTCTCCCTGTGACATCATCTATGGGCTCCACTCTCAGGAGCTTTAGAAAACAGGTCTGTTCTTTTAGATACACAGCTAATTGTGTGTGTGTGTGTGTGTGTGTGTGTGTGTGTATTTTGATAGGACATAGATAATATCATGTTATTCTAGCTTGATAGTATATTTACACATAATTAAGATTTATTGGGTATTTAGTATGAGCCAGACACTTAACAGATCACCCCCACGTAATGCTCCTAAGGCCATTCTCCATCATCCGATGCACGCCTTCAGATGAGAACTCCAAGGTTCAGACAGCTTGCGTCTCCTGCTCAGAGCCCCACAGACCATACGTGCCCGTGCGGCATTAACACCCAGCACCAAGGTGGCGTCAGCACCCTGCCCTCGGCCACCCTCGTGGGCTTACTGCTGGATCTTTGCCTCTCAAGAAATTCCATTTGTGTCATTCAAGTCATCCCTTTTTCATTAGAATACATTTAAGAGGCACAGAATTCACCACCGTACCATCACACGGAGAGAAGGATTATTAATATTTTCTAAATATAATATATGCACATTCATATGTGTGTACGTATATACATTCACGTGTATACATTTTCATATATATAATCTGTCTGTAGGCAGATGGGCTTGTTTTCCACAAAACCAAGATCACACCAGGCATGTTACTTTGTCACCTTATTTTCTACCCAACAATGTATCTGGAGCATCTTTCTATAGCGTTACATAAACTTGTGCGGCAATTTTGTGACTGCTTAGGATTTGCCACGTGTCTCTACCGCGTGGTTATCGCTCGTTGGACTCAAATTTCCTCCAGATATAAACCCCCCAACAGACACCCTGGCCCGGACATCGCTGCACACTTCTCCCACTGCTTCTTACTGCCGCCAAGGAAAACGGCTGGGGTCAAAGGTTATGCCCGCTCCGAAGGCCTCAGAGGGACCCAGGCGCTTCTACCAGCAGTGTGGACGAGGACTCGCTTCCCCACCCCCAACCCACATGGAGTATTATTGTCTTCTTTCTTTTTTTTCATCTGGGCCTGCCTTACAGCCAGGGAAATAAGACAATAAAACTACATCTTGTTTAATGTGCTTATCTTTTATTGCCAGTGAGATTGAATGTCTTCCAACGCCAGCCAGCGGCAGCCTGGCTCGGGCTTTGCGAATGTTACTGCTGCGTCTCCGAGGGCATGAAATACCCCAGGTGGGGTTCCAACCAGCACAGGACTGGGACACATTCAGCAGTGGGCCTCTGCTGGAACGGGCTGACTGGTCTCCCCAGGCGGCCGGGGTCCTGAAGGATCTCAGAGGTGGACGGAGACTGGGTGAAACCCCCTGCGGCCCAGACAGCCCAGGGTGGCACTCGGCCCCGCTCTGGTTTCTGTCACCCTGCTCCGCTATGGCCCAGCCAGGGGGCTGGCAAGCCTGGACTCAGGACAGGGCTGGCTCCTGGCCAGGCCCATCACCCCCTCCCTCCACGGGCTCAGGAGGGCTGAGAACCTCTCCCGTGCTCACGGGGCAGGCTGCTGATGCCAACCTTTCCCCGGGGCCGCTGGGCTGGCTTTTCACTTCCCTCCCTGACGATGGTCAGGAGGGAGATAAGACTCAGCTCAGGGTTCTCTTCACTCACAAGCCTGCAGACCCTGTTCCCATTGTACAAACCGAGGACCTGCTTCTCGCTTACATGCTCAGGGTTGAGGGTGTGACAGACCAGCCCCCTCGGCGATGGGCATCATGTACAGAGACACCACGGGGTCCACCTGCCCCGAATCCCTCCCTCTTCCCCAGAAGCAGCACCCAGACCCTCACCATCCCCTTCCCATGCCTCACTTCCAGTCTGTGCAACAGGCTGGGCTCTGGATTCAAGCCCCACGCTGCCAGGTGCCAGAGGCGGTACTTAGCTTCTCCGAGCCTTAGTTTGCTCATCCGTAAAATGGGGTAATAATACCTCCTTCATGAGGCGGTTTTGGAGATGCCATGAGAGCATGTCGGTGACTATCATCTTGGAAACACGATATGTAGAGGTGATTTTGTATTGCACTGCTACCGACTGGATAACTGGCTGTATTCTATTATAGATTTTTTTTAATGTTTACTTATTTTTGAGAGACAGAGAGAGGCAGATCATGAGCAGGTGAGATGCAGAGAGAGAGGGAGACACAGAATCCAAAGCAGGCTCCAGGCTCTGAGCTGTCAGTACAGAGCCTGACACGGGGCTCGAACCCACGAACTGTGAGATCATGACCTGAGTCGAAGTTGGACGCTCAACCGACTGAGCCACCAGGTGCCCCATGCATTCTAGTATAATCACTCCCCAAATGCAAGCCAGCAGTGGGAAAGCTTAGCGTTATTTAGTCTCCATGCCTCCCTGGGGACCTTCTGTGGCCTCCGATATGGCCCCTGACACGTGATCACTGATATTTGCTGGCTTGGATTGAGCTAAGGTAGGTGTGAACCTTCAAGTTCCTTCTAGTCTGCAGCAGCTCAGTGGTCCATAACTTGGCGGCTGGACCTTGTCTTTTATCCAATCATTTGGCAAGCATTGGTGAGCCCCAAATGTCAAGTTCAATGCAGAGGAGATCCCAGGAAGAGCACGGAAGGGCACCGTGGTCAAGGTGCCCGTCATGCAGAAGAGGCCAGCACAGACACCCTAACCTACCACCACCACTGCGCCAACAATGGCCAGACCATATGTGACAACAGAACTCTGACCCCACAGCACCATGGGACTTGGTCAACGACCAGCAGCTTCCCAAGTCAGTCCCCGGGAGCCCGTTTCACACCATCTCCGTTCTAGATTTGCTTCTACAGAGATGCCATCCAGCTGTGAATGAAGGGGGTGCCGGGAGGCAAACTCAGAGCATTCTCACCACTGGGCTCTGCTGCCCGGCCCGGGAGAAAGGGAGAAAGAGAAGAAGGAAAACAAAGGGGGAGAAAGAGCAAGCTGAGCCCTAAATAACGAACGACACATTCTCTCCCACACACACGTTTTGAACAACCACATCTTCCTGACGGTAAAATAACTCGGTCTAGCCAGACTTCGGGACACTCAAGTCACCTGGGGGCTTCTTAAACCCTTGGCTCCCAAGTCCCGCCTCTAGAGTCTCAGCCAGCCTGGGCCGCCACAGACAGAGTGGCCGAACTACACACACCGATTTGTCAGTTCTGCAGGCTGGAAGTCTGAGTCAGGCGCCTGCGCGGCTGGGCTCTGGGGAGAGGCGCCCTCCTGGCCTGGAGCCAGCCTTCCCGCTGCGTCCTCTAGCGGTGGGGAAAGAGCTCCTGCGTCTCTTCTTATAAAGGCATTCATCTCACCCGCCCCATGACCTCAGCTAAGCCTAAGGACCTCCGAAGGCCTCATCTCCAAATATCACCGTAGGGCTTAGGGCTTCAACATACGAATCTGGGGGGATCACTATCAGTTCAGCCTGCCCCTGGCCCCCAAAATTCATATCCTTCTCATACGCAGGATGCATTCATTCCATCCCACCAGCCCCAAGAGTCCACACTCTTCCAGCCTCAGTTCTAAAACTTAAAGCCTAAAGTCTCCTCTAAATAGGATCTTTCAGGTGTGAGTGAGACTCAGGGTGCATTCAGTTCATCCTGAGGCGGGGCCCCTCTCCAGCTGTGAGCCTGTGACCCCAGACAAGTCCTGTGCGTCTGAAACACGATGCGGGGACAGGTAGAAGACAGACAGTCTCATCCCAAAAGCAAGAAAGGGTGGGCGCCTGGGCGGCTCAGTCAGTTGAGAGTCTGACTTTGGCTCAGGTCATGATCTCACGTCATGAGTTCGAGCCCCGCGTCAGGCTCTGTGCTGACAGCTCGGAACCTGGAACCTGCTTTGGGTTCTGTGTCTCTTTCTCTCTCTGCCCTTCTGCTCACACTCTGTCTCTCAAAAATAAATAAGCATTTTTTAAATAATAAAATAAACAAATACATAAACATCAACTACCCCTTGGAGCGTCACAAAACCATAGCTAACAACAGGCAAGGTGGTGTTTGCAGTGCTTGATGTCTAGTAATTCATTTATAAGTCAAAACAATTCCACGAGGTAGGGACTATTATTCTCCCCATTTTATAGATGAGAAAAGAGAGACACAGAAAGACCAAGGTCTCAGAGCTGGCGTGTGTTGAAGCCGGGAGGCAGGTCCAAGCGGACAGGCCCCTGCTGCCCCGGGCCCTGCCGGTACATCCACTCAGGAACAGACATGCCCTGAATCATCCCGGCTGGGACGGACGCCTCAAAAAGGCGTTCAGCACCTCTGCAAAAGGCACGCGGCCCCGGGATGTCCTGCAGCTAAATAACACATGTACTTTACGTCGAGTTCCAGGAAGAAAGCGGTTGTGCAAATTTGGGTATAATTAAGACATTTTTAAACTCCACCAGTTTAGAAAAAAGAAATCAGCGCATGCAAGAAGACAACCTGGGGGCTCACGTGGCCCCCACAATTAAGCCAATGCTCCGTCTCCAATCTGCCCTGGGAATTATATTCCAGAAGGTTCTGAGGCAAGAATAGAGGGCAAAGCAGGTCAAGAGCCATTGGGACTAACCTCCATCTGTAAGGATTCATCTGGATACTTTCATGTGGTCTGCCCTCTGGACTGAAACTACTTTATAAAACCAAGCTGTGTTCTCTGAACTCGAAATGTCAAAACAGAACAAAACATAAAACAGGGCTGAATTGCTTCAGTGTGCTTCGTTTTTGCCTGCAAGCACTCTTCTCTTTGCGACGTTGTTTGTCCACAGAGACTCTCTGCTCCTACCACTGTTGCAACGGAGTTATTGGGTTGTCATGCTCCCAAGTGACATCAGCCTTTGGATTTAGTCCCACGTCCCCGAAGACAAAGGGCCCCGAGATGATCAGAAGTCACTAACGTCCTTCAACCAAGGAGAGCCCGGGAGTAGATGACTATGACCATCATCCTAGCGGTGCCTCTCCCCAAACCTTCCGGGGTCATCCTGAGAACGCATGGAGTCACCAACCAGGTGCTCGGAAGCCAGGAGACTTTAGCAATGTGTTATCACGAGGCTGGCAAACCGACTCAGCAGTGGGAACTTAAGGTTTTCTATGTCCCAGCAAAGGACAGCGCGCAACGTCCCTAGAGAGACGGGGCATTAAGGGCCTGAAGACCTTAGGACCTTATGAGACCCCTCCCACCCCCACCGCCCAAGTCCACGACACCGGAAAGGCAAGGGCCATAAATGAAGACATCACAGGCACAATGGAAACAGAAGGGACTGGGTTTGAATGCCAGGGAAAGGATTATGTGTTCGTGCATCTCAGCAGAGAGGGGGCCTTGCTTCCAAGAGGCCAGGAGGGAGGGCTGGGGGGGGACGGGCTTCGGAGCAGCCCCGGGCTCACCAGTCAAGGCTGTAATCCATTTCTCCCCGGCGTAGACGCAAGCGTGCCTGCAAAAGCTGAGCCCAGCCAGTTGGAACTGTGGCCAGGAGACTGCCCCTTGGGACGCGCCCTCGGAGAGTGCGGCCGCTCAAACGCAGTCTGTAATAGACTGTAAAGTCCTCACGGCAGCATTTATCACGGCGACAAAAAGTCACATGATCAACAGGCGAGGGGCTAAATAAACATGTATCTAACTATACAGTGACAATCAGATTTTCAAAGAGTATCTAACAGACTGGGGAAACGCTTATGATCATATTAAGGGGGGAGCAGGACCCAGAACATAAAACTGCTTTTTCTGTGTATATACAGATACATTTTTTAAGACAAAAAAAAAAAAAAAAACAGAAACAACAAAAAACCCTCAAAGAATAATTGCCACCATATTAAAAGTACTTATCTTTGGTGACAATATGGTGGGGGAGGTTTCTTTCTCATATCTGTGTTTTCTAATTTTCTATAAAGAGCGTGTCTTATTGGTAGAATTCTGAAGGCTTACATTGAAAATACTGTTTTCGGTACTGTTTCCTAGTAACACTTACTGCTAATTGAGACATTAATACGTGCTTTACATGCATGGTTTTGTTTAGAGTTAAAGAAAAATTGGGGGCCCCTGGGGGGCTCAGTCGGTTAAGCAGCCAGCTCTTGATTTCCACTCAGGTCATGATCTCAAGGTTCATGGGTTCGAGCCCTGAGGCAGCAGAGCCTGCTTGGGATTCTCTCTCTCCCTTTCTCTCTGGACCTCCCCTACACATGCACACATGCTCGCTCGCTCTCCCTCTCTCTCAAAAATAAGGGAATAGTTTTTTTAGTTACAAGAAGCAGGGACGACCATTATTTGCATTTGCTCATGGGGACGTGAGGGCTTCCCCATCTTGTCTGTGGCCCAGTTGCCACCAAGGGACAGAGCTAGCTCTAATGATGGGGTATCTGGCGCCAAGGCCCGGACCAGTAACCCTGAAGGAGGCGCAGAAAGCAAAGGCCCAGCTCCGGCTGCCGAATACACGACCAGATTCCCCGGGTGAATCAGACTTCCAGGGACGCGACAAATCATTTTTTTAGCATAATTACGTCACAAACAACATTCTTCGTCAGCTATCTGAAAAGTCTAATTTAACTGAGCATCTTGGCTTCTTTGTTTTTCCTAAGGAGGGGGCCCCGTGAGCAAAGCGCCAAGGGAGAGGCCTGTAAGCCCTGCATCCATCCAGGGGGGCCGGGAAGGTACACTCGGGCCTCAACATTCTTCTAACAAGATGAAGAACACGGTCAGCCCCACGTAGGCCCAGAGCAAACCCCCGTGTGTCTCGGGTCCCCTCTTGTTACCCCCCCCACCCACTGTGAAAGAGCGTGAGGCCGGTTCTTGAGTTCAAACCTCACATCGGGCTCTGAGCTGACGGTGCAGGGCCTGCTTGGGATTCTCTCTCTCTCTCTCTCTCTCTCTCTCTCTCTCTCTCTGCCCCTCCCCAGCTCATACTCCTCTCTCTATCAAAATAAATAAACAAATTTAAAAAAAAAACAACACTTGGTTGCCTATTTTTAAAAAGAGGTTGGGGGCAGGGGCTTCACTGAGTCGCCCAGAGCAGAGGCCCCATGAAAGCAAGAGAGGCCCCATTAAGCAACAGCGCTAAGCACGTGGAGGCCACACTTCGGGCAGGGCCCACCCTGGGTGGGCGCAGGTTTCCAGGTCCCCCCGTGTAGAGTCCGGCTCTGCTGTCAGCAGTCAGGGTGAGAAGTGGTCGCAGCCCCGACCCCACCGCCCTGCTCGACACCATCCCGTCTTCCTGAGACTCGTTTCGACAGCCACACGATCTTCCGACCCAAACACAGGCCAGTGGCTCGCAGCCTGGCTGCCCTGAGGGTCACCTGGGGGTTTTCAAAACCATGCTAACGCGTGGTACGCTCCCAGAAATGAATTTGCATTCATCCGGCCAAGGTGGGCCTGAGGGTGGGTATTTCACACGGCCAAGCCTCACGGAGCGCTGGGCCGCCCACAGTAAACCGAGTGCTGGGGGTGGTGGGCTCCTCAGCAGTGGATGTGGGATTCATCTGTCAAACAGAGACACCAGGGCAGGACCGCTGAAAGGCCTAAACTAGCTCAGCTCGGAGAGTGCCCGGAAACTGCGTGGGGAGTGTCATCTCCTTCCCTAGAGTCAAACACATTGGCCACTTGTCACCCGTACCTGTTTTCTCATTGAGTCCTCAGAACAGCTGCATAAAGTAGATACGGGCATTGTCCCCATTTGAAAGAGAAGGGGGGGCGCCTGGGTGGCTCAGTCAGTTGAGCCTCCGACTTCAGCTCAGGTCATGATCTCACGTTCGTGGGTTCAAGCCCCACATCAGGCTCTGAGCTGTCAGCCTGCTTCCAGTTCTGCGTCTCCCTCTGTCTCTGCCCCTCCCCACTCATGCTCTGAATCTCTCTGTCTCAAAAATAAATAATACATTAAAAAAGAAGAAGAAGAAAGAAAGGGGACACCTTTCTCAAGGTCGCCGGCTAGTAAGAGTGGAGCCGAGACTTGAACTTGGGGGTGTTGGGGCTCCAGAGCCCCAGGCTTTCAATCTCTTCTTTATTTTACCTTCTGCTTAGAGAGGAAGCCAGGCAGTGCTCTGGGCTGTCTTGTGTGGCTGTCCCTCTGCATTGATGGCCAGCCTTGCCTCCACTTGCTGGTGGTGACCCACCCAGGAAACACCCCTCGTCCTTTCTCGGCGCTTACAGACCTCACAGCAAGTGCCATTCATCTCTTCCTGGGAGACCAAACCCAGACAAATATGGAACCACAAACTGCAGCGACAGCCCCAAAGCAAGCTCCCGCCTGACCCCAAGCACAGCAAGAAGCCATCTGGTGTGACCAGATCCGTCTGGCTGGCTGTGAGTGGAGGATACGTTGGCTGGGGAGCTTGGGGTGGAGTTGGGGAGGCCAGGGAAAAGGCTAAGGTTGGAGGCTGAGGAAGGAGCCGGGGGAGACAAGCAGGGACCTGGCCCAGCACGGGTGAGGGTGGACATCTTCCAAAGAAACGTGCTGCCCACAGGATGGGTGGGTGGCAAGCTCGCTTCGGCCCCTATGGCATCCGCAGCAGCTAACCCTGTGGCTTGCTCCGCTAGAGTCTACACGAATTCCAGAGTAAAATGCAGAATATTTATCAATGAGGAGCCCCTGGGGGGCTGGCCAATCAGAACAGAGGATGACCCCCGGGGCCTCTCAGTACTGGGTCACGTTGATTTCCCAGGGCCTCGGCGTGGGCGGAGGAAGGCACTCCAGGGGCTTGAGATGAAACTATTTGTCGTCAATATTTTAAGAACTAGAATTAAAACCCAGTGGTTCATCCAGCTGAGACTTGCCCCCTCACTAGATTTTCAGCCTCCAGAAATCAAGGCTAGACTTCGTAAAGATGGATCAGCCAGAAATGAATCAGGCAGGCAGCCTGTCCCTGGTGACAGCGCCCTGTGAAGACCTGGACCTCCCAGGGGACAGCTGTCCAGGCTGACATCTCAATCTGGAATTTCTGAGATGAAACGCAGAGCCTGCTGGGATTGACTTCTGGGCCTGCGAGGGCTGCGGGTCCTCCGAGCCCCGGCCCCGGAGGAGAGGGTGTGATGGTGGAGGAATCCTGCCGATTGCTGATCTCTCCCCCCGGGAGAGGCTGTTCTGCGCAAGGACACGCTGACGGTGGGCGCGCTGCTCCTGGGAGCCCAGCCCGGGAGGATGCGGTGGGGCCGCGAGGGAGCCCGAGCCATCCCCCCTTGTTTTTGTCCTGCACTGTGTCAAGTTGAAGTTCTGACAGTTTGTGGGGGGGGGGGGGGGGGGGGGGGGGGGGGGGGGGGGGGGGGGGGGGGGGGGGGGGGGAAAGGAAAAGATCGTGGTTACGAACAAAGAGGCAAAGAAATCTATTCCAGCGGCAGGGGCTTGCTCTGGGCTCCCCTTCACCCACACAGCTCCCCGCTCCCCACAGGAACTCGGGGAGACCTTCTTCTGCCCGCTTTGTTCTTCAGAAGGCTACTCGGAAGATGGATGAGATCATGCGGTAGCCACTGTTTTCCTGGGCTCCTCCTTCCTCCCTCCCTTCTCCTTCCTTCTCCTTTTCCTGAGCTCCTTGTCAAGCACTAGTTTGGATAACGGGAGCACACGGACACAAAGCCCTGCCAGTGGGAGTCCGTGTTTCTCTAGTAGGCTACCTCACCTCATCCCGGCAGCCAGCCTGGAAGGGGTGTTCTTTTTATCATCCTGAGGCTCAGAGTGGAGAATGGCTCACTGGGGTCACACTGCCAGGGAGAGGCAGATCTGGTGTTAGAGCCCGAGCCCTCTGACTCCCCAGTCCAAGCTCTTGGTCTGGCTCTCATAGGCCATTACCACACACCTCCCCCTGGAAGAATCCATTTTAAAAAGGAAGAGGCCCATAACTTTAAATCACGTTCAGCCTAAACAGCTTGGAGGAGCGGAAAGAGTGTGAGTGTTGCATTTGGACCAACTGTGTTCGAGTCCCATCTCCCCATTTACCAGCTGTGTGACCTCAGGCAGAGTGCTTAACCTCTCTGGGTCGCAATGCCTATCAAAAGAACGAGGGTAGTCTGGCTTTGAAGAACACAGAAATAAAGGCCCGTATGCCGGGGTATCATCCTCAACGGGGAAAACCTGAGAGCTTTCCCTCCGAGATCAGGAACACGACGGGGATGTCCACTCTCACCACTGTTGTTCAACAGAGCACGGAAGTCCTCGCGTCAGCAAGAAGACAAGGAAGAGAAATGAAAGGGATCTGAACTGGCAGGGAGGAAGTCCAACTTCCACTCTTTGCAAATGACAGGATACTCTACACGGAAAACCCAAAAGATTCCACCAAAAAAAACCTGCTAGAGGTGATACATGAATTCAGCAAAGTCGCAGGATATAAAATCAATGTACAGAAATGGGTTGCATTTCTGGAATTTTCAAAAACGCCGAGAAGGCTTTGGTCAGCCCTGAAGTTCAGGCTTGTTTGGCTGCCTGTGGGCCATAGGGCCTTGGACAATGTGCATAAGCATTGAGGATCTCTGTTTCCTCATCTGTGAAATGGTGACAGCAGGTAGGCGTGAGAACCAAGCGTGATCATTTTCATCAAGTCCTATCACTAAGCTGATTCTGGGCATCAGTTCTTAAAAGGGAGGCATCTGCAAGCACTTTGGCCCGCGGGCCACCAGGGCCATCAGCACGCCAGGCAGGAAAGCGTGGGGACAAAAGTACGGGCCTGCAGCCAGATGCCTGAGTCTGAACCCTGCTGGCCCCTGACCTTGGGCAGATGTAGCTTTCCTGAGCCTGAGATGCTGCATCAACCGCACAGGTGCATAAGTGCCTTGGGAGGGGGCTGGGCACATCTAACACTCCAGGGAGGCGGGAGGGACTTCCTGGAATTACTGTTTCTTCTCACTCTGTGTTTGCTGATCTGCAAAAGAAGTGACTCTGTGCCCAGGAAGGTGCCCGAGGGATTATGTTATCCTCACCCACCCGAAAACGCTGTCTTGCCCCAGAACGTCGGCTCTGTCTGAAATCTCCCTCCCCTCAAGCCTTGGAGTCACTGAAAGTGGGAGGTCATTCAGCTGAAACGGGGACTTTGTGGGCTCCGCCGCGGGGACACCTTTCCTCCAGCTGGAGTCCCAGCTAGGCGTCACTGCGTCTCACGGGCTTCTTCCAAGGGCCGCGCGGCTTCCCGTGACGGCTCCGCCTCGGGCCTCCGGACCCGCCTGATGTGTATAAATACATTAACTTTTATGGGGCACATCATGCTCTCGGCAAAAACCATCTCCTCCGTCCCATGGGATCTGGGGAAGGGCTGGGACATGGAAGGGAGTGTGTGTGCGCGCAGCGAAGCCAGGACGGACTCCGGGACCTGCACCACCAGGTGGATCCCCAGCTAAACAACGGGCTTCGGACCCCCCTCCCCGCCCCCGGTGTATCCTCGGCGGGTACGACAGGACCCGGGGGTCTACCCGACGCGGGTGTAAACCAGCAAACCCCACTTCTTTCTGTCTGGTCACTGGGTCCGCCACAGAGGACGGCTCGCCCCAGATCTCCCCCGGGCGCTGTGTTAATGTGGCCTCCGCCTGTCCCAGCCCTGTAAGGCCTCCCAGCCTCTGAGAGGTCGTCTCTGAGAATAAACCTCCCACCCATGCCCACAGCCCCCAGAGCCCTCCTGGCCAGCCCTGCCTTTAAATCCTAACAGATAAGCTGATCTCGGTAATAAAAGGTTAGGAAATTTCCTTTGTTTTGCAGATGAAGTAGCCACTAAAGCCATCAGCTCTAGACTCTTACAGCTCAGTTAGTCAGTCCGTCAACAAATATTTATTGAGGGCCTATGATGTGCCAGGTTTTGTTTGAGGCCTGGGGGGTCCGTGGTGAACAAGACAAAGGCTGTGGCCAGGGCCGGTTTCCAGGGCTGCAGACTGTGCATTAGCACAGGAGAGGAGACTTCAAAGGGCCAACGCCCACTTTAACCCTCTGTTGTGGCCATCTTGAGATTCTTTTTTTTTTCTTAGAGAGAGAGAGAGAGAGAGAATGCAGAGCAGTAGAGGGAGATTCTTAAGCAGGCTCTATGCCCAGCACAGAGCCCAACGTGGGGCTCCCACTCACGACCCTGAGATCATGACCTAAACTAAAATCAAGGGTCAGACACTCAACGGGCTACCGAGGCGCCCCTTAAATGCTTTTTTTTCTTAAAGGAAACAATATATCATTACCATTTAATACTTGCCATAAATAGGGAGGTAACCATGAAGTAAACACTTTGTAACACATCATTAAATCACATCATTAAATTCTAAAATCCTGGCTAGATACTGATACTGGTGACAGTATCAGAGGTGACAGGGATTTAAGGACAAGACGCAAACAGACTTCCTCCTAAATAAGCAGAAAGGTTGAAGGAGAAAGGAAGAGGGAACACTTCTCTCTGTGACTTGACCTTGTTTAGCATCAGCTTAAAATTATCTTCCCAAGAAATGAACCCCAACTTTCTCCGACTTAAGACAAGCATGTGTTGAGGGGTCCCAGGGAGCCCACTGACTCCCAGGCAACCGGAGGCTCAGGCTGGGCCGGGCTGCCGGGAGCAGTGCCCAGAGTGTCCCGTGTAACTAGCCAGGGGGAGATTCTGGGGGACCCGCACCAGAACACGCTGCCACCGCCACCAGGGCTGGACCCCGGTTACCACCCCTGCGCCCACGGCCATCACACCCCTGAAATAGGAGAACAAGATGGTCCCCACTTCTCCATGTCACTAGCTCCCAACTCCAAATCTGGGTGGGGCTCCTCTGGTTGGCAGGAACTGAGGTCATGTCGCGGTCCCCTAGCTTCAGAGCTGGCTAGGAAGACGAGGATTTGAGATTTTCAGCTTCTCTGGTGAGAGGCGGATTTTTGTTTTGGAGGATGCAAGTTTCCCCAGGCATGGAAAGGGGTTTCCGACACCTGTCCATCAGGGAAAGAACGAGAGGTGACCGTCACATCCACTGCTCATGCAGAGGACAGTCATACAGCAGGCCCCATTGTGCTTCTGCGGAAGGCCCACTTGGAATTTTGGCCCTCAACTGGTGCCCTGAACCTAGATTTCTGTAGGGGTGCCGCCCACCATGCGAGAGAATGGTGGCTCCCTAAGCCTCAAGTGTTGGTACAAACAAGGTAGTTCGGGCTGCGCACCTGCTTTCTCTCTGGGAGCTTGAAATTTTGTGCCAGACCCAGGCTGCCTGTTCGAGCAGCCCCAGTGAGCCCTTGGGCGCCCCAGTTGACCACATTGCATGGGTGTCATCAAAAGTCGTTGCTGGGGGAACTTATCATCGCTGGAGGGAGTCACCCAGGAAGAGACCCTTGGAAACTCACCATTGTTTTCTCCACACTTCAGGCCGCGTGCCTTCCCCTTTGCCAATTTCACTTGTGTCTTTCCCTGTAAGGAGCCGCAGCCCTGAGGAGGACCACATGCCAAGTCCGAGGAGTCTCCTTGTGAACCACCAGTCCAGACAGTGGTCTTAGAAGCCACCAGGGTCACAGCCTTTGAGAAGCACCGACTCGGGCTAACCTGGCGGCCCTCAGGGGCTAGGAAAGTCCAGACGTGCCCCGGATTTTTAACTTCCAAACCATAATGACTCTCGAAGGCAAATCTGTGCAGTGGATCAGGTAGTTGGCTAGCCCTGCTCACAGAGTGGGAAAGTGAGGCTCAGGCAGGGCTGTGATCTCAGGGCCAGTGAATGTGCAGCCTGCTGGGTCAGACTCCTCCGGGTCCCTCCCTGCAAAGCTCTCTCCCTCCCCCCGCGCCCAGCCTGCAAAGGACTCACCCCAGTGGTGAGCTCTGTCCAGGAGCAAAAGCCTTCCAGCAACCTGAACCTTCCTGCAAATGTGTGTGTGTTTTCAATCTGCACCAAATGCAGTGTGAGACTGGAATTTCTTTTCCGTCACAACCATGGAGTAGTTAAACACAAGGTCCCCGCCCCCCACCAGCATTCCCTGCCCCCACCCCAGGTTCCAATGGTTCTCAGAGAGGCACCTCTAAATCAGAATCACCTGCTGTGCTCCTTTAAAATACCGCTTCCGACCTTGGCCTCCAGGAGACTTACTGAGAATCCGCAAGTGGGGAGCTCACAACCAGCACCTAACACCCTCCCGCCCCCAGAGGAGGAGGGTCGTTTATGTTCAGCACAGGGTGTGGTGGGGGCGCACAGAGCAAGCCCTCATGAAAGAAAACAGGACCCCGGAAAACACAGAGGGAAGGGCCCCTCCGGCCACACAGCCGCATCCCTGCAGGCAGGGGCCCCGCACCGCAGGTTTGCGGCTCGTCCTGAATCTGTAAAGGGCCCAACTTGTCAGAAACAACTGGAGCCTGGTGTTTCTGGCTCAACTCGAAACGGAGGTGAAGTTTTGCCTCTCAGGGGGTACTGTCAGTGTCTAAGACCTGGCCTACTCTCGACTGTCATAGTGGGCTAAAGGGGGAGCCCCCAAAACACGTGTCTGCACCCTAAACCCTGGGACCTGTGAACGTTACCTTATTCGGTAAAGGAGGGACGTTACCTTACATGGCAAGCGCTGTGATTACATTAGGGAAGAGCTTATCTCGGATTCTCTGGGCAGGCCCTAAATCCAGTAACAAAATCACTCCCGTAAATCTCCTCTGAAGAGCGAGGCAGAGGCAGGTTTTTGCCGGATGGGAGAGGAGAAGGTGATGCGAAGGTGGAGATGGAGATCGGAGTCCCGCAGGGGAAGCCAAAGCACAGCCAGGATTGCCAGGAGCCGGCAGAGCGGGAGGAGGGAAGGGGCAGGTTCTCCCCTAGAGCCTCCGGAGGGAGCACGGCCCTGCTGACCCTGATTTCACTCCCTCCGGCCTTCAGAACTAGGAGAGAACACGCTTCTGTGGTTTAAAGCCACCCAGTTTGTGGCGATTTGTTACAGCAGCCCCCAAAGCTAACGCAACCATGAAAATTATCCCAAATTCTGAGAAGTTAGGTCATTGAATTCGCCCCACCCCAGGGCCTTGGCACATACTGACCCTTCCACTGTCCTTCTATGTCCCAGCTCATTGCATACCCAGCTCCTTCTCATAATTCCTGTTCCTGCTCAAATGCCACCTCCCTTCCTTCCAAGGGAGGTCAAAAGACTTCCCTGACCCCAAGTTCCTAGTAGAAGGAGCTACCCCTCTAGCCCTTACCATATTTTAGGGTTTCCTTGTCCTTCCTATAATATAAAATAATCTGTCGATTTACTTACAGTCTACATGTGAGTGGGAACCTGATCTGTGTTGCTCATGGCTATATTCCCAGTGCCAGAAGGCTAAGTAAGTATGTGCTCAATAAAAGGAATCAATGTCATTTGAAACTAAAACACAGAGAAACGCAAACTCTGTATGAGAAAACTTAATACTCGGAAGGATTCTTTAGCTGCCACACGTCTCTTGGCCACATGCCAGCTCACTGGAACACGCTGTCACTTCCTTGTGCCGGAAGTTCGCTTAGATGCTGAGGTGAAGATTTGACCTCTGCCCCTGTCCTACTAGTTATGGCGGTGTGGGCTCATCACCTCCTGCTCTGAGCCTCAGCGACCTCCTTAGAAGGAGGGGTTTGATTTACGGTCGGCAAGGGATCCTATTTATGGAGCGGTTTGCACGTGCCCAGCCCTAGGCTAAACCATTTCCATACACACTCCCCTTCCATCCTCCTGATAATCACATGCCGTGGGGGCTATTATTGACCCCATTATATGGATGAGGAAACTGAGGCATAAGAAAGCTTCATCTCTTGCCCAGGGTGGCATAGCCAGAACCCAGGCTCCCGAGTTACGCACCAGGGTGCTGCACGGCTCAAGATGCCCACAGCTTTCAAAACTGTAACTCACTTTGAACAGTTGGCGGAAGTCACTTACATTGCTAACAAATGCATATATGCACAACAGCGCACTTGCCGGCCTTGAATCAGAGTCGACCTCTGCGGAAATTGTTTCCTTGTTTCCCTTGCTCTTTAAAATGTGTAATAAGAGCCCGCGGGCTCCAAGTCTGAACCGTTGTGTCCCTACATCAAAGGGCAGATGCAAATTGTGCGGCCCGCTGCACTATGTAAACACACACGGGGGAGAATGTTCTCGCCAGAATGGCCCGTACATTTTTATTCTCTGGCTCCCGCCTCTCTCGCCACAGCCGGCAGATATACTGATGCACTGGTGGGGGAAGTGTAAAGGCTACTTGAATTATTTACTATTAAAAGGCACAGAGCTGCCAGCTTTCTCTCTGAATTACTTAGCACTGTCATATACAGCTATGTGTTTGCAATATTGGCATGTTGCATCCACATTAACTCTGTTATAAGCGGCTCCCTTCTAAGTGGTGTTGCAAACTCCCTTGGCATCAGCTATTCTATCCATCCTGAAGTCGGGAAGAGCTCAGGGCGTCTGCTGGGGGCCCAGAAGGTTCAGAATCAGGTCTGTCAGGAAACGCAGAGGGGTTTGTGCTTCCCAGAAAAGGAGAGATGACAGGGTCCCCCCCTGCAGAGGAAAAAAAGGCAGAGCAACCCACACAAGCGAGTTTGAACTGTTTTTTGAAAGCCTATGGGAGCCTCACCAAGTCTTTCCCTAGAAGCAGAAGATTCCAATCCTGCCTCTCGAGAAACAGGTACCTTAACTGTAGGAAAGATGCCTGGGAAAGATACCTAGAGAAAAAGCAAAAGAGGATTCAGCTGAGGTCTCCCTCTTCAGGGTGGTCTCTGGCCCCTTTACCTCTTGGAATCTTAGATTCTCCATCTGTGAAGTGGGAACAGCATACCACCCTCCCAGCACTGCGGTTGAGATTACACGAGTCTGGTTGTGCAGACTGTCTGATCTATGCTCTCCGTCTACCCCAGCTTTGGCTGACCCAGCCTAGGCAGCAGGAACCGTGTGGGAGCACATGAAATGAATCCCTGAAAAGAAAGGCAGCTGGTGTCTCGTTGGGCGGAAGGACAGAGAAAAGCCCACAGTGGTTGAACCTTGGGCAAAATGGTATCAGAGACACTGGAAACAACTTTCCTCATTCCTTCCTTCTGACAGGCGCCGAGCCCTCTACAGAGGGCGTGGGGTGCTGAAATGCATTTAATGAGTGTTTACTGAGCACCTATGAAGTACCAGGTGCCATTTTAAGCTGCAGGAAGAAGGCGATGAATAAAAACCAGACCAAAATACCTATAGGAAGAAGATGGAGTCGCTGGCCTCAGGGAGCTTAGGAAGGAAGACAAGGAAATAAGTCACAGCATAGAGTGTCAGGTCTGAGAGAACTCAGGGAGGGGGACAGCGGAGCGAAAACAGGAGACATGCTTGGGGCTTCAGGGAGGGGGCAGTCCAAGAGACATGCTGTAAAGGAGAATGAATCGAAGCTGAAGTTCAGGGCTATTAAACTTGCCTGCACTGTCTAGCGATGCCGAGGGAGAAGGTTCTGGGGTTTGGCTGAAGGCAGGATGCTTTGCTGGGGTAGCAAAGTGAAGTTTCAAAGATGGGTCCTCACACTGCCATGATAGATCGATTTCCATGTTAACTTTAGGAGGTCATAAAAATTTTAATTAAACATCTGCCAGGTTACAAAAGGGCAGCCATCATGAAAAAATAATCGAAGTCATTTCCTCTTGAAAATGGCCAGTTTCAAAGACGGTCTTGGAAAATGAATGGGAAAAAGAAGATTAATAAAATGTCTCCCAGCCAGGCTGGAGAGCTTTCTCATGGAAAGTTAGGACATGCTTTTTCTTTCCACTATCTCCCCATTCCCCTCCTGAAGGTGTATCTATTTACTTGGATGCCTATGAAAAGATCGTGAAGTCAGCCTCTTAATGGGATTCAGGCGAATTTCTGCATTTCTGGTGGGCCAGAGAGTGAGGAGTTAAAAGAGCTTAAATGCCAGGGGTAGACATGGGACCCTGAACTAGCAGGGACTCGTCTGAATGCAAATGATAGAGACTCAACTCTAATGTGCAACCTTCAGGAATGGATGGATCCAGGTGCTCATGATATCATGAGGAATGTGTCCCTGGCCATCTCTGGTCTCTGTTATCCCTTGTGTTGGCTTCTGTCCTGGAAAGCAGCCCACCTTGTCCATGCAAAATGGCCTCTACAATCCCAGATAAACATCCTACCCATTGAGCAACCACAGCATAGAAGTCCTGCCTTTTCTAATAATTCCTGCAGAAAGTCCTGGGACTGGCTCGGATTGGTCTGACTTGGTCACCTGCCAATCCCTAGCTCAATCTGTGTGGCTACCAGGAATAAGCAATCTCACTGGTCAGGCCTGGTCACATGGCCACCCTTGGCACCAAAGACCTAGAGTGAGCCCTTCTTGAGCAACAGGGACTGCGAGTGGAGAACAGGAAGTTCCCCAAAGCAAAAGGAAGGGGCAGTTACCAAAATAAAGAGGCAGGGCCTCTGGGCAGACCAGAAGCATCGTCATCCGGATGGGCGCCTGAGACAGCGTTTCTCAAGGATGGAATCTAACTCAGTAACCAAACCGGGGATTTGAAGAGAAGGCGTGATTTGAAGGTGCAGTGTGAGGTCTAGACCTTGGCTTCACCTCAGATGACCTTGACCACGTGCCCTCCCCCTGAGGAGGAACAGGCTGTATGTATAACATGGACAGTCACCTCCCCAATGACAGTGCCATGTTGGGGCGCCAGCAGCTCCCTGGGTGGTCTCTGCTAGCAGATGCCCCCAAAGGCAGGACCCTCCTTAGCTGCTGGGCTGCCCGGTTACCATGAGGACGGAAATCTGGTGGCCAGGTGACCAAAGGGACCTGCTTCCCAGCATGGGCAGGACTGCCAGGGCTTAGAGTCAAGCAGCGTCCCAGAAGAGGCAGCGACAGCTGGCAGTGGACACCATGTGCACTTGGGCCGACCCGGGCGCACAGGTGAAGCCCCAGCTACAATCAGAAACATTCGGCAAAACAGCAAATCCAGGCAGGGGTAAGGATGCTAACTGACGCGCCCCGCCCCAGGTGTCACGCTGAGAAGCCCAACCACGGACCCGTAAGAAGCAGGATCTCTTGGGGCCCCTGGGCGGCTCAGTCGGTTAAGCGTCTGTCTTCGGCTCAGGTCGTGATCTCGCAGTTCGTGGGTTCGCATCAGGCTCTGTGCTGACAGCTCAGAGCCTGGAGCCTGCTTCGGATTCTGTGTCTTCCTCTCTCTCTGACCCTCCCCTGCTTGCGCTGTCTCTCTGTCTCTCAAAAATAAAAAAAATAAAAAAATAAAACAGAAAAAAAAGAAGTATAATCTTTTACTGATGAGGACACTGAGGTTCAGAGGCATTGATTCACTTCCCCAAAGTCCAACAGCCAGAAGGGACGGAGCTGAGATCTGAACCCAGGTTTTCTTGACCACAAAGGTTCTTCTGCTCTCCCTTTGTTACGTTACTCCCCCCACCTCCGCACAAATGCTTTGCACATGTCCACGGGGGAGGCCCCGGACCACGCAAGCTACAGAGAAAGTGAAGAATCTGGGGGCGCCTGGAGGCTCAGTCGGTTGAGCGTCTGACTTCGGCTCAGGTCATGATCTCAGTTCGTAGGTTCGAGCCCCGCATCGGGCTCTGTGCTGACAGCTCAGAGCCTGGAGCCTGCTTCGGATTCTGTGTCTCCCTCTCTCTCTGCCCTTCCCCCGCTCAGGCTCTGTCCCTCTGTCTCTCAAAAATAAATAAACATTTTTTTTTAAAGAAAGAAAGAAAACGAAGAATCATCTGGAGCCCGGAAGCGGACATTCGGGGAGGGGGGCCACCGTGCCGTCCTGGCCGCGCCTGTTCTGAGCTGTTGACCTTTAGCGACTCACTCAAGTCTCTCCCAGCTGTTTCATCGCCCGTCTGAAGGGGGTGACAACACCCGGCCAACCCACCCGCGACAGCGCACGGGGATGTGTTTGAAAACCGTGAACCGCCACGCAGATGTAAATAATCGTAATAATATCCTGTGAGGAGGAGGCCAGCTAATGCATTAAATACTTCTGTGTGTTCTCAGCCCGAACAATGCCATCTGCCTGCAAATATTGTGATACGGGAAGGAGGAAACAATCTTTATCCAATTAGCTTCCTTGTGAAGATGTACCAAAGTACAATTAATTCCCCAACTATTCAGTAATATTCTCTTAATGAGCAGTAAAAATGGGCCTCTCTTCCCGACATCTCTGCTATTATATACTAAGCGCTGCTTCTCCATTCATAATATGCTAATACGCTGGTAATTAAAAGCTCCAGGATTCCGTTTAATGGCGGTGTGTGGTTTGCTGGGGGTGGGCCCCTGCACGTTCCTGGCGAGGCTCTAGGGGGCAAAGGGCACAGAGGGACAAGACGAATCCTTCCCCTCTGAGGATGGGGACCCCTTCCAGACATGTCTCCTCTGGACTCCGACAGGACATAAACTTGCGAGCTTTTTTCTTTCTGAAAAGAAGAGCATTCTCATGGCATGAGCCTTCGCTCCAGTTCTGTCGCCTTTGGAGGTGACAGGTCACCCTTCCCTGACTCCCCACACCCAACCTGCGTGCTGGAGGTGTCCCCAAGCGCAGGCCTTCCCAGCCCTGGGGCTGCTGACACTCTTCGCTGCAGGTGGCTGTCCCGTGCACCCAGAGTGCTCACCAGCGACCCTGGCCTCCGTCTACTGAAAGCCAGCAGCACTGGCCTCACCAGAAATCTCTCCAATTAGAAGGAGAAATCCTCTCGCACTGCTGGTGGGAATGCAAACTGGGGCAGCCACTCCAGAA
The DNA here is from genome assembly GCF_006229205.1 of Suricata suricatta. Taxonomy (NCBI): domain Eukaryota; kingdom Metazoa; phylum Chordata; class Mammalia; order Carnivora; family Herpestidae; genus Suricata; species Suricata suricatta. Next base: position 96,180,674 of record NC_043711.1, on the reverse strand, counting down.
AACAGTGTGGAGGTTCCTCGAAAACTTAAAAATAGAACTACCCTAGGACCCAGCAATTGCACTACGAGGTATTTATATCCAAAGGATACAGGAAGGCGGATTGTAAGAGGCACATGCACCCCAATGTTTATAGCAGCGCTATTGACAATAGCCAAAGTATGGAAAGAGTCCAAATGCCCATCGACTGATGAATGAATAAAGATGTGGTGTAGACAATGGAATACTACTCGATGATCAATAAGAATGAAATCTTGCCATTTGCAACAACATGGACAGAACTAGAATGTATTATGCTAAACGACATAAGTCAGTCAGAGAAAGACAAATATATGACTTCACTTATGTAAGTGAACAAATTCAGAATTTAAGAAACGAAACAGATGAGGGGCATGTGGGTGGCTCAGTCGGTTAAGCGTCTGACTTGAGCTCAGGTCATGATCTCATGACTGGTGAGTTCGAGCCCTGCATCAGTCTCTGTGCTGACAGCTCAGAGCCTGGAGCCTGCTTTGGATTCTGTGTCTCTCTCTTTCTCTGCCCCTCCCAAGCTTGCACTCTGTCTCTCTCTCTCAAGAATAAACATCAAAAAATAAAAAAGGAATAAAACAGATGAACACAGGGGAAAGGAAACAAAAATAAGATAAAAACAGAGAGAGAGAGAGACAAACCATAAGAGACTCTCAAATACAGAGAACAAAGTGAGGGTTGCTGGCGGGTGTTGGGTAGGGGGATGGGCTAGATGGGCAATGGGCATGATGGAGGGCACTGTTGGGATGAGCCCTGGGTGTTGTATGTAAGTGATGAGTCACTAATTTCTATTCCTGAAATCATTATTATAGTTTATGCTAACTAACCTGGATTTAAAAAAAAGTCTCCCCCAATAATGCCAAATGTCTTCTGGGAGAGGCACAAAAATCACCCTGAGGTGAGGACCACTAACCTCGTGTAAAAAGATTAACAATTTAAAAGTCTACTTCTAGAGGATCTATGAAATAAATCATGGCACATGCATCCATCTAGCAAGATTTTTTCGGCAGGGATAAATCAGCCCCAGATGAAAAGACACAGAACGATCTTCATGCAAGATAGTCAGGGTGTGGGGTGCCTGGGTGACTCAGTAGGATAAGCATCCGGCTTCGGCTCAGGTCATGATCTCACAGCCCATGGGTTCGAGCCCTCCGTGGGGCTCTGTGCTGACAGCTCGGAGCCTGGAGCCTGCTTTGGATCCTGCATCTCCCTCTCTCTCTGACCCTCTCCTGCTCATGCTCTGTCTCTCTCTCTCAAAAATAAATAAAAAAATTTTTAAAAAGGGTGCATAACAGTGTATATACTAAGGTAACTTCTGTGTTCCGCTTATTTGCATATTTGTTTATACAGGTAGATGGCAGGGATGGGTACAGGAAATTAAGGATGGTCATCTTTTTTTTTAATGTTTTATTTATTTTTGAGAGGGAGAGAGAGAGCGAGCAGGGGAGGGTCAGAGAGAGAGGGAGACACAATCCGAAGACAGGCTCCAGGCTCCGAGCTAGCTGTCAGCACAGAGCCTGACGTGCGGCTCAAACCCACAAACCGTGAGATCATGAGCTGAGCTGAAGCCGTACACTTACCCGACTGAGCCACCCAGGCGCCCCATGACGGTCACCTCAGGGGAGAGTAACTGACCAGCTGGACGCAGGAAGGATCTACGTTCCACGTTTATACCTGTGTATGAATTTTGTGCCCTAGTAACGTATTACTTCCTGAAAAAGTAAACATGATTTAAAAAATAAACACCGAGCGCATTGTCTGGCTGGGAACATTCTGTCCCCACTCCCTTTGCCTGTTGCTGACTCGCAAGAGCCTTGGACAGGATATTCCTTGGTCTGTCACATTCTGTCTACCTGAACGTTATCAACCATTCTCATCTCGAGAGCAGCTTGGAGGCCCTGCGGACGGACGCCTCCCGGGCAGGGAAGGCCATGCGGCCCTTCGGTGTTCAGAGACAGAAACTGGGCTCTGAGGCTTGGAAATGTCAGGTCCCTGGTTCGGAGATGGCTTCTCAAACTAGGAGACCCTTCCAAGCCAGGCCGCTGCAGACGTTGAAATATGAATCCAGATACCCAAACGCTAAACTGGAGTCATTGCTTTATTAAAAACAAACTGGACATGGGGCTCCTTCAGTGAAGCTTCACAGAACAAAAATGTGGTTTGCCCGAAAAGGAGTTTGATTTATTTCACCCTTTATAGGAAAGTCTCTCTCCGATGACAGACATTTAAGTCCTGGCTCCTATAAGGGGTGTTAATTAGGAAATGTAGGTAAAAGGCAAGGCCTCGTCATAAAGTAACCTCAAAAACTGGATTAAAGGAAGTTAGGCACATTTCTTTATTGCAGGACTTCTCAGCACCTTTATTGAGAACAAAAAAAAATTTCCTTAAAAATTAATCTGTGGGCATTTTCCTTCCTACCTTTTCCCAGGTCCTGTTCCCAGAAGGTATTGGTGCTTCCTGGCCCTGGGGGCGGGGGAGTGGTTAGTACAGAGCAGGAAGAGAAGCGGCTTCTAACCCAAGTCTTTCTTCTGCCTTTGGTGAGTCAGGTGAAATAGCATGGGGGAGGCAAGAGGTCTTCTGGCAGCAGAGAAAGGGTGATGGGTTCCAAATACTGTGGACTGAGTGTTTCTGCCTTCCCTACATTCCTGTGTTGAAACTCTGACCCCCATTGTGATAGAGTTAGGGGTGGGGCCTTCGGGAGGTAATTAGGTCACAAGAGCGGGGATTGGTGCTCTAAGAAAAGAAACGAGAGAGGGGCGCCTGGCTCAGCCCGTTCGGCATCTGGCTCTTGAGTTCGGCTCAGGTCGTAATCTCGGGGATTGTGAGATGGAGCCCCGGGTGGGGCCTGCTTGGGATCCTGTCCCCTCCCCTCTCTCCGTGTGCCGACCCCATCTCTCTCCCTGTCTCTCAAAAATAAGCAAATACCCCAGGGAGCCCTCCTACCCCTTCCACCGAGTGAGGACACAGTGAGACACCGCCACCTCCGGCCGCTGCTGCACCAGCCTGGGGCGTCCCAGCCTCCGGGGCCAGAAGGGGTGTCTGTGGGCTACGCTCTCCGGTCTGTGGTTCTGTTGGAGGGACCTCAGAGGACCTAGCAGAAGGCAAGGAAAGAGATGCAAGCCACCCAACTATGCACAATGTCTGGTGGCCCCGGTGCCCCTCCACGGTGGCGGTCCCCACCCCACCCCCTGCCACATCCACAGCAGGACCGTGGAGAAGCGGGACCGATGGCAAAGAACTCCGTTCCCTGGAGATGGCAGAGTGCCAGCCCAGAGGAGGGACAACTGGGAACGTTCACCCTCCTTGTTGCTCAGTCGCCCCTCCCAGGACAGGACCGGGCGGGGCCGGCGGTGGGACCGCGGCTCGGGGAAGGCACGAGGGTCTATGATACATCAATGACAGCCATGATCGCTGTCTCGGGGACATGCCTCAAGGTCATAGGCTGGGCTTCGCGTTTCCAGTCAGGGCTAAGGGCAGAGTGACTGTCCTCGCAGATGAGTGAGACCCAGCTTGCAAACGTGTCCCCTTTCTATCTAGGGAGCAGCCGTCACGACAGCCCGGAGGCTGAGGGAGAGAACCCGGTGCTGTCGCCGGCGCTAAGGGCACGCCCAATGGCCGCCCAGTCCTGCGGGCTCCCTGGAGGAGGCAAAGCGAGAAGAGGCTGCTCCCGCCACCCTGAGGGAGCCCACGGAAGCTGCATAGACCGTGCCCAAAACTGGAGGGTGATTCTGTGTTTGTATCAAGAGCCTCAAAAAAGTTCGTGCCAAAAAAAAATTTTTTTTTTTTAAAGTTCGTGCCTTTGGACTAGAAATCCTCTCCTGGGAATCGGTGATAAGAATGTAACATAAAATGCCAGGGGAGGGATTTATGTAAAAAAATTAAATTGTTCAGAATTGGCGAAGAGAAGGAAGGAAACACGTTGCCGTTCAGGAACGGGAGAACGGACGGTTCAATCCCCGCTTCCCGTGAACCATCAGGCGGCGTCGGAAGGGAGGTTCACAGAGACTTCGGTGTGTGACAGGATCTCACAGAGGGAGCAAAGCAGGACACAAATGTGTACCTTTTGCCCATCTCCACAGTGAGAGTGAAATGCAGAGACCAATGAGTGAAAGGAAATACACTGAAGTATTCACTGGGATGGGGGGACAGAGCCTGTGTGCAATCCACGGGAACACATGAGGGGCAGGGGGGACTTTCTGTGCCTGGTGACTGCATTCCTGAAGGACCCCCCTGAAAAGGGAGACCGAAGGAAAGAACGGGAAGATGTCATGGCCAAGGTCCCCTCCCGGATCCTGGAATGGGACCCTGCGTTAGTTTTCCGTGGCTGCCGTAACAGAGGCCACAAACTTTGCAGCTTCAAACAACACAGATGTATTATCCCGCCCTTTATCCAGGTGTCCGGGACTGGGTCCTCTCTTTAGGGTCCCAAAGGCCACAGTCAAGGTATGAGCAGAGCCGGGTCCCTCACCGACGACTCAGGCTAAGAATCTACTTCCCAGTTCATTAGGTTGCTGGCTGCATTCAGACCCTTGCAGTTGGAGGACTGAGGTCCCCATTTCCTGCTGGCCTTCACCTGGGGGGTCCTTGCTCCTGACCTCCTTCTCACAGTTTCCATGGGGGCGCTGCAGCAATGGCCCTCAGGCCCCCGCACACGTTAGCGCTTACTGAATACCCCTTCTCCTGCATCTCTGACACCAGCTGGAAAATTTGCTCTGCTTTTAAATAAGGGCTCATGTGATTAGATTGAACCCACCTGCATAATCGCGGCCACTCTCCCTGTTTCAAGATCTATAATCTTACCATCTACAATGTCCCTTTTGCCAGGCAGCATTACACATTCACAGGCTCTAGGGATTAGAATATGGATGCCTTTGCATCTTTTCTTTCTTTCTTTTTTTTTTTTTTAAGAGAGAGAGCAAGTGTGAGCGGGGGAGGGGCGGAGGGGGAGGGAGAGAGAATCTTAATGCGGCCTCTCTGCACAGGGCAGAATCTGATGCGGGGCTTAATCCCACGACCGTGAGATCATGACCTGAGCTGAAATCAAGTGCCGGACATGACCGATTGAGCCACCCCCGAGCCCCAAAAGTCCCTGGCCCCTCTTCTTGATCACCTGACTCCGTACATCAGGACGGGCCTCTTATTCTGCACCCAAACCCAGATGAGTCCCATCTCTCCCATCTCTAAACATCTGCCCGGGGCTGGAGGGCACCGATCCACTCCAGCCTCCTGAGCTGGGACCCAGATGGAGGTGTCTGATTATTTTCTCCGCAAGAAAACTGCATCCACAAGGAATTCCGATGAGTGTTTGTGCAGCCCGTGCCAGGCCGGCTGCAAAGGCCCAAGAGGCAAACATTAATCAAGGGGGAAATAATGTGCCTTTCACATTTCATCTGTCGCCCGCATCTCCCTGCAAAACTTTCCCAGCGGGATGAGCACCTTCCACATGTGACCCTCACAGGGGTCTGGGGGCCACAGCTGAGGCAGCCTGATTCCTGGGGCCTCACCTCAGACCTGCTGAGTCAGACCCTCTGGGCATTGGGGCCCTGGAACCTGGGTTTTAAATGCATCTGCTTTGGGCTGCCTGGGTGGCTCTGTCGGTTAAGTGTCCAACTTCAGCTCAGGTCATGATCTCGTGGTCCATGAGTTCAAGTCCCACAACAGGCTCTGTGCTGACAGCTCAGACCCTGGAGCCTGCTTTGGATTCTGTGTCTCCCTCGCTCCCTGCCCCTCCCCTGCTTGCACTGTCTCTCAAAAATGAATAAATGTTGAAAAAAAATTTTTTAAATAAATGCATCTGCTTTTCTCCCCATGTGATTCTCATGCACTTTATTTATTTATTTATTTATTTTACATTTATTTTCAACACGCAGGCATGAGGAGGAAAGAGGCACAGAGAGAGAGGGAGACACAGAATCGGAAGCAGGCTCCAGGCTCTGAGCTGTCAGCACAGAGCCCACGTGGGGCTCAAACTCACAAACCATGAGATCATGACCTGAGCTGAAGTTGGACATTCAACCGACTGAGGCACCCAGGCGCCCCTCATGCACACTACTTAAAGGGGTGTCTCCAGAGGCACCAGGGCGGCTCAGTCGCTTGGGCATCCAACTATTTCGGCTCAGGTCATGACCCCAGAGTTGTGTGGGATCGAGCAACACCTCAGACTCCAAGCTGAGCATGGAGCCTGCTTAGGATTCTCATTCTCTTGCTCTTTCCCTCTTCCCCTCTCCCCTCTCCCTTGCTCCTGAGTTCTCTGTTTCTCTCTCGGAAAAAAAGAAGAAGAAGAAGGAGAAGGAGAAAGAAGGAGAAGGAGAAGGAGAAGGAGAAGGAGAAGGAGAAGGAGAAGAAGAAGGAGGAGAAGAAGAAGAAGAAGAAGAAGAAGAAGAAGAAGAAGAAGAAGAAGAAGAAGAAGAAGAAAGAAGAAGAATGAATGAATGAAGGGGTATCTCTGACTGTAAAGCCTCAGGGTAATGGATGAGAAAGTTTTCCGCCCTCCTGTGAAGGGAGTGGGAAGCGCTCCACTCAGCCCTGAAACTATGGGGGGGGGAGGGGCGGCTGTAGCCCAAGAGCAGGATCGCTGGCGAAGAGAAGGAAAAGCCAGCACTGCTAAGGAAGAGAATTGGAGGAGGGATCTGTGCTCAGGGGTCTGTGCTCAGGACAGGAGGGAGGCGTAGAGGCCTCCCGAGAGGGTACCCCTCCACCAGAGCTATAGTGAAAGGGGGCGCCGCATCATGCCCCCGCACCCAGGTTCAGGGCCAGCCGGATCTGGGCTCCCCCAAGTTCACCACCGTCCTGGCGGGGAAAGAGCGTAGGGATTGTCTCCGCAGCTGCACAATATGGGGAAAATAATCGTCCTTACTTGATGGGGCTCTTGGGTAGACTCAAGGCGGTGGGGAGGGGGGTGTTTTACCAAAGGTTGTTTAGCTGATAAGTGCTGACATCGGCTAAGGATGCTCTTGGCCACAAGTAACAGAAATCCGATGTCAAAAAACCCAGACGTTGGTTCTTCAGGGCAACGAATCAGGAGCTTGACAAGGAGACCGTGGTCTTTGCGTGGCTGTCTCTGCAGGGAGGCTGGTGCCGTCGGGTGTGCACACAGATAACCTGAAGGTCCTGTTAAAAGGGGGATTTTGATTCAGCCGATCCACCGATCCGCTATGGAGTCTAAGATTCTGCATTTCTAACGATCTGGCCCTCAGACCACAACTGTGGTCTGACCTTGCTCTTGTGGCCACAAAGGGGCCCCTCCAGCAGCCAGCCTCACATTCACAAGCCAGGGACCAAGGCACATGCCCCAGGGCTGTGCCAGCCCTGCCTGCTGCCTCCATCCAAGAAAAATGAAGTTTTCTCAAGAGCCCAGAGCAGCCCTCCCCCTCCCCTCACTGTACACAGCTTCCTAAGAAACTGGGGGGTTTGTGGGGTGGAGAGCGGAGGAATAAGAAACAAGATTGCAAGGTTGGGTTTAAGGCTTAAACCTTAAAACAATCAGGATTCACCCAGCGCTGGGCATGTTGCCACCCAGCAGGAGATGAGGTTTACTTAGCAAGCAAGGAAAGGATGGACACGGGGAAGCAAATAGCAACATTCTAGCAACGCCACACTGTTATATAAATAAAGCACTTGACGCTAAGCGAACTCTCAAGAACAGGGTAGCAGTTTTATAATCTGAATCTCATTAATATGCAATGAGAGGACCAGGCGCAGTTTTCCTGGCGCCCTCCCTTCATTTGTCCCCCAAACAAGCTCATGCAGAAGGGGGCTTGGAGAGTGTTCCAGGGGCTCAACTGACTGTGCCACCCAGGCAAGAACAGTGTTCTCGTTTCCGGGAGAGCTGGTCTCCTAAGCTGGGCAGAGGACCCAGGGCCCTGGGGTTCATGCAGCTCATGAAGTGTTCACACTGCTCCAGACCCAAGCTTCCAGGGGCGGAGCGGTTAGAGGTAAGTCCCAGAATAAAGGGCCGGCTGCCTGTCTGTCTTTGCTGCTCACAGCTCCCTGAGGGGGTGGATTTCCAACTTCACCGGTTGACCTTGTCCTTGACCCCAGCCTAAGACTCATAAAAGGCAACATGGGGTCCTCCAGGGGTCTGTTGGCTTCTTCTGAGTTGTGCAAAGGAGACAGACACATAGCAGGTGCACTTGGTGCGGGAATTTAACTGAGAAGAGAAAGTACCCTCTTGCAAAAGAGAGTTTGAGTTGACTCCCTTTTCCCGAGTCAAAAGGACAACCAGAGGTGGGGACGGGGGCGCCTGGGTGGCACAGTCAGTTGAGCGTCTGTCTTCTGCTCAGGTCATGATCTCATGGCCCATGAGTTCAAGCCCCGAGTCAGGCTCTGTGCTAAAACCTCGGAGCCTGAAGCCTGCTTTGGATTCTGTGTTTCCCTCTCTCTGCCCCTCCCCCACTTGCTCACTTGTGCATGCTAGCTCTCTCTCTCTCTCTCTCTCTCTCTCTCTCTTTCAAAAACAAATAAACATTACCAAAAAAAATTTTAATTAAAAAAAAAGAAAGAACAACCAGGGAACCTGGAAGCTCTGGAAACTGAACTTGAACTCCTAGCTGCTTGTTAGAAGATATGACGTTTTCCTGTAAAAACCATCTGACCTCCCAGGGCCCAGTGGACAGCGGCCTGGTTGATTCCGGCCTCCCCACAGATTGTCATTTTGGTCTTGCTTTGGACTGAGTCTGCCCTAAGCAATGACATGTCATGGTTGGGATCACAAAGTCGATTTTACAGAGAGAGAGAGAGAGGGAGAGAGAGATGCAGAGAATCACAAAGGGACGTTGGGGAAGTTTCTGGAGACCCCTAACCGTGAAGGGTCTTGTGTTTAGGTCTGGAGCCAGTAGTGGAGTTTTTGCAGAACAAAGAAATCCCTCCACGCCACCGCCTTGGGGCATAAAGAAAATCCCACAAGATCTGGAGTCCGAAGCCCTGAGTTTCAATCCTGGGGTTTTTTTCCACTTGGCAGTTCTGTGATGAAACGGAGCCAGTTTTGCTGACTTGGTCTATCCGGATACACTGGTGAGGAGAAGGAAAATGTGACCCTAAGAGCGGACGCAGGAGAGCTGTCCCGATGGCTTCACGGGTCCTCACTCATTTTGCAACAGCCGTGAGGCAAGTCTATAACATTATCACCATCGTTTTCAGAGGGGAGACGGGGACTCAGAGAGATTAAGCAACGTGCCCAAAGTCACACAGCTGATAACCAGCAAAGTTGATTCCAACCCAAGCCCTTTGGCCCTTGGGTCCACGCTCCTTTCCATGCCACTCTGTACTCTTTTTTTTTTTTTTGGTTTATTTATTTTTGAGACAGAGAGAGACAGAGCACGAGTGAGGGAGGGGCAGAAAGAGAGAGAGAGAGAGAGAGAGAATCAAAAGCAGCCTCCAGGCTCCGAATTGCCAACACAGAACCCGATGCAGGACTTGAACCCACGAACCGAGGGATCATGACCTGAGCCGAAGTCGGACACTTAGCCGACTGGGCCACCCAGGCGCCCCTCACTCTGTAGCCTTTAAAGTGCTGGGCACGTGGGGTGTGCTTCTGTTGTCCAGGTGTTAGCCTCCCCGGAAAAGTCTCACCAACTCACCTTCTGAGCTGAGGGAAGCACAAGAGAACATCTCCCCTGGGCTTCCATCCCCCTCCCTTTCTGCCGCCCACGTCCCCACAGAGACCCTCACGCTGGGGCCATCTGTCCCCAACCCTCAGGGTCTCCCCGGGTGCTGAGTACAGTCCCTGCCGCCAGCGACCTCACATCAAGAGAGCAGGTAGGTGTCCATTCATCCCACAGGCAGGAAAACCATTTAAGCATTTTGCTATTTTCATTTCTGCCAAGCCATAGGGGTGTTGCAAAGAACTATTTTTCTCTCTCTCTCTTTTTTTTTTTGCATTTAATAATACATAATTACCTTCCCTCAATCATCCTGTTGGAATGCGTGCTTTTTGATGCAGCCCTGAGGCTTTTTTTTTTTTTTTTAATGGGGCAGGGACCGGGTGAGACATATTTTCAATGTCCAGAAAGACCTTTCTGTGGTCCCTGGAGGGGAGAGTGAGCAGAGACGGATGTCACGCTGGTGTTGCCGATTACTGTTCCTCATGAAAGACTGTCATGAATAAAAAATACAAGGCGGGGGGTGGGGGGGGAGTAGACAGACCCAGGCCCCTCTTCACCCTCTCTGAAGCCACTGGCCCGAAGCAGCCTTGGGGACCTTAATTAATCCATCCCCGTGGGGACAGGGCATCTGATGCCAAAACCCAACTGTTCCTGGTGCTCTGGACCAGCATGTTTATGGCTGCTCGGGTCCTCGTTCTAAAATGACGGAAGTCTACATAATCCACAGGAAGAGGGGAAAAGCACACAAAACAAATATTCCCCAGCGGGCTTAGCACTGCAGAGCTGACGGGGGCTGGCCTGTGGAGCTGAATCTCAATTGAAGGACTTTTTTTTTTAAAAAGGGACCCCAATGGGAGATTTATAAAGAAGAAGAGAGAGACGCCTGCCTACACAATGTAGGTTATAAAGTAACGAGATTAATGATACAGAGTTCTTTGTGGGAACTCTACTAGAGGCAGCATACTAATGAGGTGGGCTGCGTGTTAACTATTTCAGCCACCGCTGCGCCCCCCGCCAGCTCGGGTCGATGGGCGCTGTGCTGCTGCGTTGGAGTGACTGCTCCCGCCCCTGACATTTAGCGGAGGGTCACAGTGTTGGGAACCCTGAAGGAGTCTTGAGTTCACTCCCTGTTCCAACAGCCCTCGGGGGTAGGTACTGTCATTGTCTCTATATGGCCAAGGAGGAAACTGAGGCACAGACAGGTGCATTACTTGCCCAGGTCACCCCGCTAGGAGATGGCAGGTTCTAACCCAGTGATGCTAACTTCGATCCATAATGATCAGAGCAGCGGGAGTCGAGCGGCAGCTCAAAATACAGGTTCTAGAGTCGGATGGACCTGGATGTGTGAACCATGTTTGCAGCCCTCCGTTCCGCCATGAAATTGCGGTATTTACAACCTGGATGGGGGTCCCTGGGGGGCTCAGTTAGTTGAGCATCCAACTTGGGCTCAGGTCATGATCTCATGGTTCGTGGGTTCGAGCCCCATGTCGGGCTCTGTGCTGACAGCTCAGAGCCTGGAGCCTGCTTCGGATTCTGTGTCTCCCACTCTCTCTGCTCCTCCCCCTCTCATGCTCTGTCTCTCAAAAATAAATAAACAATAATAAAAAAATAAAACCTTGATCAACGCTGGAGACTGGAGATGGTCTGTTTAAACTCCTTGATTCCCTAAGTACAGACCTTTGGGAGCAAGAGGGAAAGCCCTGCGGCAGCTCACACGGCTAGACCTCTGATGTGCCGCTGGGAGGGAACACGCCCCATCACCTGCAGGGGGGAAGGGGGTGGGGAGGGGGTCCCCAGCCCCAAGGCAACCCGCTCTCAGTGGTTCTGCAGCCTGACCACCCCCACACCTGGAAAGGGTGCTGGGTGCAGGAGGCTGAGTAGGACCCAGGACCTCTTGAGCTTCACAGCAACTGCTTAGGGCCCAAGCAATCTCCAATTACCTGAATCTTCCTAAGAACCTAAGGACCACATCCTGGCATGCAGGTTAACCCCAAAGGCTCCGCTTGGTTTGAGCAGTACCGTGTCACCAAGGAGGAAACATAAAACAAAGTGACTCATGGCTCAAAGAATTCCTTGAAAGTTTGATCTTTTAATTAAAAAAAAAAAATCTGGGGCACCTGGGTGGATTGGCTGACTAAGCGTCTGACCTCAGCTCAGGTCACGATCTCACGGTTCGTGGGTTCAAGCCCCATATCAGGCTCCAGGCTGACAGCTCAGAGCTTGGTGCCAACTTCAGATTCTATGTCTCCCTCTCTCTCTGCCCATGCTCTCTCTCAAAATAAATAAACGTAAAAAAAAAAAAAACTTACTTTTTCCCTCCTCCGTTTTCTCATTGATCATAGTCATACCTACCTCACAGGGCCATTGGTAACAAGAAATGAAGTAAAAACTTATAAAATACTCAGAACAGTATAAGTCTCCAAGAGATGCTAGATATGATTATAGTTACTTTTACTGTCTAACAAAAGTGCCATTAACATTAGCAAACGCCGTGACTGATGGCTGAAATGGTCATGGCGCAGGCAGGTGCACGGACAGTAAGTTTACATAGGGGCATTGACTGATAGTCTGGGGCGCCCATGTCCTGCTGGGCGCTCTTCCAAGGGCCTAATAAACATATCTTAGCCCTCACAACACACCCAGAGTGAAAGCTGAACTCCTTCCCATCTCCCCATTTTGCAGCTTTGGGAACTAAAGCACAGATAGGGTGAGTCGCCTGAGTTCAAACAGCCAGCAGGCTGCAGAGATAGGATCTGAACCCGGGCAGCCTGGCCGGGGAGCCCGGGCACGTAACCACTGTCCACACCGCCTCTCGGAACCACAGATGAGTGTATGTTTCAGGAAATAGCCACCAGACACATCGGGTAGCAATTCCGCACCCCAGCCATGCCCACCACACCCAAAGCCTCCTCCTAGCACACTGACCCCCTTTTCAAACTCTTTGTTTTCATTATTTTATTTGTTTTCCTTGTGGTTTTTTTTAGGACCAAAAAAAGAAAAAAAAAAAAAACCAATCCTGAATGAAACCAAGTTTAGTTGCAAATGAAACTGAATTGTCCAAAACCGAAGCGTATAATTAGAAAATGTTAATCTCTGGGCAGTTCTCCACTCCCCCACCCCAGCCCCAAATACACTAACATTTGCAAAAGAGAATGTATCTCCACCTAAAACTATAATTAAGCGGCTGCTGGCGGTTACCTTGGTGACATTTAAAAAAAAAAATCCTCCACTACAGCTCCCCGCACTGGATCATACAAACCAGGCAGCCAAATAAGTCAACAGGTTGTCCAGGAAACTGTTTCCTTGACAACCAGGAAGATGGAGGGGGACAGAGGGTTGGGGAAATGTCAGAGCAACAAACCTACGGTAAAGAGGAAAAATGCCCCTTTGGCAGGACCGAGCAGATCCCCAATTTTGTACCAAGGCGCAGAGCGTGGAACAAAAATGACTCTTCGTGACATGCAGAAGGCGACCGGGGGAATGTCACAACCCAATCTCACTGCCGTGGCGTGAGTTTCCTTTTCAGGATGTGGAGTCCGACTTTGCAAAAAAGCCCCATTCCCTCCCTCGGTCATCAAACGTTTGTTGAGCATCTACTACACTCCAGCACTGCCTGTATCTCCTGGCTCTGGTCTTGCACAGACCTCCATGCTTGGCAACTGTGCCGGGGGGCAGGGGGGAGGGGGCCAAGAATTCAGGATGTGACAAATAGAATGTGGGACCATTTATCTAAGTTTAACATCTGGGTTTCTCCCTATGTATTTGCTTTCTGTCCCCCATTCTAGCAAAAGGTCAGGTCTCTGCCTGCTTACCTCAGCTGCAGGGAGCAGGGGAGAGCAGGGTTTGTAGGATAGAAGCTGGAATGTTCTGGAAGACAGTCTCAGCACCAGCTTTGTTGGCGAAGGACAAACAGCTCTTGGATACAGCCATGTGTCCTGGAAAACCAGAAGAGGACATCAGTGCCCCTGAGGGACAGACACCAAAGGGAAGAGGGAGGGAGGAGCCCATGGCAGGAAGACATTCCTGGAGACCGTGGGCCTGTGAGCGGAGGTCCGGGACCCTGGTCCTATCCATGCTGCAGGTGTGTGGAAGAGCGTTGTGCCCCTGGAACAGAATGGTCACCGGGTCCCTGTCTGGCCAAGAGTGGCCAGGAAAGAGGCAGCAGACATCAGAGCATCTGGGTAAATATGTGTCTCCAACGTGAGTGCTGTGGACAGAGAACTCCAGGGGCCTGGCCAGGGCTGCAGGGCTATGACCCCCGATCTCTCTTTACCGTGGAGTCCTAAGTAGAGTCTGAAGTAGAGTCACGAAAATAACGTAACATTCTGTCTCTTGTCCTCCCAAGTGCCTGGACAGAGAGGCATCATTGCCGAGTGTAATTTTCAGAGCTGCATTTTCCAAACTACTTGAGAAGTCCCTGTGGCTGAATTCTGCCGAGAAGGGTAAGGAGGGGGGAAGGGCCATCCAGAAGCATCTACACCTGGAAATCCCAAGCCTGTTTTCCCTCGCACAAAACTCTTTCACCTCTGGCTGGCCCCTCGGTGCTTTGCACTGTTCCTTATCCAAAAGTGCTTTTAATCAAATTATTTCCTGATGGTCAGTGAGACTGCCGTGATGCACTAGTATCCTCACGGGGCGGGCAGTAAATTCAGGAGTGGCCTCTTTTCCAGCCCAGCTGACTCGGACAAAGGTAACCGACCTCACTTCGTGTGCATGTCATCCGCACACAGGCAACAATGAGAATTACACGGATCTGCACCGCGCTTCCCCGACGGGCAATTGTTTCGTGTGCTCTATACAACAAATCTTGTGTGCCAGGTGCCCATTTTACAGATGTGAAAACCAAGACACAAGGATGGTGAAGACCTACCCAGGGTGCTCACAGCCAATCACTCGTGGGGTCGAGCCCCAGGGCCAGGTCTTCTGAGCCCCACCCTGCCCTGAGCTGTCTGGTCTGTGCTCACACCTCGCATTTCCTGTGTGGGTTTCTCTCCTAGCTTCCTCTTTCTCCTCTCCCTCCTGGCTTTCTTCTACTTCTTTTTTGCCCCCTCCAACGCTCCCACCCCCAGGGGACATTTGGGGATGTCTGCAGACTTCGTGGATGTACTGAGGGAAGGGGGTGCTGCTGGGTCAGTAGGGCGGGAGACACTGCCCACATAGTACCGTACACAGGACAGTCCCTGCAGCAAAGAGCTGCTGCCCCAAATACCAACAGTGCCCAGACCGAGACACCCCGACGTCTGAGGAAGATAAAATGTGTGTTTGGTAAAGTCCTTGGGACGGTGCCTGCCTGCCGTTTGTCAGCTCTTGTTGTTTTTGTTAATGACGTTGTTCACATACCATTGCCATTGTGGGGTCAGGGTCATTTACAATAAGGAAAGACGAAAAAGCACAGTGAGTGCCCTTACGCTTCAGTCCTTAAGTTCACTCATTTCATTAGTATTCAGGGACTTGGCTCCCCGGGAGAGAAGCTGTGGACCACAGAGAAGACAAACTTCCTCTTCTGAGGACAAGGTCAAGCCCTGGTCTTTAAACTGAAATATACAATCCAGGAAATAATCCCCAAGGGCCCTTTTAATCCCCGGAAGACCTTTTATGGGTCTTGAGATGGGCCTAAGACCGGCTCTTTCTCTAACTGCGGGATCCAAGGGAATGCTGCTGAAATTCTTTCATTCCAAATGCCAACAGGATTCACTGCAAAAAAAAAAAAAAAAAAAAGCCTCAGGAAACGCGATTGCCCCCACAAGGTGCTGCTTACAAATAGACTCTCAGCCTCAAAAAACAACCAAAGATAAATCATTTTGCTCAACCCCCTTTTTTTTCCTTCATACCCACCACCACGAAACAAAGGAAAAGTCTGGAAGGTGAGGGAGCCGAATGTGATTTGCATATTTAATAGGCTGCGGAAGGTGAAAGAACAGAACGGGAGATATTATCACGGAGGAGCCGGGTGGGGGTGGGGGTGGGGGTGGAGGAGGGCCGCTCACCTTCCCAAACACAAGAGCTAAAAATAGCGCTGCCACATGTCATTTACAAATGCCAAGGGCTGTTTAGACAATACTATGATCAGACTGCGGCTGATACATATTTTCCCCCCAGTGATTAAACACTGCCTGATTTTTAAGTACCACACAGCAGACTCCAAGTTTGTCTGGAAAAACCACTCTTTAATTTCTATATTTGATTGGCACACCGGGGGGTCCTAATCACGGATCCTTCACCCAGCACCTAAAATCAGATGGTATTTGACTTCGGGAAGGCGGGCTGAAAGGAGGCTGGGCCGGGGGCGGCGGGGGCGGCGGGGGGCAGGGGGACAGGAGGCAAGATGCAAGAGAGGCTTCTAATCAGAGGCTAAGGTCCCCACTTGCCTTCTTTCTCCTAAAACCAAGAAAGAGGTGTGGGGAGAGAGTACCAGGCAATGAAATAGGAACAGCTTGTGGCCCTGGAAATAATTACATTTTCCCCCTTCACATTGGGGGGAGGGTGCAGAATAGATAGCTCGGTACAATCAGGTGATGCTTTCTGGGACTGGCCGAGGTGTTCATGAATGTAGGCAAAACACTCCTGCCTGGCAGGCTCCCCACGTCCCGGGGGACCAGCTGGCTGAGCTGCAGCTCGTTTCTGGGGAAGCCGAGAGACCTGCCCAGTGTCTCTGAGTTTCTCTGGGAAGACGAGAGGGCTTCTGGGTTTCTCTCTCTCTTTCTTTCTTTCTTTCTAAGTAGGCTTCACATGCAGTGCGGAGCCCAACACAGGGCTTGAACTCACGACCCCGAGATCAAGACCTGAGCTGAGATCAGGAGTTGGACACTTAACCAACTAAGCTACCCTGGCCCCCCGGGGGTTTTCTTTTTAGAGTGGTGGAAAGATTCTAAAATTAGAAAATGGTGATGTTTGCACAGCTCTGTGAATATATTAAAAATTCAGTTGCACACTTTAAAAGGAATTTTATGTATGCAAATTAAATTTCAATAAAGCTGCTATAAAAAAATCAAGAAAACCAGGAAATTACTGTAAATATTTTTTTTTTCCTTTAAAAAAGTAGTAGGGGAGGTTTAGATCCAAGCACTCTAGATGCAAATCCTACCTCTCCTTCCTTGTAGCTGTGAGACCTACTCAGTCTCCCTGGGTCTCAATTGTCCCATCCATAAAATGGGAATGTTACAAGTGTACGTCCTTCATGGGGCTGCTGTGGGGATGAAGTGGGGTCCTGTTTGGGAGCACCAAGTGCCTTGAGCTTTGCGGGACAAGACGAGTAGTGATCCGTAAGAGGCTTGCAGCTCATGAGGGGGCTAGGGTGGGAAATGGGGTGACGCAGCCATTTTCAGACAACCAGACTGCCTACCCTGTGGTGTGTGTCCACCCAGACCCTTGCGCCAGCCACTGACCAGCGATGGCAGCATGAGTGACAACAACTGGCTGTCACCGAGCCCTCACTGCGTGGGAAACACCTCACATGCACGATACGATCTCATTTAATCTTTGTTTCAACCGGGTGCTCCCTTATCCCCATTCTATAGATGAGGGAGCAGAATTTAGTCACTCGCACACAGTCAGAGTCAGAGGCAAAGCTGGGTCCAATCCAGGCAATCTGAGACCTGAGACGGGCCGGGGGAGTGGGAGCGAGTTCTATCTGCTGGAAAAAGCAGGTGGTTCAATTTCCAGGGATTAGCTATGCAAGGATTTTACAAGCAGGTTATTTTTTTTCTTTTTTAATTTTTTTTAAAGTTTATTTATTTGGAGAGAGAAAGAGAGAGCACCAGGGAGGGGCAGAGAGACAGGGAAAGAGGGAGAGAGAGAATCTCAAGCAGACTCTGCATGGTCAGCATGGAGCCCAACCCAGGCTTGAACCTACGAACCGTGAGATCATGACCTGAGCAGCAACCAAGAGTCGGACGCTTAACCGACTGAGCCACCCAGCCACCCCCGCAAGTGGGTTATTAAATCATTGGTGGCAAGCAAGGTAGAAATCCGCCATGATGTGAGACTTCCACCAGAGAAATCTGCAGCTGCTACAGATCTGGGCTCTCCCTCCCTCCCTCCCAACCCTCACCCCACCCCACCCACAGCCAATTTGGCAGCACGTCACTAACTACCTAACTCGGAGGGTCCGTGGGGTCCTCCTGCCTGCGCGGGGGGGATAAGAAACCCTCACATTTTCATGGCACTTTCGAGTTTACACTGTGCTTTTAAACCCATCAAAATCAAACAAAACTGTGAAATAAAAATCGTTATTTGCATCAGTGACAATGAAAGTAGGCTCCCGGGGGAGAGGAACCCCAGGAACTGAGCGGACCACAGACCTTCTGAGCGCTCGCTGGGCCCCGCGGTCTCGAAGGGCAGAGGCCCCAGAGTAAGTGACCAGGAGGGTCTCCTGCAAGCTCCCTACTGTCTCCATGGTGGCCCCTGTGCTTTGGGAAGGGGACCCTCTTCCCCACTCCACAGGCCCCACGGCTCCCCCAGAAGAGTGAGCAAAAGCTTTTCACAGTTTCCACAAGGAGCCGGTCTGGAGGTGGAATTTCAGTGGGTGTGAATCTTGAAGCAACTAAAACGTCCAAGTCTGACAGAGCCATTGCTTTGCATAAGAGAAAGACAATGAATGTTTCATGAATGAATGAGTGAGTGAGTGAATGGATGGAATAGTCCCACCTCTCCTCGGAGTTTTCTAGACTCAACCTCAAGTTCTAAGTCAGAGCTGTGCGGGCGATGGATTATACAGGTCTCCCTGCCTCCACACCCTTTGTCCCTCCCTCTGCTGGGCCCAGGCAAATGCTTGCTTTGGCCCATGGGTTGGGTATTCCTGCTTGTCCCCTTGTAGGACTAGCTCTCTGTTGGACCACTGCCACCACCATGAGAACACGCCTGGGCTGTGAGGAACATGAAACACGACATGGAGGAAAGCTGAGCCCTCCCAGCCAAGGCCATGCTAGACCAGCCAGTCGACCCGCCTGCTGGTGGGTGGGACCAGCTGTGGCCAGTGCACCTGCCCAGCTCACCCTTCAACACACGAGAAATAAGAACAGGTTGTTGTTTCATGCCAGTAAGTTTGGGAGTGATTTGTTACACAGCAGTCGCTACCTGATACAGCCTGCCTGCTTGGCTCAGCGGTGCCTGCTCCTTTCTCCCCTCCGAGTCGGCAACCTCATTGAAAATTCTGGTGAAATCCTTCAGCGTGGCCTGTTCTTATCTAACTAATCAGGTACAAGATCGTTCCCCAGCGAGGAGAACAGAGAAATCTGCCTTCAGCTAAATGAACAAAGATATTGCACATCACCACTCCCTTGGGGAGTACAGTCCCCACAGTGAAGATTCTTAAAGTAATTCTGAAGGGACAAAAGGCTTCCTTTCCATTCCTGCTTGGAAAAATGAGTTATGCCTGAATCATTGCTGATCTGTTCTCTCTGCTCAGAGCCTGCTGCTTTGCCAGAATTAGGACATCATCTAGCGCCTCTGATTTAGCCTTCCGCTTCGTATGGGATTTCTTTTCCAGGCATGATGTTGTGTTATGTTAAGTCCCAAGATATGCCAGAGCCGGCACTGCCGAAGACCAGCAGAATCCCAAATCTGATTTGCAGGCTCTTCCCCGGGGGAGGCGAAAGAGACGCAGTCTCCAATCTCGCTGCCCCAAGGATGGCCCACAGACCAGCAGCCTGGGGACCCTCTCGGAGTTTGCCATCCGTGAGGAATTCTGGGCCCCACCCCGAAGCCACGGGCATCAGAACGTGCATTGGAACAAGACGCCTAGAGGACGGGGCACACTCAAGTTTGGGGAGCACCGCTTTTCAACACTGGTCTCCGAGTCTCCATCGGCACCTGAATTTCTCCTGATGGTCAAGGTCAAGGTGGCTGCACGGGGGGAGGGGGAGTTCAAAGCTGGACATCAACCTTCACTGTTGCCATACTAAGGACACCCTCATCCAACACAGAATACAAATTCCTCCAACACAGCGCACAGGAGCACACTTCCTACCCGGCTTGAAGTCCTTTATTGATGACCCTGACTTGCAAGGGTTTTCTCTTCTGAAGCACAAGGCTGTGTATCTTGAAGGGCTTCTCACACACCCCACGGAGACCCTAGGATTCATTCTGAGTAACACGTAGCCTTGCCGCGAGATTAAAGGTTTCAAGGGACTCCCTTTTGATCCCAGTAGGATAAGCTCCTTGCCTAAAACATAAGAGCATTGCTGGGTGTAATCTCCATGGAGATCAGTAACCCAGTTTATTAACGAGGAAAAAATTTCCTAAGGATATTTTAAACTTTTAAGTAACTTTGCAAGCTAATAACAAGGAAAACAAAGCATTTTTAAAGCAAACAAGCCCCTAAAGCAGAAATGAAATTTGAACTACAACGCTCTCTGAATTTTAACAATCTGATGGTAAGCTCTTAATAAGCCCTGGAAATCCAGTTCATTTAAATTACTGGCCACACACCGACACGGTCCCTGAAATAATTCACACCTTCAATCATCTCATGCAATGTATTTTTCTTCCACATAAAATAAAAAATAAAACTAATCTGAGGTTGTTTACGTGCTGTTTCTGCTGACGCATATTTTCTAGAAATCTCTGAACTTTGGGATGAAAAGACAATTGGAAAACAGACCTCGGCGGTATTTCCAAATGACTTTTTGTCCCTGTTCACAATAACCTTTTGAAGAAGGAACAGTGAGGCTGGAGGTGACTGTAATTACACAGCTTACCAGCACTGAAAAGACAAGACGGTGCAGCTCCAAAGATAAGCCACGGGTTTAAAATGTTTTAGGTAACATGCAAATGTGTTCTGATCTTTTTTTTTCCCAACTCCCTTCAGAAGAAAAAAACAAAAAAACCTTGTTTGAAAGAGGTTCTCAAGGTGGAGCTGGTAGTAGATTAATTGGAAAAGTGAAATAGGAAACGAAAACTGGACTGTCTCTCTCTGCCCAAGCTTGTGAGGGCCAAGCCGCTCATCCTGGGATGCGGTCAGATGGGTCCCTGGTATGACTGGCTGGTGCCAGATTCATATCCATCCCCCTTTTTTCTAACTCTGCCTACCGATCCCTCCCCACCCCGCCCATGGAAGCTTTGTTCCTTCTCTCTCAGTCTGCGGAGGCTCCAAGCTGCCGACCTCCTCCTCCAACCCCGAAGGTGAGCATCGATCCACGACCCCATCCACTCATTTCATTCTGAGGTTCCCAGGGACTGGCGGGGGGTGGGGTCTGTGACCCGAGTCGGTCCCCGTAGAGGCAGCCTGGGAAGTCTCCGGGAACTATGACGGAAAAGAAGGTACTTTCCTTCCAGGGAAGATGCATAGCTGCCGAGGACAAGGCTGGAGACCTTGCTTCGTGAGAAGAGCCAATACTGAGAATGAAGAAGAGCATGGTGGAATGAAGCCAGCGGGGCGGAAGCCTGGACGTCAGTGAGCCCTGGATCCAGCCATACCTGAAACCTCCAGAGGAGAATGAATAGATCCCACTCCTCCTCTTTTTTTTTCCTCAACCAGTTTTGAGTTCGATTTCTGTCACTTGCCACCCCAGTCACCTATCTGCTTCTGGTAAAAAGTCCTCATGGTTTTCACAACAAAGTCAGGAGAAACGGTGAACTCCCGCACCAAAAATCTCGAGAGATCATCTAGCCCAGCTCCTTGGACCTGAGCCTACAAGAGGACCAAAATGTTTTATACAGTTCCCACAAAGATCCCAAGAGACTCAGACACTGCACCCTCTCCCCAGAACCCATATGACAACACACCACGGGAGCTTAAGATGCGACATACGTCCGTAGGTGGCCTGGGAAACAGTCTCTGACTGACAAAAAAAAAATCCACTGCCGAAACCAAAATCCTAATATTAGATTTCATGTGCTACCAAGTAAACTTTTTCTCTTATAGAACGAATTGTTTCTATAGAAACGAATGCTCTTCTAGCAACCCAATCTCTATTAAGGTTGCTATAGGAACAGTTGGGAAATTGGAAAAATGTAGAAAATGGGTAAATGACTGTCGAATGTCTTTTTTTTTTCCTGGAACCCCACAGAGGGCAAAGGCCTTTTCACTTCGGAATGCCTGGGTCCTGGGAGCAGGCTCTGGGGACACTTGGGAGGATAATTCGGCTTCTGTTGCCTTCTTACTCCCTGGTGAGCGTTTTCTCAAGTCATCGGAATTTAATTTAGAATATGGCAAGTTTTACTAAGAACCTCCCTCTTCTTTTCTGCCCTCTAGAGATCATTTTCCAAGTACGAACTAAGAAGGTATAGGACCATGGATGTAAAAGGGTAATAGTCAGTGCTGTGGCCACACGTGTCCTATACGTATTGTCTTTTGGAAAGAAGCGCTTCATCTGGAGAAGTGCACAGGGTCTTGTGTGACTTTGTCATACCCGGGAAGCCCGTGCAGCGTGCGCCCCAGCCTTGTGAGGCCAGTGACCCACACACATGTGGATGTTTTCCTTTCTTTACCGGAGAGTCGGAAGGGACGACCACCACTGTCCCTTCTCTATTCATCTGTTTCTGGAATCATCTACTTACCAGCAGGGCATGACACCTGCCTGACGAAGGGAGAATTCTCTCTCAAGGCTCCCAGTAGGTTGGAGAGAGAGTCCTAAAAGTCAGAGGGTCGTGATCACCAGCCAAAGCCACGGAGCCTTGGGTTGGTCCCTTCATCGCTCTGAGCCGGCTTCCTTGTCCCCATCGATAAAATGGAGTTAACAAACATGGTATATACAGACCCCCGATGGCGCAACACCATTTCACACCAGCCCCGTGTGATTCCCTCAGAAACCAGACCGCGTAGATGGGTGGAACCGCAGCGTGTGAAAGGCGACAGAGAGCAGTGGGTCTGTGGCAAAAATCAACGGCAGTAGCTCCTATAATGGAAACTCACTTATTTCTGAGACCTTGTCTGTAGGCTGGTTTCCTCTTGGACCCAGCGACTGAAACCCCCACGTCTGCACCTGCTGAGAACTTGGGGGATAAACTTTGTCCACAAGTGGGGTTAGCATCGCCAGACCTTCCTGTCCCGCGAAACTTGGTCACCAGGGGGAGGGCATCCACGACGCCACAAGAAGGCCTTCAGGGGGAGAGGTGGGAGTCGGTCACGTCAAGACAGCCGGCCACCCCTCACCTCCCCTCGGCCTCTCCCCTGGCCCACGCCACGGCCCCCTTGCGCGGGAAGGGGCAGGCGTCAGGCAGGGCTCTCCGGAGGAAAAGAACCAAGGGGCCGCACAGAGATGCAGAGAAAGGGGACAGAGGGGCCGTCCCGCACCGTCACGGAGGCTGAGATGTCCTTACTTCACGCGGCAGGCTCGGTGAAGCCGGGGCTGTAGATCCGGTCCAAACCTGGAGGCCCGAGAACCGGGAGGCTGACACACTTGCTCTTGGACTCCGTCCAAAGCCAGGAGCACCGGTGTGCAAAGGCAGGAGGAGGCGGACGCGCCAGCGTGAGCAGGAGCAGATTCAGCCTTCCCCTTGAGGGCGTCTTGCTCATTCCGTCTTCACCAGTTCAAGGACTGATCTCTCCCGGAGACACACTCAGAAGTCGTGTTTGGCCGGCTATGCAGGCGTCCCTTAGCCCGGTCCAGGGGACACGCAGAGTTGACCTTGGCGAGGCAGTAGCCTTCACACAGGTCTCCGTGCGTATATGCACACCCCATGTGGCCCATCCCCAACACACAGCCAGGGCACTCCTTTTATTGTTTATTTTCTTTTAAATGTTTAATTTTATTTATTTATTTATTTGTGAGAGAGAGAGGGCAAGCAGGAGAGGGGCAGAGAGAGACAGGACCGGAGGCTCCAAAGCGGGCTGTCAGCAGTGAGCCTGACGGGCGGCCCGAATCCACGAACCATGAGATCATAACCCAAGCTGAAGTCGGATGCTCAGCTGACCTAGCCACCCAGGCACCCAAGGAGGAATCCTTTTAAAACAAAAGTTAAGGAGTGTCTGGGCGGCTCAGTCGGGTAAGCACCTGACTCTTGGTTTTGGCTCAGGTCATGATCTCAGAGTTTGTGAGTTCGAGCCCCATTTTGGGCTCTGTGCTGACAGTATGAAGCCTACCTGGGATTCTCTCTCCCTCTCTCTCTGCCCCTCGCCAGCTCACTCTCTCTCTCTCTCTCTCTCTCTCAAAATAAATAAACTTAACAAACTTCTCTGCCCCCAAAGTCTCCAATGGCTTCCCACCGCCTTCAGAATACAAACCAAAGTTCTGACAGTGAGCGACAGCCCCTAACTGGTCTTCCCTGACCCTGGCACCGCCGCCCACCTCCCACTCTCTCCACTAGCCACGCTGGCCCTCTTGCTGCTCTTCAGACGCCAGGCATGCTCCTGCCTCAGGGCCTTTGCACTTACCGTTCCGCTGCTTAGAACACTTTCATTCTGGCTGTGCACGTGGCTGGCCTCCCGGCCCCTTCAGGCTGTTGCTCCACCCTCCACTTCCGAGTGAAGCCTTCCTTTGGCCACTTTATACAAAATGACAACACTCCACTCCCGGAACTCAGCCCCCTCCTTGCTCTGGTTTTCTCCGTACCACGACCATTGGCTGACACGTTTATTGGTCTCCCTCTCCCCCATGAGAAGACAAACTCCATGAGAGTAGAAATTTGCATCCCCTTTGCTTCCCGCTGGATTCCTGGTGCCCAGAACAGCCCCGGCACAGAGCAAGTTCCCAACGACCCTCTGTCGAATGACCATTAACGAAGCCAGAGAGCTGAGCGCATGCGGCAGGGAGAAGGTCCCAGAGCCGCGCTAGGACAGCGTCCCTGTCCCCGGGGCGAGAGTCACCCAGCGGGCCATTCACTCACCTTGCACGAAGCGCCGCAGGAAGCCTGCCTCCGAACAGCTTACTCATTAGCCGGAGGAGACAGACAGTAATGAGTAAAGCTCGTGCACGCAGCGGGATGTGCTTGAAGCGAGAAAACAACCCGAGGGGAGTAAAAGTAGGGCAGAGGGAAAGGAGGCTGGACGTTTTGATCCAGGGGACGGGGACAGCTTCTCCAAGGAAGGGATCCTCATACCCAGAGACCCGGTGGGGTGCGGGGTCCCGGTGCGTGGGGCGCACAGCCCACGAGCCTCCCAGATCCCCTCCGTCCCTTCCTTCTGGACCCTCTCACTTGACCCGAGGCCCGCGTGTGCAGGGCTGCCCCCGCTTCAGGCCAGGAGGGAGCCGCCTCCCTCTCAGCCAGGGGGCCCCCCAGAGAAAAGCCCACGTGCTCCTCACTTCCGGGTTGTGCTCCCTGGCCCTGTTCTTCGTTATTTGGTGTAAACTCATCTTTCATTAGAAAGGCAATGCATCCAACCATCCAACATGAAACTTCCGGGTCCCCCTAGCTAAGCTGTGGCCTTGGGACCACACGTTCAGTCTTGTGCTGAAATTCTTAGAATGTTCTTTAAAGGTGGGGTGCGCGCCTGGGTGGCACAGTCGGTTAAGCCTCTGACTCTTGGTCTCAGCTCAGGTCGTGAGCTCACAGTTTGTGAGTTCAAGTCCCATATCAGGCTGATAGGGCAGAGCCTGTTTGGGATTCTGTCTCTCCTTCTATCAGCCTCTACCTCACTTGTGCACGCGCTCGTTCGCTCTCTCTCTCTCTCTCTCTCTCTCTCTCTCTCTCTCTCCCTCTCTCTCTCTCTCCCTCTCTCTTTCAAAATAAATAAATAAACTTTAAAAAATTTTTTTAAAATGTTCCTTAAAGGGAGCTCCCTTAGCTAAGAAGTGCGTACCTTTAGCCCTTTGCCCCTTCCTCTTTCCTGATGCCTGGAATGCAGACATGATGGCTAAAGCTCCAGCAGCCATTTTGGGCCATGAGGCAATTTTGCGGGAGATGCTACCGAGAGGTAAAAGTCCAGGGCCTTGAAGACCAAGGAGTTACTAAACCAACCTCAGACGGCCAACTTCTGGACTTCTTTTATGTGAGAGAAGAACATACTTCCATTTGTTGACGTTGTTGTTGGGCAATCTAATCCTGGCTGATACACCATGACCTTCACGGATCTTGGACACATGCCTTCATGGGCTCCTTTCTTCACTAAAAATATTTAAAATTGTGTTTTACGACTGTGTTGGTATAAAGACAAATATCATCTGGGCTAGATTATTTATTATGTATTCATTATTATGACATTCCTATTTTTCTTCTGATTTAAAAAATTAAAATAGAAACATTTTTGTGGGTCCCTAAAAGAATCATGAATCCTGGGCCCCAGGCCTCACAGAGACGTCCACCACGATGCTCACACCTTACCTTGCTTTGCCCCTGACAGAACGTGACGGGCCGGTAACTTATTCTTCCTATTTTCCGGATCGGGGACCTAAGCCAGAGAGGTTGAGTAAGCGTCCAGACCTGACTCCTGGTGCATGCAGCTCCAAGTCTACCCTCTCAGCTTTTGACCCAAGGAAAGGACCTATCTTTAGCAGCCAAAGGCAATTCTGGGTAGACCTATTATTACTAGTAGTGCAAACAGCTCTGACAACTTAAGAAAACAGATCTGATGTGTGCTAACAGCGCACACCGGACACCAAGGCCCTCTGGTAGCTCCTTGTTATTTTAATCCACAAGATAAACCTAATTCCGAGCCTCATCTCCACAGGAATGGTGTTAAGCCCCCATCTTTTAGGGACTGTATTTACTCATCCAACTCCAGAAAGAAAATAACTCCACTTAGCTTGACAGACTCCACAATGAAGAGTAAATTATTTTTCTGGAAGTGACCCTAAAAATAGCACGGAATGGTCTGCTTACCGATACCAGAAGCAGTGAGACTGAAGATGTTAGTTTTAAGGACACAAATGTGTTTTGAAACACAGAGACGCTTCCGTGGGCTTGAGAAAAACAACAACAACAACAACTTGGTTTTGCAGGGAGCCCGATAAATCACGCAGGGAAACACGTGTGCAGTAAAAACAGCGTGAACTTTGAGAGGACGGCAGAGTTCTCCATCCATCTTGCACGCCTCCGCCGGCGGGAGCCAAGAACCAGTCTTTCCCCACTTCATCGCCGGGTTCATTTCTTTTCACGTCCTCCTACCACACATTAACACAAGGGAACGTTAATGGAAAACAGCGCCTAAGGATCGCTCGTGCCTGGCCATCCGCTGCCTCCCGGGAGGACACACGCCAATGGCCGGTTTCTTGAAAACCATTGCCCTTTACTTTACGTAGCTCTTTCTCTCCAAGCCAGGAGCCGAGCAGACAACTGATGCCTCAGACAGCGGCAGTCTGTTTAGTCTTTCCTCCATCGGCACTTATTAAGCGCCTTCTGGATGCACTGCCCCACATCAGACACCAAAGGCCGCGAGGAGGGTCCCACTTTTGGAGAGCGGAGTTGGCGTTCAGGGCGGGCTTGGAAGGTGCAGAGGGACCAAGCGCATCATACTTTCCCAGACGAGAGGATGAGCGTCGGGGGTTGGAGTGAGGTGGCCCCAGGTTCAAATCCTGCCTCCACCACCTGCGGAAACAATTTGGGCAAATCAACCTAAGCCTGGACATCCCCGTCTGTAAAGTGGGGACAGTAAGAGTGACTTTCTCTTAGAGCCAATGGGGAGATGAAACGAGGTAGTACGTGTAAAGCCCTGTGCACACAGCAAATGTCCTCTCGATAT
This sequence comes from Suricata suricatta, assembly GCF_006229205.1. NCBI lineage: Eukaryota > Metazoa > Chordata > Mammalia > Carnivora > Herpestidae > Suricata > Suricata suricatta. Next base: position 96,153,491 of record NC_043711.1, on the reverse strand, counting down.
TAGCCGCATGCTGCGTGCACAGTGCCTGGACAGGGGAAGCGCGGGGAAGGGGTTCTGAGTCTGGGGAGGAGGCCTGGGGGTGGGGGCTAGAATGCTCCACTCCAGCCTCAGGCACTGGCTAGCTTGGCCGTGCTCGCTTCGTGGAAAAGTCCTTAGGCTATACATTCGCGACTTGCCTTCTATATGCACTTGAACAAAAAGCGTGCACATGAGAACAGAACGCCTCCGGAAACCTGTCGGACATCCGGCCACATAACCCACCGCCTCACCATCCCCCAGACTTTCTGTAAAGACCTTTGCGGGCACAAATGTCTGGTGTAAGTGCGAGTTAGCCTGCGGGTGACGGGGGAAAGGCTGCTCCTCCAGCCCAGTTGACCTGAATTGACATCACGTCACATGGAGGAGGACAGTCAGCCGGCAGGACCACAGCCAGCCCAACTCAAGAGACGAGAGCCTTCAGGGACTGCCCAGCAACCTCGAGTGACACCAACCCTAAGGGGACTTGCGACAAACTTCAGCTAAACCTTAAGAGACAGATTCCCAGCAGCCGGTGGTGGAGACGTCCAGGCAAGAGCTGAGCCACAAGCCACACCCTGGGATGGCACCGGGGCAGAGAAGTGGCCCCAGACACTGTGGGGTCGACTCTGGGAAGGGGGGTCGGCTCCCCCAGCACAAAGCATAGCCTCCGATTCCCGGTGGAGCCTAGATCAACCACTATGTCTGCAATTTACCCCAGAGATGGCCTCGGGCAGGTCCCTAGCACCTTCAGGCCTCAGTTTCCCCATCTGTAACATGGAGAATAACCGTGTGGACCATGCAGGCGGGAGTCACACCAAGTGCTACGGGCACAGGGGAGTTGTGCCAACAAAGGTGGCTGTTACTGCGGAGCTAAATTAGACCTGGCGGGAGACGGCTCCACCGAACCTGGAAAGGCTGGGGCGGGGGGAAGGAGGCTGTCGAAACCACTTTGCTCCTTCCCTACGTGCCTGGCAGAAACGTCCACAAGCTAAGACGTGACCTTTATGTTAACAGCTGAAGAAGAGACGCCGTGGCCACGCTCAGCGCTGAGGTCCTCTCCGAGAACATGGCTGCGGGAGACGGGACACGGTAACAGGGCGGGGACCCCAGAAGCAGGTGGACACTGTAACCGGGCGAGGAGGCAGGAGCTGGTGTGTCCCAGGGTGCCTCATGGAAACTCGGATATAATTAAGAGGCGGTTCATTTGCAATAATTATGCACTGGTTGGTTAATTCTTTCAAGATGCTAAATAGCCCTTCCCTGGAGCTACAGTAATTGACTCTGTCAACGGCATCCACATCGCACACAGCCGTTGGAAGGCTTCCGCTTGGACAACCTGCTGACTCGTTTTAACACACGCACACGTGCTCGCTCGCTCAGCTCACTAACAGGTCCGAGCAGAAGGGGGGAGGTCTGGGGAAGGGTCAGCGGGGGAGCAGTGCTGGCCCCAGGGAGGGCAGCAGAGGGAGGAAGAGGGAGCAGGATGAGCTCCCAGGCGGACCTCCAACTGCCTGGGTTCAAACCTGCTGTCCGCCTTACCAGCCGTGTGACCTCAAACAAGGCTCCGGGGCCCAGCACGGGACCCTGTCCTGAGGGCGATGGGAAGCCAGGGGAACTGTGAAATGCAGAGAGACCTGCTCGACACGCATGACAGGCACGCACGTGTCATTCTAGCTGCAGCGGGGACTCGAGCGCGGGGCCAGCAAGAGCCATGGGTGCACAGCTTCCGGACCATCCTGGTCATCGGGGCAGCTCACAGAGGGTAGTGGCATCGGAGGTGGCGACAGTGGATGCACCTGCTCGAGATGGAAGAAGAAAGCCCTGTGGACTTAACAAGGCACTGGTCTGGGGGGAGGGGGCAGACCGGCGCCCAGGCTCCTGTTCGGAGCTGCCTGGTGCCCGGTGATGCCCCCTGGGATGGGCCGGCGGGGGAGGGCCGGGCCGCTGGTGTGAGGAGCCAGGTTCTGCTTCAGGCCCTGGGTTTTGTGCACCTGGTGCTCGCTGTGCCTGCAGTGACCCAACGGGCAGTCGCACAGCCCCCTCTCCCCCTCCTCGGCGCTTACCTGGAGGCTCACCAGCCAGAAAGAGAGGAGCCTCAGTGCTGCTTTCACTGGCCTGGTTTCCCTCCCCGCATGGCCGCTGCTGCCCATCCATTGCCACTTCACAGTCAGGCCAGATGCCACCTCTGTGTCCCACGCAGCACACAGGGAGGATGCCCCCTCAGCTCACCACTGAACAAGCCACAGAATCCTACATATCCCTAAATGCCCCCCAACGTGCACCTCTAACTTGTTCAGGTAGCAACGTGCCTGGCTCCAAGGGAGATGCAGTATCAGCACAGACCCATCATGCTCAGCTTTTCCCATTCTGCCAATGAACGGACCAGGCTGGGCACATGATCTGCTTCTAGCCGATGAGCTCTAGAGGGAGGTCTGTGGAGGTTTGTAGGAGAGACCGCTCTCCCTGACAAAAAGGAGAGAAGACTTTGGTTGCCTTTCTTACCTTTCCCCCATGGATCACAGGCAAGGGCAGATGTGATGCCTGGAGCTGCAGCAGCTATTCTGTGACTATGAAGCAATAAGCCTAAGGATGAAAATCCACCCCCTGCGGGAGGTGGAGCTGAAGTATAGAGGCATAGCAGGTGCTGGGGGGCATCACTGAGTCGCAAACTGTAGGACTGTCTATTCTTGTTAAGGAAATAATGGCTGATTTAGGATTTCAGCTGTTGTTGGTTGGGTTTTGTCTTACTTGCAGCCAAAAGCCATACATCCGAGTCTCCATTTATCCATCTATATCCATGGATCGCTTTCTTCATCTCCATAGCCATCTGCCCATGACCTCACGGACCAGAATACCAGATCCTTGAGAAGGGGAATTTTTATCTGTTGTGTCTCTTGTGCCAAAATGGTGCCTGGCACACAGGGGACACTCAGCGAGTGTTCAGTGAATGAGTGACTCTCTGCATGTGCTCATCACCAGTTTCCAACCACGTTCATCCAGAAAACCAACACCATGAACACATCAGCTCCTGTAAATACGACAACAGTGACCGCCATTCTGACCGCTGACCAGGTGCTAAGACTCTGCTAACCCTTTATGTCTTTGGGGGGTTTTTTGTTTTTCTTTAATTTTTTTTAAATGTTTATTCATTTTTTAGAGAGAGACACAGAGTGGGAGCAAGAGAGGGTCAGAGAGAGAGGGAGACACAGAATCCAAGGCAGGTTCCAGGCTCTGAGCTGTCAGCACAGAGCCCGATGCGGGGCTTGAACCCATGAACCGTGATACCATGGCCTGAGCTGAAGTCGGCCACTTAGCCGACTGAGCCCCCAGGGGCCCCAACCCTTTACCTCTTTGAATCCTCATCACTATACGAGGAGGTAGGAATGGTTATTATCATCATCCTGAGGAGAAGGAAACGGAGACTCAAAGAAGACAGGCGATGTGCCCAAAGGCTCCCAGCTGGAAAAGCTGGGATTCAAACCCGGGCAGTTCGCTCCGAATCTGGTGTGCTGCATTGTTGTGCCGCCCAGCCTGCCGAGTCAGTGACAGCCCTACATACCCGTGAGCCACTGGGGCAGCTGAGACACAGGGCGGGGGGAGGCAGAGCAGAGACGGGGTCTAGAGGTGAGGAAGGGCCTTACTCCAAGAGAGGACCGGCACTGGAAGGAGGAGGTGGTCAATATCATTAAAATTCAAAGGCAGTTGGGCATTTAAGGCAAAGTAATGAGACCCGGAAGGGGGTCATCTCAAGGTGTGGGAGAAACAGAGGGAGAAGGTAAAGACCCCACAGCACAGCCGCCAGGATGGGCTCCCTGCGTCTTAGCCACTGTTTTCTACCACCCAGGCCTGCCCTGCCCTGCCAGGGAGCCTTCCGGGAGAGAGTCCCCCCGCCTCTGTGACATTATGGATTCTCTCCTCCTCCGGCCAGGTTTTCATTGGTTCGGGGTTAAATCGTGGTCAGGGGAGAACGAGGAGGAGGTCCGAGCTCTTGTTCACAACAGAGTGGAGCAGACAGACACGGCCCGCGGGGGCGAGAGCTCCCTAACACACACCTCCATCCGGCGGGCGGGTCTGTTTCACCAGCCCGGGCACAAAGCTCGAGTGAAATCAACCACGTCACCAGGATTTTAAAAACAGGCTTGGGAACATGACGCATGGCACGGCGTAGAGAGGGCTCATCCCAGCCTGGGAAGTATCTGGACGAGATGCGATTTGTCAGCCCGAATTTTCAAACCAATTAGATTTATGTCACGGAATCAGAGAAACGGACCAGAGTTTATAATCCAATAAACTTGGAATCTCAGAATCGCTGCACATAATGACCCCAGCACACTCCCCTCCGTGGCTGCCGGGCTGACCGGCCCCTGAATTATTTAACCAGGAAAGAGTAGGTACGATGTGTCACAGTGTCGCTGGGAAAGGGCCACCAGGAGGTTCCTGAGGCCAATGGCAAGATCTAACTCAGTCTCAAAGGAGCAGCAGAAACGCTGCATGTCCACCCCGACTGCTCTTCCCAAACGGTCTTGTGCAGGAACAGCTACTCCGGCCCCGCTGGTTCCTTCCGGGTAGAAGCTGCCTCCAAACAGGAGGGAGGCTCAGGGCTTCCATTGATTCCTCCCGGGGACACGCAGTCAAAGGCGAGAGGCGTTAGACTCCACGTGAACCTGGGCGGCCCGCTCTCCAGCTCCAACTCCTCGCTCCCTCTCTGTGCGAGCCGCCTCCCGGGGCTGCGCTGCCCTCAGCTCCGTGTGGCCTGCCAAGGACCCGTGCTTGTCCCCGATGGAGACGTGGGTCATCAGGCGTATTACACCCCACTCTAGCCACAGCCCCTCCAACTCCTTTTCTGCCGACAGGTACCTTCGAGAAGAGACAGAGCCTCTTTCAGGGAGGGAGGGAGAGAAGGGAGCCACAAAGGGTGAGCCTATGAGGGGGCAGCCCCGCTGGCAGACACCCTCATTAATGACCCAAATCAACCCGGAGGGAGACAAATCATTCCTCCTTCACAGATGCAGAAATTGAGGCCCAGAGAAGTGGATTCTTGAACAGGTGTATAAACCTGGGTTTGCATTCTTACCCCTCAAGTCATTCTCATTTGCCACGTGCCTCTTTGACCATGAGCTGAGCCCTCCGCCTTCTGCAAACCCTCCTGGGATTAACTGAACCCAGATAAGAATCTTCAACTAGGAACTTAACACTGACGGCAGGTAGAACGCTGCGAGTGGTCGGATAAATGAGCCCAGGTACCAGAGAAAAATGACTCTATCAGAATTTTGTATTTAGTACCGCTATTTTATCAAAAAGCATATGGAATTAATGAAACTTTTTTAAATGACTGCAATAAATCACCCAATATATTTTGAATACATACATTTATAAACACTGCAAAATGTTAAGCCCTACAGTGAACATATAAAGTATAAGCGGTACTTATTAAATATGTAATGCAAATTACTAACAGGTAAAATGTAATAAAGCATGACGAACACTGAATTCAATATTGGATAAAAATTTTTAAAGGTTTAAATAATTGAGAAGTTTTTAAGTAAACTTTATTTTTTTTCTTTTTTAAGTTTACTTATTTATTTTTGAGAGAGAAAGAGCACAAGCAGGTGAGAGGCAAAGAGAGAGGGAAGGAGAGTCCCAAGCAGGCTCCATACGGCCAGCTCAGAACCAGAACTCAAACCCACGACCCATGAGATCGTGACCTGTGTGGAAACCAAGAAGCTGATGCGCAGACAACTGAGCCACCCAGGCCACTCCACATACTTTTACTTTTAACGGTTGCATTTAAAGAATCAAATAAGGGGCACCTGGGTGGCTCAGTCAGTTAAGCATCTGACTCTTGATTTTGCCTCAGGTCATGATCCCAGGGTCACGGGGATCAAGGCCTGCATCGGGCTCCGTGCTGAGGGTAGAGCCTGCTTATGATTCTCCCTCTCGGGGCGCCTGGGGGGCTCAGTCGGTTAAGCGTCCGACTACAGTTTAGGTCATGATCTCACAGTTCATAGGTTCGAGCCCCACATTGGGCTCCATGCTGACAGCTCAGAGCCTGGAGCCTGCTTCGGATTCTGTGTCTTCCCTCTCTCTATGACCCTCCCCTGCTCATGCTGTCTCTGTCTCTCAAAAAGAAATGAAAAACATTTAAAAAAAAAAAAAGATTCCCTCCCTCTTTCCCTCTGCCCCCTCTCCTCTGTTCTCTCAAATAAAGTTTAAAAAAATAAAATAAAAACAAAAGCTTGCATCAGCGATGTCATAGTTGAGTCCCGTGCATTTTATTGTGAACATTTTCCAGAGATTAAAAAAAATGCTCACACCCCCACACAAGTCAGAGGAATGGAGAGAAGGGGGTTGGCGAATCCAAATAATTTCCTTTGACAGTCTCATCCCCAGATAACTTTGAGATCTCTGGGAATAAGTTACTTCTTCACAGAGAGTGTCATTTTATTGCGAGGAGCCGGTGTTTGTTTTACGAAAATCGTTACCAACCCGGCTTCGTACTCTTTCACTCCGTCGACACAGTCGTAGAATCGGGCACATCGGCCGCGGCAGTTTCAAACCGTCATGGGCACATCCCACGAACACAGAGGATTTTTATTGGCATTGTCTTTGCAGCACAAGCTTCGCCTTGTCAAGTATAATCCCTTTCTTTCTCCTGAGGATAACGGAGGTGAGAAAGAGGTTTTCTAAATGATCTTTTGTTCCATTAGAATTTTCAATGCAGCACAAAATTCTCTTGGAATATCTCAAGATGTAAATGATCCAGCTTCCCGACTTCTTAAAATACCACAATAACAGTATTGCATTTAAAAAAAAACTATATTTTGGTGCTTAAAAATAGCATAGTATACTGGAATACAAAAAAAAAAAAAGTTGACTGCAAACATTAGCCCCGTTGCTAGGAAACCTGTGAACAAGCCCAAAGCTCGGGTACACGAAGGTAAAAGGGTGGTTCTTCAGGCGAAAAAGGAAAAACCAGAATTAATTTTAGCAACACAGATAATAAAGAAGGCAAGATGATACGATGAGGAACCGTCGTAGGGGTTTGTATTTCCTTAGAACATGCTCTTAATTCCATCCTCCGCCGAGCAAGTATGCAAATACCAATCATTAAAAATAATCAGACAGGTTTGTTATTCTTTTAAATCACAGCATTCTTTTCAAACAGCATGCTGGGGTTTTCATTTTCCACGGTTAAATAAAGACTCTGGGGTTGGGTTGCGTCCATTCCCACAGTAAAGGCCCCGCGGATGGAGGCACAGAAACAGAAACTACAAGTATTTTGAGGTGTGAACTGTGGGCATCCTGGCCAATGACACACGACAAGTAAAAGAGGAGCCAGCTCTTGAAGAGGAGGGAAACGCTGGAAACGTTTTTAGAAGACTGATCATTGGAGTTCTGCTTATGGCTGAGTAAACTCCTATTGGGCTGGTCCCCCCACAAATAGCAACTCCAAACGTAGAGGGCAGAGGACACAGCCACGTGAAGGCACTGCAAAGTCAACCGAGGCAGGTGGATTCTAGGGAGGAGGTGACATTTGGAAGAAAGGAGTGGTAGGAGGTTGGTTCCCGGCATTTGGTGTTTTTCAGCCAGAGGTCAGGCCACAGTCAGTGCTCCATGGGCATCAGGAACTCTGACTAAAACCCACAATCCTTCTGGCCTTCACAACCAGGAGACAGATCAGAACAGCCACAGCCACTGGAAAGGGAAGGGCAGAAGGAAATTCAGAAAGGAAGAGAGACAGAGGGAAGGCCCCCAAGTGTATATTTGACCTTGCACAAGTCTCCATCTAGCCTCTGAATTACACGGGGAAGGTTCCAAGCAGCCTAGATACAGTTAAAAAAATAAAAAGGCAAAAACAAAACAGAACAGACAAACCTGAGCTGAGACATTAGCAGCCACTCAGGAGACACTTTGCAGTTTTAGTTCAACCAAGTTACTTGCCTGCTTAAAACAAAAATCCAAAAGATTCCACCAAAAAAATTCTAGAACTGATCCATGAATTCAGCAAAGTCACAGGTATAAAATCAATGCATGGGAATCAGTTGCATTTCTATATACTGATAATGAAGCAGCAAAAAGAGAAATCAAGGAATCAATCCCATTTACAATTGCACCAAAACCCATAAAATACCGAGGAATAAATCTAACCAAAAAGGTGAAAAATCTATACGCTGAAAACTGCAGAGAGTTTATGAAAGAAACTGAAGGCACCAAAAAATGGAAAAATATTTCGTGCTCATGGATTGGAAGAACAAATACTGTTAAAATGTCAATACTGCCCAAAGCAATATGCATATTCAATGCAATCCCTACCAAAATAACACCAGCATTCTTCACAGAGCTAGAACAAACAATCCTAAAATTTGTATGGAACCAGAAAAGACCCCGAATAGCCAAAGCAATCCTGCAAAAGAAAATCAAAGCAGGAGGCATCACAATTGGACTTTACGATGTATTACAAAACAGTAATCATCAAGACTGTATGGAACTGGCACAAAAACAGACACTTAAATCAATGGAACAGAAGAGAGAACCCAGAAATGGACCACAAACATATGGCCAATTAACCTTTGACGAAGCAGGAAAGACTATCCAATGGAATAAAGACGGTCTTTTCAGCAAATGGTAATGGGAAAACTGGACAGCAACATGCAGAAGACTGAACCAAGACCACTTTCTTACACCATACACAAAACTAAACTCAAAATGACTGAAGGACCTGAATGCGAAACAGGAAACCATCAAAAATAAACTAAAAATGGGGGCGCCTGGGTGGCTCAGTCAGTTAAGCGTCTGGCTTCGGCTCAGGTCATGATCTCACGGTTTGTGGCTTCGAGCCCCGCGTCGGGCTCTGTGCTGACAGCTAGCTCTGAGCCCCGAGCCTGCTTTAGGTTCTGTATCTCCTACTCTCTCTGACCCTCCCCTGCTCATGCTGTCTCTCTCTGTCTCTCAAAAATAAATTTAAAAATATAATAATAAACTAAAAATGGATGGAAGGCCCAAACATAAGACAGGAAGCCATTAAAATCCTAGCGGAGAAAGCAGGCAACAATCTCTTTGACCTTGGCTGCAGCAACTTCTTACTCAACACATCTCCAGAGACAAGGGAAACCAAAGCAAAAATGAATTATTGGGACTTCGCCAAGATAAAAAGCTTCGGCACAGTGAAAAAAACAATCAGTAAAACTAAAAGGCAATTGACAGAATGAGGGAAGATATTTGCAAACAACATACCAGATAAAGGTTTAGTATCCAAAATCTATAAGGAACTTACCAAACTCGACACCCAAAAAAACAGATAACCCAGTGAAGAAATGGACAAAAGACATGAATAGACACTTTTCCAAAGACATCCAGATGGCTAGCAGACACATGAAAAAAATGTTCAACATCACTCATCATCAGGGAAGTACAAATCAAAGCCACAATGAGCTACCACTTCACACCAATCAGAATGGCCAAAAAATTAACAACTCAGGCAACAACAGATGTTGGTGATAATGTGGAGAAAGAGGAACCCTTCTACACTGCTGGTGGGAATGCAAACTGGTGCAGCCACTCTGGAAAACAGTATGGAGGTTCTTCAAAAAATTTAAATTAGAACTACCCTATGACCCAGAAATCACACTACTAGGTATTTATCCAAGGGATACAGGAGTGCTGATTGTAAGGGGAATGTGCACCCCAATGTTCATAGTGCTACCAACAATAGTCAAAGTATGGAAAGAGCCCAAATGCCCATCGACTGATGAATGGTAAAGATGTGATACACACACACACACACACACACACACACACACACACACACGGATTATTACCTGGCAGTCAAAAAGAATGAAATCTTGCCCTTTGCAACAACGTGGATGGAACTCAAGGGTATTATGCTAAGCAAAATAAGTCAGGCAGAGAAAGACAAATATATGACTTTGCTCATATTTGGAATTTAAGATACAAAACAGACAAATATAAGAGAAAGGAAGCAAAAATAATATAAAAACAGGGAGTGGGGACAAACCATAAGAGACAAATACAGAAAATAAACTGAGGGTTGTTGGAGGGGGGATGGGCGGGGAGATGGGCTAAATGGGCAAGGGGCACTGGGGTCATACATAGGGGACGAATCACTGGATTTGACTCCTGAAATCATTACTGCACTCGGTGCTAACTAACTCAGATGTAATTTTTAATAATAAATTTAAAAAATCAACATTCTTTGGAAAAGTAGAAGAATCTTAAGTCTCCATGATATAATATTCACAAGGTCCAAGATATAAACCAAAATTACTCATTATACAAAGAAATAGAAAAATGTAACTCATTCTCAACAACTATTATAATCACTCGAAGATGTAAAGGAAAATATGCTCATGACAATAAAAAAGATAGGAAATCTCAGCAGGAAAAGAAAAAATGCAAAAAAAAGAAAAAACTCTAGAACTTAAAACTATAGCTTATGAAATACAAATTCAGTGTACAAGTTTAACAGAAGAATGGAAATAACAGAGAAAAGAGTTGCTTACCTTGAAGATAAGTCAAGAGAAATTATTTAATCTGAAGAAGAGAGAGTAAAATGATTTCTAAAAAGTAATCAACAGAACCTCCAAAATTTTCGAGACAGTGTTAAGAGGTCTACAATCATTAAGGCAGCAAAGGATCAAAAAACCAAGAGCTCAGGGAATGGCTCCCACAGCCATGTGGGCACCATGACTGAGAGGTTAGCCAGGAGTCTGTGGAAAGGAAATACCAGATTCAAGAAATATTAGGAAGAAGGAAACAACAAGTCTTGGTAATTGGTTGAATAAAAACATGAAGAAGAGCAAAATCTCAGAACTGAGCCTAAAGTTATAAGACTATGAAAACCATGAACTAAAAGGAGGAATTATGACCACATTTTAAAAATGCTTAACGTTATTTGTAATAAGAGAAATGCAAATTAAAACCGCACTCCCCTATAGAATTTGCAAGTTCAGAAGCTACCACCGAATTCTGCTGGCAAGTCCGTGGGGACATAGGTACACCCTACGTTGCTAGCAGGTGTATATGATGGTCCAATCCCCATGAAAGGAACTTGGGCAACATGTAACAAAATCACATATGCCTATGACCCACCAATCCCAATCCCTAATTTGACCCACCAATTCCCTCGTTTCTTTATACAAGAATATCAGCTAATCAATGTAAACTGAATGACAAAATTAGAAGACTAACTACCAAGGTAATCATTGATTCGGGCAAGGATCATCAGTAGACGCTAAAACCATTGAGGAAGGGCCTTTGGGAACAGAAGAGTCATGTAGCCTCAACTGTCAATTAGGAAAGGAAAGAGGGGCGCCTGGGGGGCTCAGTCAGTTAAGCCTCCAGCTCTTGGTTTCAGCTCAGGTCATGATCTCACAGCTGGTAGGATCAGGCTGCATGTCAGGCTCCGCCTTGACAGTGAGGACCCTTCTTGGGATTCTCTCTCTCCCTCTCTGTCTGCCCCTCCCCCCTTAGTCTCACTGTCTTTCTGTCTCTAAATATAAATAAACTTAAAGAAAAAGGAAAGGAAAGACATAGGTTTACAGGGAGAGATCTAGCAAACGCAGCCTCAGTGCTCAGATGCAGCATTACCAGTAACGGATCATGACTGACATTTTGCGCCTCCCAACATGACGCGGTGGGAAGTAAAAACCATTCCCTGTGTCACACTTGCCAAAATGGTTTGTCCTCAATCTAACCATAAAGAAATAATCAGACAAATCCAGGTCATTGGACATTCTAAAAGACAACTGGCTGGTTCTTCAAAAATGCCAATGTCATGAGAGATACAAAGAACCAAGGCTAGGGGAGGAGGGTGTGGAGAACATTCTTGATTAAAGAATCCTGAGAGACAGGACAAGTAAATGCACTCTGTGACCCTTGACTGGATATCCGAAGAGGAGGGGGAGGGGGAAGGGGAAAGGAAGGAAGAAAGGAAGAAAATAGCTTCAAAGGGCAATAATGAGATAGAGAAATTTTTAATATGAACTCTATGTTAAAGAAAATTATAACATTGTTGGACTTTTTTTTCCAAATGCGAGTCCCCGAGAATGGGATCCACGAACACAAGCGGAGTTGGTTATCAGGGTTTATATTAGTTCGGCGGAACGACCCCTCCGAGTAGTTGTAATTCGCCAGAAGAGCCCCGCGGAGCAGAAGCCCGGGGTTTACATAGGCCAGAGTAACCAATCACAATCTCCCAGCGTTTGGTCGTAGCTGATTATATCGTAAGATACCGAGGGGCAGTGACTAGATGACTCTCACCTGTTGACTTTGCCTTTGCCAGGTGGGGGTGTTTAACGGAATCTTAAGAAACAGGTTTATTGAGTTTCATCCCTAGGGTTGCCAGAATGGAAGTGGACGAGTGAATACAGTGGGTGGTATTTTAGGGTCTAACATCAGTCATAGTACTTGTGCACACGGGAATGGTATTGTGGTTCTGCAGGAGAACGCCCTTGTCCTTCGGGGAGGCGGGCCGCAGTTTGGGAGGTGAAGGATCCCAATGTCTGTGGGCTTCTTTCAAACCACTTGGGAAAAAATAAAAAATAGGGCAAAAATCTCAAATGGCAATAATCGGTGCATCTAAATGAAAGGTAGAAAGAGGATTATTGTACTATTCTTTTACTTTTCCTACAGATTTGAGACGTTTCAGAATTAAAGTTGGGGAAATGATGAATTGGGCCTGAAAAACCAATTATGTTTGTGGATAAAGGGAACCCTCTTTCAATAGGTGTGAGCACCGTTAAACTAAAAACAGGCGAATTGTTAACGGCTCTGTTGTGAAAAACAGGTAACTCAGCAATATCGGTGGAAATGCCCTGTTAGTTCATTTGGGGGGCTGGAGAAGCAGGAGAGAAAGCTGTTTTTGACTAAGCTCTGCCGATGAATGAAACCCCAGCAGATCTACTCAGACGGCGAGTGAAAAACCAGATCTCACTGATGTTGGATTTCTGTGAAGCCACTTGGCAGAAGGTTTCAAAGCCGGTGTCTGTGATTATCTGCAGCCACCCTGGTTCTTGAAACCTAGATGGCACACCCATAGCTTGTGACAGCGGGCACAGCTGTCATCTGTGTTTTGAAGACAAAGACCAAGGCACAGAATAGACAGTGTAGTTTGCTGACATTTGTATATACAGAAATGTCATGTGCACACACAATATTTATGGAAAGAACTAAAAGAAGCTAGTCATTGTTTTTTTTCCCTAGGGAGGAAAACCAAGTTGCTAAAGTCTTGGGCTTACATTTTGTCTCTTTGTTCTGTTTTAATTCTTTCCATGTGAATGTGTTAGCTCCCAAAACTTTGTTATTAATGGTAAAGAATGGGATGGATAGATGGACGGATAGATGGACGGATGGTCGGATGATGGATGAGTGGGTGGCTGGGTGGGCGGGGGGATGAATGGCTGGGTGGCTGGGTGGGCGGGGGGATGGAGAGGTGGAGGATGGAAGGCTGGATGGGTAGGTAGACAGAAAAATGAGTTTATGCACCACTCTCATTCCAAACATTTGGTCCACGCTGCTTCCCCATTCCCACACCACAGTTAACAATGCTGGGCTGCTCCCAGGTCCATCTCTGACTTGAGGGTGCTGGTCTCGTGCCCTTTGGGGGCCTTTGGCTTCTGAGACACAATTTCTCTCAGCTCTGCATCTCCCTTGATTCCAAGGTGCTCCCCAACCCCCTACAGCTCTGAGGCACTTTCTTCTCGTCCTCTGAGGCTACCTCCCTAGCTAAAGGGGCTTCATCTGTCAAATTCTAAGACCACTTTATCTGCAAGGACAGAACCAAATTGCAGCAAATCTGTGGACAGGAATTGCTCAGCCTCTAGCACAGAGGATTCTATTCACACCCCTGGGGAGCCTTCTGATGAGCTGCCAAGGCCCCGTGCATCCCTAGGGACTGCTTGGTGACATCCTAGTCTCTGACTTTGTGGTAATGTACTTTTTACAGCAATTTCTCTCACATCAAGCAGCCCCTGGGATCTCATGTCTCTGGCCTCCGCACGGGCAATATTTCTGGCTGCTTTCATTTCCAGCGAAGGGCAAAGGGTGGAGACTCCTCATGTCTGCTGCTCGACCCTGCCGGGGCTGGGAAACAAAGGAAAATCAGTTCCAAGTAGAGGATACCGGCTTGGAGGACTGAGCCAATCAGTATGCTGGCCGCTACCTCTGTCCCAGGCCATGCTCTAGCAAGTTTGCAGAGGAACAGCAAGGACCACCATGCCTCAGGCTTTTAGGAATGAAGAGGAGGGGTAGAAAGTCCTGTCGATGCCCACCCAGTTCCTCTTTACCAGGCACGCACCCACCCCTACCTACTGTGGGTGTGCAGGGATTGGCTCCTAATGGCTCCTCCCTGTCTGTCCCCTTCTCCGGCTCACGGCCCACCCCCACCCCAGGAGACAGCCCGGGAGCAACAACCGGTTACAGGGTTGCAAAGGCTCGTCCCTTCCCTCCCTTCCCTTGTCTCCAGATGGGACCGCCTCGCCTCGGTGCAATTCACAGGTGCAGTTCCGGCTCCAGAGCCCCACCCACCTGCCCACCCCTGGAATCAGGTGGAAGCAGAGGCCACAGCCTCCTGCAGCTCTTCTCCTGTCCCATCCTGCTTCCCTCACCCCCTTTATCAAGAGAGCATGCCCTCAGTAAGCCACAGGTGCTGCCGTCCCCTAGAGACCCCCCTCCTCTCTCCCTGCCAGCTTCCTTGCTATCTGTTGAGCTCCCTCTATGCACCTGACAATAATCCTGTGTTGTGGGGACGATTACTGATCCCGTTTTAACAGACGAGGACACAGAGGCGGGGGAAGTGAACACACTTGCCCAAAGGGGCACAGTGCATGCGCACTAGAGCCAGCCCGCCTCTCAGAGCCAGGAAGGGGCCAGAGACACTTTTCACATTTAGAGAAGCTGAGAGAGGAGGCCAGAATGTCTGACAGCCTCAGGCTGGACGTTCAGACTCTTTCCATCACATCGTAGCCTTTAGCCGGTAGTCAGAATTACGTCATTCAGCACAAAACAACGCACGCGCGCGCGCACACACACACACACACACACACACACACCGGTTTGGATCTTTCACGTCCAACAACCCAAGACAGATACAAACCTGTCTGTCGTTCCCTTAATCCACAAATACAGATTCCACAAACCGGGATCCTGGACCATGTCACACATTCTAATACCATCCATTAATACTGCCCCGCATGGATGACAAGCACGTGAGCAGTGCTCCAATTTTTAGGGAGGTCCAAGAGCCGGGAGGACGTCCCGCCTTTCCGGTAAGCAGAGTGAGATCCTCGGGAGGGATGTCAGGGGACCACTGGGCTTCCCCTATTCCATTATCCCCAGCTGCCCCCTCCCCAATCCCCAGCAGCCTCAATATTTTGCTGAAAAGGCTAGACTGCTTACTGCCCACCAGGCGCTGTGCCAAGTACTTTCCCTGCATTGCCCCCTTTTCATCCTGACGCCCACCTGTGTGATGGGTACTGCAGTCTGCAGCTCAGAAAAGCGAGTCTCAGAAAAATCAAGTAGCGTGCCCAGGTTCACACAGCTGGAAGATGGCCGCACCATGTCCTAATTCTGATGCCTGGTCTGCGCAGTTGCTCTGTAACCGACCTCCAGGCATCTCCTAACAAAGTGGCCCCAGGAAGCAACGGAGATGGAGAGAACAGATGGGACCGTGGGGTCCGTGCAGAAATGTGAAACTCAGCTAAAACCCTCAGCCTGCAAAGTGGCTCCCTTTGCACTCCTGGGGCAGAAATACAGAGACGAAATAAACAGAGCCGAGGCTGCTCACAGACCTGTCAGCTACCTCCATACGAGGGGAAAGAGACTGAAGGGAGCAAGGCTATTTTTTATTTTCCCCCTTTTTCTGGAAGGCCATTGGTGGATGCTTCTGCCCTTGCTGGCGATACACTGTTCCTTTAATTATCAGTTCAGGGCTGAGGCCAGAAAGTGATTTTCCTTGAAAGGCGTCAGCCTCCCAAGCGGCTCATTTGCATTTGGGGCCACCGGTGGTGGCAGAGACGCTGCCTGTACAGAGGAGAGGGCCGTGTTGCGGTGATCAAGGCCACTGCGGTGACTGCCCAGGCTCCGATCCTGTCACCCTTGTGCCTGGTACTCTCACGGAGGACAGTGCCAGCACCAAGTCGGCCTCCAGCACCCTGGGTCAGCATTTACTTCTCCCTGACATCCCTCTGGACCTCACACCCCTTCAGAAAACCGGATGGGAAGCAGACCAATGGGGGGTTGACTTTTCCACCTGTGCCCTCAGCTCAGCTCCTGAGAATATTCCAGGGTCTTGCCAGCATGACCCAGACGTCCTGCGACCCTAGACGAGCCATCCCAGGCCGGAAGTGAGACCTTCGACTCGGGAGGACGCGGCTGTCCCGGAGGCTTTCAGCGGCTTGCCATTTCCTTCCGGAAGGAGCCACCACACTCTTGCAGCAGGCATTTTAGGCGGCTGTGGTCTAGACTCTTGAGGCACGGGGTGGTGACAAAGAGAGTTGAGCTGAGGGGTAGACACCAGGCTTGGAGTGTCAGCTGCGTGACCTTCACGATGTCTCTTCATGAGCAGCTCTGTTTCTGTATTAGTTATCTATTGCTACATTCTGAAATTACCCCATTAAAAAGATTTGGGGGTAGGGGTACCTGGGTGGCTCAGTCAGTTGAGTGTCCGACTTCGGCTCAGGTCATGATCTCACGGTCCATGGGTTTGAGCCTCGCATCAGGCTCTGTGCTGACAGCTCAGAGCCTGGAGCCTGCTTCAGATTCCGCCTCCCTCTCTCTCTGCCCCTCCTCCACTCACACTCTGTCTCTCTCTTTCTCTCTCTCAAAAATTAAAATAAACATTAAAAAATATTTTTAGAAAAATCTTACCACACACACACAAAATCGTTTTTAAAAAAATTTGGAGAGGGGTGCCTGGGTGGCTCAGTTGGTTAAGTGCCCGACTTCAGCTCAGGTCATGATCTCACAGTTCGTGGGTTCGAGCCCTGTGTTGGACTCTGGGCTGACAGCTCAGAGCCTGGAGTCTACTTCGGATTCTGTATCTCCCTTTCTCTCTACTACTCCCTTGCTCACAGTCTCTCTCTTTCTCAAAAAAAAATTTTTTTTAATTTTAAAGGAGGGGCACCTGGGTGGCTCAGTTGGTTGAGTGTTTGACTTTGGCTCAGGTCATGATCTCGTGGTTTGTGGGTTCAAGCCCCGCATCAGGGTCTGTGCTGACAGCTCAGAGCCTGGAGCCTGCTTTGGATTCCGTGTCTCCCTCTCTCTTTCTGCCCCTCCCCTGCTTGTGCTCTCTCTCTCTCAAAAATAAATAAGCGTTAAAAAATATTTTAAAAATTACCCCAAAAGTTAGTCACTTAAAACAACACGTTTATTATCTCACACTCTTGGTGGGACAGGAATCCAGGTGGGGCTTCCCAGGCTCCTCTGCTCAGGATCCATCACGGGCAGGTGTCGGCCTGGGCTGCGGTATTACCCGAAGGTTCAGCCAGGGAGGGATCCACGTCAGAGCTCACCCCTGTGGTGTCGGCAGCTTTGGGTTCGTCAGAGGCTATTGGACAGAGGGCCTTGCTCCCTTGCTGACAGCCGGCAAGTGGCACCCTCAGTTCCTGGCCCCGTGGGTCTCTCCTGCTTGCTTCATCAAAGCAACCCCATGAGAAGAGCCAGAGAGAAAGTGCCAGAAGACAGTGCCATTTACGTGATTAGGTCATAAACAAAATATAAAAAACAAATGTAAACAAAATCAGTCCTTATAGTCTTATTGCAGAAGTGATGTCTCCTACCTTCTACCATATTCCATCTGTGAGAAGCAGGTCACAAGGCCCGACCCACGTTCAAGGGGAGAGGCACAGACACCAGAAGCTCGCTGGGGACCACGTCAGGACCCACCTCCCCCAGTTTCCTTCTTCCTGAAATGCAGAGGATCCCGGATTGTTACAATATGGAATGATACATTGTACAGAAAATGCCTAACACTTCCACAGAAAACGTTTGTCACCTGATAGATTAGAAGTACTCAGTAAATGCTCCTCTGACTTCTCTAGACCAATTTTTCTTGATTCTCTTCAGTATCATCCCCAGCCCAAGGATACCATTGGGACAGTTTTGTTCCTAACCAACTGAGACTCTCCTTGTGAAAATTAAACATCACAGATCTACTTTATAGGGTTGCGCTCCGAGGACCATCAATCATGGTAAAGTCTAAGATTTTTCACTCTCCGCAAGAACCAATTTTTCTCCCTGTTGGTAAGATCGCCCATGTGACAAATACATGCCCTAGATTTATCTCCCTTTCCTCCTGTCTTCCTGTAAGCACACATGTGTGCATGTAAGCACAGGTGTGTACGTAAGCACATGTGTGCACTCACACACCATCTCTATGCCAGCCACACCGGGCACTGCTTTCCCCTAATGCAGCACGTGTCCTCCCAGACCTGTGCTCTGCTCTTGCCTACCTGGCTCTCTGCCTAGGTGCCCCTTAGTCACCTGGTTAACCCCTGCTCACCTCAAAGCTTCAGCTGAAGGATCCATGTGAGGGGCGCCTGGGTGGCTCAGTCAGTTAAGCGTCCAACTTCAGCTCAGGTCATGATCTTGCGGTTTGTGGGCTTGAGCCCCATGTCAGGCTCTGTGCTGACAGCTAGCTCAGAGTCTGGAGCCTATCTTCAGATTTTGTGTCTCCCTCTCTCTCTCTCTGACCTTCCCCTGCTCACACACTCTCTCTCTCTCTCTCTCTCTCTAAAATAAATAAAAACATTAAAAATTTAAAAAAAAAAACAAGTGTCCATGTGGTGGGCAGCCTTCAGTGATCCCGCCTCCCAGTGTTCACACCCTGGTGTGATCCTCTCCCCTCGAATGTAGGCTGGAGCCATTGACTCACTTCTTGCAAATGGAATAGAGCAAAGGTGATGGAATGTTGTTTTTATTTTATTTTTATTTTTTAATGTTTATTCATTTCTGAGAGAAAGAAACAGAGCACAAGTAGGGGAGGAGCAGAGAGAGTGGGAGACACAGAATCCGAAGCAGGCTCCAGGCTCTGAGCTGTCAGCGCAGAGCCTGATGTGGGGCTTGGACCCATAAACCGTGAGATCATGACCTGAGCCGAAGTCAAACATTTAACCAACTGAGCCACCCAGGCGCCCCTGGAATGTTACTTTTAAAATCAGGGCTACCATACTCTGGTTTCTCTTCAGATCGTATAAATCTTCCGCCTTTTACTAAAATCAGGGCTACCCAAAGACTGGCTTCCGCCTGGCTCATTCTGTCTTGCCCTTGCTGGAGGGCTGTCTCTGCTGGAGGGCTGTCTCTGCTGGAGGGCTGTCTCTGCTGGAAGCCAGTTGCCACAGTGTGAGGTGTCCCGTAGGGAGGCCCCCATGGCAAGGAACTGACCGTGGACTTGGCCCCACGGCCCACGAGGACTGAGCTCTGCTCATAAGCACGTGAGTGGGCTCGGAAGCAGGTGTTCCCCAGTCGAGACTTCAGACGAGATCCCCAGCCATAACGGTAGCCTCATCCGAGGTGAGGCGGGGACACCCAGGTCCAGTCCGAGCCCTGATTTCTGACCCACAGAAATGGTCAGGTGGCAAATGGCTGTTGATTGAAGCCACTGTGTCCATCATCTGTCATCCAGCAACAGATCATTAGTTAATACAACCCGCTCCTTTAGGAAGACTTCCCTGAACGACCATTTAGCCAGAGACACAGACAAGCACACACTCATTTAAACACGCACACTCACACACACCCACACATTCCTACTCACACCTTCTCATAACCATGAATGTCTACACACCCGCATACTTTCTGACACATCCACACACACTCTCGAACACACACCCACGAGTATGAGAAGTCCTTCTTCTGTAGTGACCTGACCTTAGAATTTATCACACTTTCTTGTCACTCTGTTTTCTGATCCCAGCACCTCCCCCCCACACTGTGAGCCATTGAGGCCAGGGACTTTGTCCTGGTCTGCCTGTCTGTAGAGTCTGACACCTATCGGCATCAATACATTTTCAATAGTTCAGTCTTAATCATCACTGCCTTTTGAATGTGAGGGTCAGTGATTCATTCCACTTCTTTTTTTTTTAATTTTTTATTATTTTTTTAATGTTTTTTATTTATTTTTGAGAGACAGAGAGAGACAGCATGAGCAGGGGAGGGTCAAAGAGAGAGACACACAGAATCTGAAGCAGGCTCCAGGCTCTAAGCTAGCTGTCAGCACAGAGCCCAACACGGGGCTCAAACCCACAAACCATGAGATCATGACCTGAGCCAAAGCCGGATGCTGAACTGACTGAGCCACCCAGGCGCTCCTCATTCCACTTCTTGAGTTGGCTGTCTCTCCTTTCCTCTTTCATACAAACAGGAAGATGGAGTCCTTTTCCGTCAGCCTCCTTCCACTGATGGCAGGAAATTACTTACACTCTTTCCCGGAAGACAGCTTGCAGACAGATATGAGACAAAGCTACGAAGCATTCTCCAAGCACCTGCTGTGTGCCTAGAACACCAGGGAAGGAAAAGACGTAATGCTCTCGAGAAGCGCATCCGCTTTGTTGCACCTTAGAGACAAGTGCCAGGTGGGTCATGACGATGGGACAAAGGGAAGAGTTCAGACAGCAATGTGGCAAGAGCAGGAAGTGTGATGGTGTGAGGGTCAAGATCGCCCCGTCCTGCCGCTTGAGCTTGGAACCAGCTCTGCCCATGGACATCAGGGTACCTTGAGGCAAGTTACTTCCCCTCTCTGTGCCCATTCCTTCCCCTGTAAAATGTAAAAAGTCTATGCCTCATAGAGCTTTTGTAAGAATTTTTAAAGGTAATACATATGTGGCACCTGAGATAGGACTCAACAAACAGTAATTATCACTTATTATTATCATCATTAGTAAGTTCAGAAAAGGAAGACATAAGAATGGGTAGGGGTAATCAGGGAAGGCTTCCTGGAAGAGGTGGAACAGAAACAGGGTTAATTGATGGACGGGATCAATTACACAGAAACCACTGAGGACATAACTCTGGCAGAAGAAACTGTACAACCGAAAGGAGGAATAACCGTGGGGTTGCTGGCATCCATGACAAAAAGAGAAGACTTCACAAGAGATGCAAATGATAGAGCCTGGGCATTATTCTTGCAGTACAGCCATGGGATGGGCAACAAAAGCTACAGCCCAGCTCACAGGGACTACATTTCTATGTGCGAGACGGGGTGGGAGGTGGGTCTGCCATGTTCTGTGGGGGGTCACTGAGAACAGCTAACGCGATAGAAGATAAAATCATGGGCGACCATGGACTTGGCACAAGAGACCAACCACTAGTCCAGTGAAATTAAATATATTAATCAAGACTACCCCGAAGCTCGGGACATTGATTTGGTCAGTGTTTACCTTAGAGAACACTCCTGTGTGCACATGGAGACCTGTCCAAAGACGTGCAGCATTGGTGGTAGGCAGAACCAAATGGAATAGAATACTATACAGCAGTGTAAAAGGATGAGAAAAGGAAAACACTATGGAGACTGCCCAACGAATTAAACACAGAACTACCTCATGATCCAGCAACTGCACTGCTGAATACAGACCCCCGAGGGCGGAAGCAGGAACTGAAGAGAGATTGCATACCCACTTTCATGGCAGCATTAGTCACAATAGCCAAAAGGAAGAAGCAATTCAACCCATTCCCAACTGGAATATACAATACTCCAGTGTGTGTGTGTGTGTGTGTGTGTGTGTGTACAATCAAGTATTATCCAACCTTAAAAAATAATGAAATTCAGACATATGCTACAATATAAATGAACCTTCAGGACATTATAACTAAGAAAAATAAGTCAGACACAAAAGAACAAGTAGTCTACGATCCCATTTATATGAGGTTCCTCAAATGGTCAAATTCATAGAGACAAAGAGTTGAGTGTGTTTGCCGGGGGCTGGGGGAGGGGAGGGGCGATTATGGAATTACTGTTTATCGGGCACAAAGCTTCAGTTCGGGGAAATAAGAACGTTGTGGAGATGGATGGTGATGATGGTTATACAATCATGTGAATAGAATGCCAGTGAACTATACACTTAAAAATGGCTAAAATGATAAATTTTATGTTGTATATACTTTACCACAACAAAAAAAAACCATAATGAGATGGATCTGCATGGCATATTAACACATAAAGTGTATTTCTTATGTTTATTTCCAGAGAGTGTGTGCACACGTGCAAGAGAGAGAGTGGAATGAGTAGGCGAGCAAGTCAAGGAGCGGCAGAGAGGGGGAGAGAGCCCCGCGCAGGCTCCACGATGTGGGCTTCATCTCACAAACCACGAGATCACAACCTGATCTGACACCAAAAGTTGGACTCTCTCCAACTGAGCCACGCAGGAGCCCAACATGTAAATGTATTTTAAAGAGAAAGGTAGAGAACATGAGAAAATGCTCAACATCACTCATCATCTGGGAAATACAAATCAAAACCACAGTGAGATACCACCTCGCACCTGTCAGACTGGCTAACATGAACAACTCAGGCACCAACGGATGCTGGCGAGGGTGTGGAGAGAGAGGGTGTGCACTGCTGGTGGGAATGCAAACTGGGGCAGCCGCTCTGGAAAATGGTGTGGAGGCTCCTCAAAAAGTTAAAAATAGAACCACCCTACGGCCCAGCAACTGCACTACTAGGTATTTATCCAAGGGACACAGGAGTGCTGGTTGTAAGGGGCACGTGCACCCCAGTGTTCACAGCAGCGCTACGGACAGCAGCCAAGGTGTGGGAAGAGCCCAAATGTCCATCGAGGAATGAATGGGTAAAGAGGATGTGGTGTACACAATGGAGTATCACTCGGCAATCAAAAAGAAGGAAATCTTGCCATCCGCAACTCCGCGGATGGCACTCGAGGGTATTTCGCTAAGTGAAATTAGTCAGAGAAAGACAAATATCATATGACTTCACTCATATGAGGAATTTAAGATGCAAAACAGAGAACATAAGGAAAGGAAAGCAAAAATAATATAAAAACAGGGAGAGGGACAAAACATAAAAGGCTCTTAAATACGGAGAACAAACAGAAGGTTGCTGGAGGGGCTGTGGGGGGATGGGCTAAATGGGTGAGGGGCATTAAGGAAGCTACTCCTGAAATCATTCTTGCACTACGTGCTAACTCACTTGGGTGTAAACTAAAAAAAAATAATAATAAATAAATAAATAAATAAAATTTAAAAAATTAATAAAGAGGAAGGTAGAGAAAAGCAGTGTACAATCATACTACCATTTGGGGTTGGATATAATCACACACACACACACACACACACACACACACACACGCGGGCGTGCGCACGCGAATACAGCTCTTAGAGGACCTGGGAACAAATACGCTTGTCTGACAACAGACATTACCTTGGGGGAGGGGCTACACTGACCCGGAGGGGCCCAATAAGCCAAGGGCACAGGCCTCCCAGCCACCCGGTCTAGATTCAGAGCCCTCTGAGCGACCTTCACGTCTCGGTGCCCCTTGTTTCTTCATTTGTAAACATGGGAATAGTAACAGACCTATCTATGAGTTGCTAGGATCGTTAAATGAATTAAAACATACAAAGCCCTTAAAATAATGCCAGGCACATAATCCCTTAATAAAAATTAACTGCTGTTGCTGCTGCTGTTGCTGCTGCTGCTGCTGCTGCTGCTGCTGCTGCTTCTTCTTCTTCTTCTTCTTCTTCTTCTTCTTCTTCTTCTTCTTCTTCTTCTTCTTCTTACTAGCCTGAATGCTGAATAGTAGAAAGAACAAAGATGTTTCCGGAGGGGGGAATGCCCGCAACAGGGGCAGGTAAGGGCCCCCCAGGGCCAGGCGGGCGCAGCGGACCGTTCCTCCGGGCCAGGCAGCCGCGCTGGGATCGGACCGCGTCCCCGCACAGCTGCAGCGATCCCACGTTTGTGCACTTCCTCTCCAACTTAATCATTTATTCACGGTCGCTGTCCCTTCGTTCACCCTTCAAGACCCTCTAGTGGCGCCTAATTGTGTTCGCCTTGCCTTGCCCCAGCCCCTTCTCTGCCAGGCCCCTCCTTCCCGGACTGTTCAAACAAACCCTAGGAATCCAGAGGGCCTCAGTGACCCTCCGAAGCCCCGGGCCCAGCAGAGAGCCCCAAATGCGGCTGCGCAAACACAGTGAGGAGGCGGGTGTGGCTAAGGTGGCCTTGCGGGCTCTGTTCCCACCTAGCAGTGTCACCGGGGTGTGGCTGTGCCTCACGGCTCCGTCTCCCCTCCAGCATGGGAGCTTGTCCCCAGCCCCAGCTTACTGAACACCGTCCCAAGGTGACAGAAAGGGGAGTCTGCGAAGGCAATCTGCAAAGAGCCGTAAAAGCACAGGGCAGTCTCGGGGGGCTTCCCGCAGGTGTGGCGGCAAAGCGACTTGCCTCTGGTCTAAGACCCTAGCTTACACCCGGGCGTGGCTCCGGGCGAGCCCGCCTGCAGGGTGAGCTGCTTTTCGTTTCTGAACCATTCAGTGTAAGGTTGTCCGGTCAATAATGGGCTTTGAGGGCAGGCATCAGGCCAGGATGTCAACTTAGAGACCGAGGGCCGAATGTGGCCCATTTCGTGGGGGTTCACATAAAATACCCCGATTTCAGGCTTGTCTTGGGAAAACGGAGGCTCTGGCAGCAAGGGGCTGTGTTCTCTCTGGCAGCCATCTGCCCACGATGGGCATGCCCTCTTTCACTATCCGTAGCTCCCTATTGTATCTCAGCGAGACCCTTACCCACTCGCATTACCTGTCCTTCCCTGCTGTCATGCCGATGTGACACTCCTGTGATCCCAGCAGATCTGCAGGAACGAAGCACAGGTGCATCCTGCCCCCGAGCCGCCTGGAAACCCGCCAGGAAACACAAGTAGCGGATGGTAACAGGGCGCTGTGGCAGGTGACGGCATGGATCAAAAGCAGCCAACGGGCAAGGAGTCCAGGGGTCTCCCTGCAGGAGGTGACAATTCAAGTCGACCTATAGGGATGGACACGATGGAAAAGGGGGTGGAGGGAGTCCAGGAGGAAGGAGTGGCAAGGGCAAAGGCCCAAAGTAAGAACGCGGATCATGCGCAGAGAACAGGGCGTGCTCAGCAGCCGCTTGCAAAGGATGGACGGGGTCCATGGGGGAGAACTGTTGTGGAGAGCCACGAACTCTGAACCGAGTTCAGACCGTCTGCAGAGGGAAATACAAGCCCAGGCTGCAATCTGAGGAGAAGGATTTGACCACATGGCGAGGAAGGCATTTGGTTCCCCGGTGGGAGGCAGTCAGGGAAGCAATTGCAATAAATCCAGCAACAAGTTCAGGGGCCCGAACGTGTCCAGACTATAGTAACAAAGAAGAAAACCCTCAGATCCCCAGGAAGTCTTTCAAACCCAGAGAGTGCGCCAAAATTAGCCATCCGTGCAAGTGCGTAGTGTTCCTTGCTCTCTGAAGGAGACATTGCCTCCGAGCCCCGACTCCACAAGGGAATGAGCTTTCTACACTTTAAAGCATTCTGGAGGGCGTCAGGGGGGCTCAGTCGGTTAAGCGTCCAACTTTGGCTCAAGTCATGACCTCTCAGTTCGTGGGTTCAAGTCCCGGATCAGGCTCTGTGCTGACAGCTCAGAGCCTGGAGCCTGTCTTCAGATTCTGTGTCTCCCTCTCTGCTCCTCACCCACTCGTGCTCTGTCTCTGTCTCAAAAATAAATAAATATTTAAAAAAAATTTTTAAGCATTCCAAAATCCAATTTTCCAGCTACCCCAAGCATTGCAGAAACAGCTGGCTTATTGGCAAATGAGATCGTGATCACACCTGCACAAGTGTGCACAAGACCGCTCTGCCCTACCCAGTGCCAGACATGAACGCTTCCATCAAATTCCCCAGACCCCACGTGGGCAGGGGAAGACTTTTCCCTACACAGTCCCTGGCATGTTTCTAGTCTGTGACCATAAAGCAGAGTCAAGGATCCCTGACTCTAAGCCACTACCCATATTGACAGGGAGACTGGCAATATCCCAAGGGACCCATCTACACTATCTTTTGTTTGCCACTGTGGCAAAATACACGTGACATGAAATCTACCACCTTTGCCATTTACTGAGTGTATGGTGTTAAATGCAGTCACATTGTTGTACGACCCATCTCCAGAACACTCTATCTTGCAACCCTGAAACTCTATGTCCATTAATCAACACCTCCCCCTAGCCCCTGGGGACCCCTACTCTAGCTACCCCTGTCTCTATGAATTTAACTGGTCTGGGGACCTCATCTAAGTGGGATCTACAGTTTTTGTCTTTGTATGACTGGCTTATTTCATTTAGCATCACGTATTCAGGGTTCATCCATGCTGTAGCCTGTTTCGTTTCCTTTTTTAAAGGCTGAATAACATTCCATTGTATGGATAAACCACATTTTGTTTATCCATTCATCAGTGGACACTTGGAATGTGATTGATGGACATTTGGGTTGATTCCATCTTTTAGCTATTATGAATGCTGCTGTGAATGAGGGTATACAAATATCTTTTCAAGACCCCGTTTTCAAGTGTTTGGGGTCTATGCCCAGAAATACATTTGCTGGATCACATGATAATTCTATGTGTAATTTTTTAAGGACCCGCCATACTGTTTTTCCAAACTGGCTGTGCCATTTTATATTCCCACAAACAGTGCACAAGGCTCCAATTTCTCCACGTCTTTGCCAACAGTTGACACTTTCTGTGATATCTCATTGTGATTTTGATTTGCATCTCCCTGTGATTAGTGACATTGAGCATCTTTTCATATGATGGCCATTTGTGGATTTCCTTTGGAGAGACTTCTTTGGTCATCTTTAAATTAGGCTATTCTTTGTAAATCTCCTTTGGAGAATGTTCTTTGCTTATCTTTAAATTAGACTGTTCTTTGCAAATCTCCTTTGGAGAATGTTCTTTGCTTATCTTTAAATTAGGCTATTCTTTTGTTGTTGAGTTGTAGGAGCTCTTTATGCATTCTGGCTATTAACCCTTTATCAGATATATGATTTGCAACTACTTTCTCTCATTCTACATCCTTAAGGACTGTCATCCCCAAATTATTAATACCAACTCTTTAATCATACCTATTTCCAAAGGTGCTCTTTCTGAATAACTGCATACTAGATCCAGCTGCCCACCTTGTCCTCAGCTTTTCTTTCAGGACAACTGACAATGTGTCTATTTCCTCCAAAAGACCTCATTCCTCCTACTATGGCTTCAACTAACAATCACAAAATAACCCAAAGTCAAACTTCCTAAGGCTGAGTGATCCAGGCTCAGATTTATTCAAGGACGATTTATTATACATATATTCTTGAAATGGTACATATAAGTTGGGGGGGTGAACTTTTTGTCAACAATCTGAAAAGTGTTAGAATTTTGTGCTAACTTTTGCACAAACTGCAGCATTAAGAAACTGCAGCATTAAGAGTTTTCCAGAGCAAGAAAGAAAAAACAATTTATAACTCTGGACATAAACAGGCTGGTTCAGTAACATTGATTTTTCAGAAAGTCCATAACTTGCAAAAGTTAAGTAAATGTGAATGCTGACCTCAGAGTAAATTAGTGTTGAAAGGTATTATTGGATCTCTGCAGTCACTGTGAAATGTCTTGGGGATTATGATAAAGAGATGTTAATAAAAATTAATAAAAGGGAGGAAAATGTTGTTAACCAGAACGTCACACTATATTTCATAGTCATGTTCCTCTAAGCATGATGAACTGCCAAGGAATAATCAGGTATAATAATCATATTATTTATGTCTAATTCCTATGCCAAGACCCACTGCAGTATTTATGAATCTTAGGTGATCTTCCAACTTTAAATGTTTTTCCCCAAGTAGCATGATTCTCTTCAGTGTTTCACTAAGTACAATACAACTGTGCTGTGCAAGACGAACTTAGGTAACAAACAAATAAGTATTTTGTTGTAATTTGGCAACACTAGAGAGTCTTATATTGTATTCATATTTTGGGTTTTTTTACTATGCCAAGTGATTTTGAATTTCCAGTCACTATAGTGATATCACTTCTGTTTAAAATAAATCTATTTATCCAAAAAGAGTAAGTTGGTTTAAGTAAAAGCTTTAAGTCAGTAATAATACAGGTATTGTACTATGACATGGATGTGATAAATAGATTTCAGAAATACAGAGACAGAAGACAGAAAACTAACATTTGAAAAATATAGCTTTAAAGGGAATTTTGGTGAGATTGAATAGACAATTTCTTGGGTATTATTCCCCTCTAACTGTATTCCTTTTAAATAATTCCCCCATCATGTCCACTATCATAGCATGGCAGGCTTTAATGTATATTTTTTGGGCAATTGAGCAAACAATCAACCAATAGAGGAAATTTACCGTAAGACTCACAATATCAGTCCTGATTAATTCCATTTATAGGGACAGGAACAAAACCATCTACAATACACTAAGTATTTATTATATGCCAGGCACTTAGACACATTGTTACATATATCTCTGGTTAAATCGTCACAACAACTTCATTCAGTTAGTATTTATTCTCCCCTTCTTACACAAGAGTAAGACAGAAGTTAAGTCTCTTGCCCAACAGTGCTCTAAACACTGAGGACATTTGTGGCGTATTTAACAAGATGGCTGACAATGGACGGTTCCAGGCTCATTCAGTGGCTCACAGAGGTCCGGCATATCTAGGAGTCTCTTGACTTACCTCATGGTTGCAAGATGGCTGCCTCAGCCCCACACATTATATCCTCACATGAGTGCTCCAGGCAGGGAGGCTGTGGGGGTTGACGCCAGCCAACTGTCCTTTCCAGAACAGCTCACTCAAGGAGCAGTCTCTTTTCCAGAAGCCCCTAGCACATTTCCCCCTTATATTTCATTGGCCAGAACTATGTCACATGGTAGCCCCTAGCTGCAAGGGAAGCTGGGAAAAAGACAGCAGCTAGCTCTGAGGTGTGGGTATCATCAGTCACAAGCTCTTCTAAGGGTGAGGCACCTTAGATGTTAACAAGAAGAAAGAGGGAAGTTACATTCAAAACAGCATGAAGAGAAAGGAAAAGCGGGCCCCAGCCTATAAAATGGTCAGAGTCCAGAAGGCTGGGAAAACAGAGTGTTGCGAATCTCTCTAAAGGCTGGGTTTCTCAGTCCTGTGACTGTGAATGTTTTCCCAGCATGCACCACACTGCCCCCAGCCGAGGACGAGTGTCCTAGGATGACGCGGTGGGAGGCCCGCCCTCAATGAAGGAACCTGTGCCCCAAACGGGACAGAAACAAGGGGGCCCTCGCTGCTTTGGCAGTTGTGAGGGAGATAGAGAACCTCATTAAGTGACAGACATGGAATTTACCACCAGCCTGCAGTGAAAGGAAATAAAGAAATGTGCTGCTTCTTTTTTCTGGCATGCCCGATTTTTATGGGCTAAGATTTCTACCTGCTGCAGAAACCCCTGACAGATAAGGTGACACGTGTGCCGTGGGCCGGCGGGGGCATCACAGCGTCCCACTGGAATGACTCAGTGCCCCCCCCCCCAGCCAGTCTGCTTACATCCCCTGACCACCCGTCACAGCAGCTCTGCTGGCTCAGGAGACGTGGACCGGGGTCCCAAATCATGGATCGAGGCACAGTCAGGATGAGTGACACAGGCCTGCGAGAGCACAAGTCTCGGCTGTAAACGAACACTGTGGGACTGTGTTTCTGATAATGTAATTAAGGGGCACCTGGGTGGCTCAGTTGGTTGACTCAGTCATGATCTCTCAGTTCGTGAGTTCGAGCCCCACGTTGGGCTCTGTGCTGACAGCTCAGAGCCTGGAGCCTGCTTCAGATTCTGTGTCTCCCTCTCTCTCTGCCCCTCCCCGGCTCCTGGTCTGACTCTCTCCCTCTCTCAAAAAGGAATAAACATTGGGGTGCCTGGGTGGCTCAGTTGGTTGGGCATCCAGCTTCGGCTCAGGTCATGATTTCATGGATCGTGGGTTCAAGCCCCACATCAGATTCTGTGCTGACAGCTAGCTCAGATTCTGTGTCTCCCTCTCTCTCTGACCCTCCCCTGCTCACACTGTCTCTCCCTGTCTCTCAAAAATAAAAACATAAAAAAAATTTTAATGAATAAACATTTTAAAAAATTATAATGTGATTAATTATTGTTCCGTGCATATTGGGTGGGAGATGAGAAGGGCGTTCTTCCTTTTTGTCACCCATTGGAAAAATCTGGTGCTGAAGCTTGCAGGAAACAGTAGCCTTAGGAATCTTCTAGAACAAGGAAGAGAAGACAGTTTATAACCCTGCACATAAACAAGCTGGCTCAGTAACATTGATTTTTTTCAGGAAGTCTGTAACCTGCAGAAGTTAAGGAAATGTGAATGCTGAATGCAGGGTAAATTCTTGTTGACGGCACAGTAAAGATTATCATTAGTATTCCTAAAACTAACAATTAATGTCACCATGACTGTACTTCCTTGGGTTGTAGTGCTGGGGAGGGAATGTGAGGATCCTGCCCGCGGGAACTTTCCGGACCTCGCCCGGGCACGCGGGGCTTGGCCAGCCGGAGTCGCAGACCGGGCTGCATTTTATGCAGCCCCAGGCTTGTTCCTTGTGATGCCAAGTGCAGCCAGATTCTTGCGGGGGCGGGGGGGGCGGGGGTAAGTGATCAGGAAATCTCCAGGTTTCCTTTAGGTCTTCGGAGAAGGGAGGGGGCTGGAAAGGCATCCAGGGGGAACCGGGGGCGGGGGGCGCAGGCCGGGAGATTCAGCCCAGTCAGCACACCAGGGCCAGCTGTGTGGACACAGCCCCCTATTCAACAGGAGGTTGGATGCTGTGTTGTTGACATCTTTCAAGTCTTCATGCTTTTTTTTTAATGTTTTATTTATCTTTTAGAGAGAGAGAGAGACAGCGTGAGCAGAGGAGGGTCAGAGAGAGAGGGAGACACAGAATCTGAAGCAGGCTCCAGTTTCTGAGCTGTCAGCACAGAGCCCTATGCGGGGCTCGAACCCACAAACCATGAGATCATGACCTGAGCCAGAGGCTCAACCGACTGAGCCGCCCAGGTGCCCCTCTTCATGCTTTTTTTAACAAGGACCCTGCATTTTCATTTTGCACCGGACCCTGCAAACTACAGAGCCGGGCCGGAAGGCCTCCGGCCATAAAGGGCAAAGGGCTTGGAGGGGCCGGGTTGGGCTGGCTGGCCTCCGGGGGAGGCCCGCTGTGTGGTCTGCACAATCAGCTACAGAATCTCCAGCAGGGCAGGGGAGCACCTTGGCTTGCCAGGGAGTTTGCTGGGGTTCATTTTCTGCCTCTGCCACTCAGGAGCCCAGAGACGTTGTCCCTCAATTTCCTCGTTTGAGCGAGAATGACAACAGTGTTAGGCCATCGGGCTTCTGTGAGGGAGGCGTGGGGAGGCGCGTGGGAAACCACAGGGCATCAGGCCTCTCTTATACCAGGAATGCAGGGACGGAAAACACTTACTGGCACCACCACGGCTGCCCGCGATACACTTCACAAACATCATTTCACAAGCAAAGCTAAAGATACAATCATCCTCACCTCGCTCGAAGCATCTGAGACACACACACCCAGCTGATGAAGTGACTCACCCAAGTCCTCAGACCTAAGCGAGCGGCACGGCCGGGATCCAAAGCCGGGGCTCCCAGGCTCGGAGCCAGTCATCCCTCTGCCACGGCTCACTCCCTCCGGGCCCCTCTGCTCCTTTCCAACAACCCCCGTTCCTGAAGGCCAGGACTTGGGTCAGGCTGGTGGGTACAGAGCGGAGCGGGGAATCTCCAGGCGGTTTGCAGGCAGGGGTGGGTCTGGGCGGGGGCTGTGGCAGATGTGTCCTGGGCGTGTCCGTCCCCACCCGCGTCTGTGGCTTTGCCTCCCAGCCCGAACGTCCAAGGCAGAACTCGGCGTGTTCGTTTGTCAACTGCTCGTACTCACAAGCCCACTGTGCTGTCACCTCTATTAAAGGGAAACACTCTCAGATTCCACGTTGTAGCATAAGAGTGTCCCAAGCGCCCGTGAGGTGCCCGGCGTGGAGCTGGGCATCGGAAGGAGGGGTGGCAGCCAGCGAAACAAAGAAACAGGAGACAGGCACCCCAGCCTCCCAAAACTCATCTTCTTCCTGGAAATTCTGCTCTATTCAGTCATTCGATCCTTCGTTCATCCATTCAGCTGATTGAGTACAAACCGATTCACAGAAAAGATATGCAAATGTCTAAGAGCCGAGCAAAAATGATGCTCAACCTCACTTCTAATAAGAAATTGTAAATGAAAACCACACTGGTGACCCACCTCTCCCTATCAGATTGGCTAAACATCCAAAGATTTGAAAAACGTATGTTTTTGAACGAATCTGGGGGAAGCCAGCTGCCTTGACCATTGTAGGTGGCGATGCAAAAATCTCATAACCTGCAGAGCTGGGCCGGCTCAGTCGGCTGAGCATCCGACTTCGGCTCAGGTCATGAGCTCAGAGTTCGTGAGTTCAAGCCCCACATCGGGCTCTCTGTTGTCCGTGCAGAGCCCGCTTCAGATCCTCTGTCCCCCTCTCTCTCTACCCCTCTCCTGCACTCTCTCTCTCTCAAAAATAAATAAAACATTAAAACAAAAACAAACCCAAGATGTTATAACCTTATGGAAGGACACTGACCATATCTACAAAATTATGTCTCATTTACGCTTTGATTTCCAAATCTATCCCAAAGATACGTTGGCAAAAGCAAGAGAAGACACAGGCATTGCAGCACTGTTTACGGGAACAAATACTAGAAGCACCCCAACGTTCATCAAAAGGAGGATGATAAATCAAACATGGTGGCTTCACACAGTGGAATTCTCTACGGCAGTAAAAGAGAATGAGGAATACCTACCTACTCCCCTGGAGTGAGCTCTGTAATATACAGTTAAGTGAAGGAAGCAAGAAAAAGACCACGTATAAAACGCCATCAATCTAAGAAGAGGACACAAATAGATACGTATTGGGTTATATGTTTATGGTTGATAATACACATATTTGATCATATTTTTAAAAGATGCAAATAGGCTTTCAGGATTCTGAAGGAGTGGGGGAGCACCTGGGTGGATCAGCCGGTTGAGTGTCCGACTTCGGCTCAGGTCACGATCTCATGGTTCATGAGTTCAAGCCCCACATAGAGCCCGCGGCTGTCAGCACAGAGCCCGCTTCAGATGCTGTGTTCCTCTGTCTCTGCCCCTCCCCTGCTGTGCTCTCTCTCTCTCTCTCAAACATGAATGACCATTTATCTTAAAAGAGATGTTACAATGGAAGGATGGAACAGAGAGGAGATGGCAGGAATAGAGGCTAGACCCAGTTGGGGAGCCACAGGGCATTCCCACGGGCGCTGTAACAAATTTCCATGGGTGTATAGGGGCCGAAAACAACATAGATGTAATCTCTCACAGTTCTGGAGGCCAGAAGTCCAGAATGGGCCTCACTGGGCCCATTAAGGTACTGACGGGGCTGTGTCCTTCCTGGGGGCTCCGGGGCACATGGGCTCCTGGCTTCTTGGCCTCTCGAGGCTGCCTGCACCCCCTGGTGGGCAGCCCCGGCTCCATCTTCAAAGCCAGCGATGCAGCGCCGGTCTCCTCGCTGAGCTGTGCCTGTATTATCACACTTCCTCTCTGACACTCCTACTTTTATAAGGACCCTGATGGTCCTATGGGGCCCCTGTTTTATCAAAGTGATATTTGAAGCTGCATGATCACTTCATGTGGTTACATGAATATTGCCTCTCTCTCCCCAAGCCCTTCTCTAGAACACGGGCTCTGTGTGGCCAGCGACACACCTGTCTTACTCAATGTTACATTCCCAGTGCCTGGTACATAGGAGATGATCAGCAGACACATAGATAGATAGATATGTATCCAAAAACTAATGATGGTAACCAGTTACCCCCCAGGATTTCCCACAACCCACAAAGCCCTCAGCCTCTACCCTGAATCAGTAGTTCTCCAATGGGCACAATTCTGCTCTCCGGGAAATTTTCATCGTTATTTTCATTGGAGTGGATTTTTTGTTTGTCGTGGCTTTGGGGACGGGTGCCTCTGTCGTCTAGCGGCTAGAGGCCGGCGATGCTGCTAAACAGCCCCTGGGGTGCAGATGGCCCCCCGCGACAAGAAGGACCCTTCCCCAGATGCGGAGAATGCCAGGTTGAGAAACTCTGCCTGGAAACACAACATATTTGAGTTGGAAGAAACATCTCATTTCAAGCGCAAGTTCCTCGTTTGACTATTAGGCAGACTGAGGCCCAGAAAAGGAAGCAACTTGTTCGAAGATACAAAACAAGGAGGCGGCGGAGTGGGCCGGTGAGCCACAGGGCCTCGTGGCGGGAATCGAGGATGTGCTCAAAGCTGCCAAAGGGAGAAAATGAGGGCCTCTTCCCCCACCTCCAATAACACACACGGGTCTGCCTTCTTATCGGAGCCCGAGGCCGGCAGCAGGCCGCGATGGCCGGCTGAGAGCCGCCCCTGACCGTGGCACTTGGCATGGCGCGCAGCACTCAGTCCCGAACACCACGTCACAGCAATTAGCCATGTTGCACCCACAAGCCGACCTCACGCTGGGCTGGTGGCCCAGGCTGCTACGGAGACGTGTCCTCTGCAGCTCATGCGTTGCATCCCTGGAGCTGGGACCACAGGGCTCTGGCCGTGGGGGGCGGGGGGGCTCCAACCTGCTACTGAAGGGCCTGTGGACCCCTGAACGAGGAAGGGATGATTAGTTTCCTCCTTCCTCCTTCCTGTGGCTTTGTAAGGAGCACACAGCCCCGCCCACCACCCTGCCCTCCTCCCTCTCCCCCAGAGAAGTGCTCCTTTGGGCAAGAGCGAGGGAGAAACCAGCACTGAGGACCGGTCACTGCTTGAGGCCTTTATCAAGCTGGGGTCGGGGCCTTGTCTGTAGCCCCCCAGGAGAAGCTGGGTCTCTCGCATACGGATGGATAATGACACTGCTACCGACGCCCAGAATCTTAAAAAGTTTGTGGATTTTTTCATCGGAAACCAATTTAGGTAGACTGGCTGGGCTGCAAGGTCCTCATGGTGACCAGGAACACATTTTGTATCTAGACTTGGAATTTCTGAGTCAACAATGGAAACATGCACTGGCAGCTGCTTAAAGCAACCGATTCTGTCCAAGATTCTGCCATTTGCAAAGCACTCCCACATCCTGAGTCGTACTGAATCTTCACAACCATCCAGAAAGGGATGCGGAACGGGGATTTTTAGCTGCACTTAACAGATGAGTATCAGGGCTCAGGGGGCTCCGTGACTCGTCCCAAGTCACATACCTGCCTGTTGGGAGAGTTGGAAGTTCAAATTCAGGCCTTGTAATTCTCTGTGTTCTCTCCACCACCCACGTACTGCTGGAAATGTTGGCAAATTAAAGTCCGGTCCTCTGGGTCACCCCTTTGCCCACTGTGATGTCCCCAAAACTCTTTAGCAGAGCCCTGGGGCTCCAAACAAGAGTTGGAGAGCCACCCCCCTCTACATCACTGTCACCCAGCCTCTCCATGCCCTCGGAGGCTGACGTGTTCTTATCCCCGTCTTCTGATTGGGCCTGACCAAGGGGGCGTCTCAGAGTGAGGACGGGGATGGAGTTGCACCAGGCTGCCTGGGTCCCTCAATGGAGGGTCACTGGTCCACACACAGCAGCTCTCTCTGTCCCCACAGTGCTCTCCCTCTGGATCCAGTAACTTCCCTCTCCCCTCTTTCCTTCTGACCCAAGGGTAACAACAGCTACTCAAAATACGCATATCAAATGACGACAAAAATTAAGGAGAAACGGAAAACAAGATGGAAGACAGAGACGTCTGGAGTGGGGGTGAGGTGGTTGGAATTTTGAACTGGGAGACCAGGAAAGACTTCACCAAGAACATAACATGTGAGCAAAGACCTAAGTGAATGATCAAGTCACGTGGATATCTTAGAGAAGAACCTTCCAGATGCCTGGTGTATTGGAGCAAGGATGGCTGGAGTAGACACACCAGGGCTGGTCTAGGGCACCAGGGGATATTGACAGGCCCGGCTGAGGGGCTGGATTTGGGGGAGCATGAGTGGGGCAAGAGCCAAAAAGAATGGGGTTGGGGTGATGATGGCTGAGGACAGCAAGTCCCTCACTAGCAGAAAAAGAACACCAGGGGCCTGCACCATGGACACTGCATCCGAGACTCAGCGACTGCTGGGCCGAGCGTGCTGGACAGCACCCTCCCAGAGCTGGCCGCATCCCTCTTAAGCCCTCACTCGTGTTACTTTTCCACCCTTCCTTCACCGTGATCTGCCATTACATATGGATTCGTTTACTTATTCAGTATTTAAAGTGCAGGAAGACAGAGACTTTATTTGTCATGGCCAAAGCCATATCCCCACGATCCAGCAGAAGACTTGGCACATAGCAGGTGCCCAATAAATGTTTTTTTAAAGATGAATGGGGGCGCCTGGGCAGCTCAGTCGGTTAAGCGGCCGACTTTGGCTCAGGTCATGATCTCACAGTTCATGGGTTCAAGTCCCGCATCCGGCTCTGTGCTGACAGCTCAGAGCTTGGAGCCTGTCTTTGGATTCTGTGTCTCCCTCTCTCTCTGACCCTCCCCTGCTCACATTGTCTCTCTCTGTCACTCAAAAATAAATAAAAAACATTTAAAAAATTTTTTAAGATGAATGGGCAGATTGATGACCGTGCTAACTACTCTTAGTGGAGCAGGCTAACTTCTTTTCTCCAGAAGATCTTTCATTCCAGCCTGCAAGAACCACAGCTTTACCACTGAGAAGAAAGTATATCTTTCAAGCACTCAAGGTCCACAAATCAACAAAGCCTTTGGCACACGGTAGGTGCCTATTAGATACACAAAGACTTGATGGGGATGTAATCTAGATGGCCCAATTCGGCCCCGAACCTATCCCACAATTTCCAAATGCCACAGTGACCTGTCTTAAGTGCAAGTAATTATATTCTATGCCTTCTCTGCACACCCTTCCCGTGGAAACTCTGCCCCAGTAAGTCAGAGGGATCTGCATTTCGGGAAGAGAATAAAAGCTTTTTCCGTAGAAAGGAAAGGAGAAGCTGATTAGGTTCCTTTGTTGTTGTTGTTTTTATTATTATTTCAAAAGGAAGCTCTTGAAAAAAAATGGGGAGGCCCCAAGGGGAGCGAGGTATAAAGTGTATGCCATAATAATGTTACGAAAAGAGAACAAAGAAATTGCCAGAGACGCCATCCAGGGGCAGCTGGGGGAGATTCGACTGGCCTGGGAGTCC
The DNA here is from genome assembly GCF_006229205.1 of Suricata suricatta. NCBI lineage: Eukaryota > Metazoa > Chordata > Mammalia > Carnivora > Herpestidae > Suricata > Suricata suricatta. The sequence goes on along the minus strand of NC_043711.1, from coordinate 96,116,242 downwards.
GAAGTGACCAGACCTGGAAGGAGCAAGAACGCGATTCAAGTCAGCGTCAGTAGAGCCCGGGAAGTCAAGTCCACCCTGCAGACTGGCCACTGCCTGGGAGGTAAGCTCGTGAGCTGTGCAGAGCCGGCCAGCGCCTTGCATTGGCAGTGGCTCAGAGGCCCCCAAGGACCCTGTCGAGGGCTAACTCTGCTGCTGCAGGTCAACCTTCTTATCAACAGTCCGAGCCGTTTCTCCATTCCACCCCCATCCCACCCTCTAGATGTCCAGAGGGCCGCTGGTGGTCCTGTGGGAACAAAAGTCCCCACACCCCTGGACCCCTCCGAGACTGGACAGTGAATGGCCAAACCCAGGGCAAGAGTTACATGTGTGAGGCCTTTACCTCTGGGAGCCTCTGCTTCCTCTACCGCAAAGTGGAGAGAGTGGTACTTGACCACTACAAGCCAATGGCTGGCAGATGGGGAGAAGCGGGCCCTACCTCCCTTTGAAAAGTGCCCGCGGTAGTATCTGTGCAGGAGGAGCTTGGGGGAGGGGGTGGGGAAGAAGATGAGAGCCAGCCTGGCACGAAGCAGAAATGGCCTCCTCGGGAGCTTGCCTCCAAAGAGCTGGGGACTAAGCCAGGCCACCCATTCCAGAAGTGCTCTTTTTGAAGAATAGACAGGGGCATAAAAGCAACAAGCATTCATTCATCCGGCCATCCAGTCACTCGTTCTACAAATATTTATTGAGCACTTCCCATGTGCCAAGTGCACTGTGTGAGACCCTGGGAACTGAGCTCTGAACAAGAGAGCGTAGAGTTCGGGGAGGCAGACAAGTACTTCAAGATACAAATGTAACTACAGTTGTAAAGAGTGCTGTAAGGAAAAACTAGAGATTGCTTTTGTCAAAAACTATGAAGAGTCTGAGGTTTACCCTACTTGGCAGCTAGGAAGTTAGCCTGTCACAGTTTTATGGATGCCGGCAGAAGACACGAGACCCCTGGGTCAGAGACAAGGGACAGTTCATTATTCACAGCACAGCAGTAGCCAGAGTCTCAGCATTTGCCTGCTGCAGTCCCCCAAGTTCTAGTTCCCACACAGCAGTGCAAAGACATGTAATGAGTTGCCTTATAGAATAGGAACTCTGAGCTTAGGAAACCCAAGTCTGTGTGCGCACATGTGTGTGCAGTAAATTCATGTAACATAAACGTTACCATCTTAGCTATTTCTTAGTATACAGTTCAGTAGTGTTAAGTAGATTGTCATTGTTGTGCGACAGATTTCCAGAGCTTTTCCTTCTCGTAAAAGTGAAACATCGTACCGTTAAACAACAATTCCTCATTTGCCCTTCCCCCAGCCTCTGGTGACTATCATTCTACTTTCCATCACTCTGAATGTGACTCCTCTACAGACCGCCTAGAAGTGGAACCATACGGTATTTGTCTTTTTCTGTGACTGCCTTGTTTCACGTAGCATAATGTCTTCAAGGTTCATGCATCTTGAAGCCTGTATCAGAATGTCCTTCCTTCTTTGGTCTGAATAATATTTGAAAACTGGAATCTTTTTAACGGACAGTAAACATGCCTCCCCTCTGCTCTGGAAAGAGATACTATCTCTATCTTCCAAACTGGTCACTGCACAAACCGCCTCTAAAATAGAGTCTGGAAGGAAGGCAGTTAGTGCCTCTCCTTGCAAGATGTGCAGAAATGCAAGACCCCCATGGAGAATTGTCTCCAAACAACTATCCATCCAGATTCAGCCCTCCACCTACTCACCGATGCTTGGTACGGGCCAGCTACTAAACCCTGTGCTTCTAAGGACAAGGGTCTGTCCTGTCTTAGCCGAGGCCAGGTCCCGGCGCACTGGTCCCCAGCGTTCGGCAGCACCTGTCTCGTCCGCCCCGACCGGCAGGGCGGAGAATCCTCGTGGGTTCTTTTCCTGAGGGAGGGAGAGAAAGGGCAGGAAAGGGCGCACAGAGAGTGAAGACAGCACACGGAATCCGATCAAGCCTCTCTTCTTTATTCTTCTTCCTCTCTTTCTTTCCAGAAAACCTGTATCTTATATATGGTTTGGGGCGGGGAACTGACCCAGGTTGGTTGCCAGGTAACAGAGTCAAATGAATATTAGAGAAAGGGAAAAAAACCGAAAACGAACCTCCAAACTCCGGACACAGCATCAAAGGGAAGCGCGCAGACTACCGTCTGCAAATGCTGGGGAGGGGAAGCTTAGCGCTGCATTCCCGAATGTGGTTTGATCTTTTGTGCACCTTGGCCATTCTACGTCTGGCCCAGCATGACCGTCGCCAAGATCTTGGACCAGGAAATGGCACTCTCCAGCCTCCAGATGCAGATCTTGTTTTTCTTGGTACTCCCTGGAGAGCGATATATCCTTGCCTGAGGCAGCCAAAACCTTGGCGGCTCCCAACACTGTCCCTCATGCAGTTCACACCTAGTCTTAAGTCCCACGTCCAGACAGCAGATTCCAGCACAGGGAGGTGGTGCATCATTGCTATGGAGGATATGGGATTTTTTTTTTCACTTACATCCAGCAAGTCCACTCCTAGGAATTCATTAAAAATGAGTGCACATGTCCACAAAAAGAATCACACATGAATGTTCATAGCAGCTTTATTCACGTAGCCCGTGACTGCAAACAACCCAACCACCCATCGAGAGATTAATGGAAAAACAAAATGGGGTGTGTCTGTATAATGGAACACTACTCAGCAGGAATAGGAATGAATCGATCCTTGCAACAAGATGGCTGCCAACACCAAACTCTATGCTAAGCAAAGGAAGGCAGACACAAAAGGCTCCCTTCCATATGGGTCCATTCCCATGAAATTCCAAAAGACACACAGCTTATCTATGGTGAAAGAAATTGGAATCGTGTTTGCCCCTAGGATGGCAGGGCTTGCCTGGAAGGGGGCATGAGGGAACTTTCTGGGGTAATGGAGATGTCCTCTTCCTTGGTAGGTATGGGAGTTATTACACAAGTGCATGCATCTGTCTAAACCGACCAAACCATCCATTTAAGATCTAGGTGTTTCACTGTATATAAATTATACAATAACCTTTTAAGTTGTTTTTAAAGAATAGGGGTTTTGGAATCAAGCAGACCAACCCCTAGACTTTTCAGCCATGTGACCCAATGGATTCTCCTTTGTGTTTAAGCCAATTTGAGAAGATTCCTGGAGAATCCCGGCTTCTCATCTGTGCGCGGCCAGCACCCTGCACAGAGCATGGCATGGACCCAGCACTCAGCAAATGGCGTCAAATGCACCAATAAATGGGTGGCTAGATGCAAGGCCTCAAAGCATTTCTCGGGGTGGACTTCATTCCCACAAATAAAATTCTACCTAAAGCAAATGAAGGTGACTCCGCGTATGTTTCCATCTCCATTGCTTCCCGAAAACTGTTTCCTTGTTCAAAGACCATGTGAAGTCCCCCAAGTCCACCTGGGCCAGGTTTATTCCCATACGTGGTATAGAGCCCTCCTGTGGGCCAGGTGCTTGAGAGAGAACAGTGACTAAGACCGATGCAGTCCTGCTCCCATGAAGCTTGTGTTCTGGTGGGAAAGATAATAAAAATGTAAATTAGGGGTGCCTGGGTGGCTCATTCGGTTAAGCATCAGATCATGATCTCACAGTCCGTGGGTTTGAGCCCCACATTGGGCTCTGTGCTGACAGCTCAGAGCCTGGAGCCTGCTTCTGATTCTGTATCTCTCTCTCTCTCTCTCTCTCTGCCCCTCCCCTGATCACACTGTCTCTGTCTGTCTCTCAAAAATAAATAAATGTTAAAAAAATTTTTAATCTAAATTAAACTTTGATAGAGGATCATTTCAGGCACAGATCAGAGCTCTGAGGACAAGGAAATGGAGGATGCGAGAGAATGTGATTGGGAAGGGGGTGGGGGGCTTCAGATGGGGGTACCCGGGGCAGCTGAGACCAGGTTGGGAGGAGCAGGCCTGTTAAAGAGCTGGCAGAAAAGCATGCCAGGCGGTTAGTGGGGTGGGGGGGTTCCCCAGAGGGCCTGGCCTTCTGAGACCCCAAAGAGGCAGGGCTGGCATAAGGCAAACCGGCTGCGGCCGGAGCTCTCCATTATGTTCTGGCACTCGTTTGCTGTGCAAACCCCACACATCTCTCACCCTCTCTGAGCTCCAGGAGCACTTGACAGGGCACTTGCAAAGCCCAGGCCGCACTCTCTTAAGGTTTTGAGTCCCAAAGGGCAGAAGATGGAGGGATGGAGCCCCCAAGGCAGTGCCCCCTGGGACAAAGTGCCTGGAGCGAAGACTAAAGCTCTGAGGGGTTTGCTGCTACAAAATGAAGATGTGCTCCCATCTCCCATCCCTGTCTGCGGGAACAAAACAGGGTGGCAAAAACCCAGAGGGCTCTGCTTAGCTGTCAGCAGCCCTCCGACCGGCTGCAGCCTTGGAAATAAATGGTCCCGTCAGCTGCCGAGGAGGGTGAGCTCAGGATTTCAGAGGAAAATGAAATAAGAGGGAACGCAGCCCAGAAGCAATGCAAAGTAGCAGCAAGAGGACTAAAATCTTCCACTGCAGCAAGACGGATGGATGCTCAATGGGGCACTGACCTCAGATGTGGGGACACGGGAAATGAGCTCATGCCCTTGGCTGGATGGTGGTCCCTGGGCTTGTAGGATCCCTGGGCTGTCTTAGGGGGCCCAGCCTGGGCTGGCGGGGCCACTGCTTTCTCGCCTCCCTCCACCCCCACCCTGTGCTCCCTTTGCCAAAGCTTTTCACCCCTGCGTGTCTCCAGATCTAACAGCCTGTAGGAACAGGCTCGCGGGCTGGCTAACTTCAACCTCGTGCCAAGGAAAAAGTGCCCCCAATCTGATGGGAGGGAGACAGGAGGGAGACGACCCCAGAGAAAACAATAGTGAGCCCCTCATCTACTGGTGCCTCCCATAGTGCCAAAACAGGGGTCATTCTGGCAACGCAAGCTCCAGGTTAGTTACCCGGCTGTGTAATCCTGAACACGTTACTGACCTGGATCTCTGTTCCCTGGTCTCGAAAATGGGGGAAACAATAATACTGCCCGCGGGGGATGGGCGCCTGGGTGGCTGGTTAAGCATCTGACTTTTGATTTCAGCTCAGGTCATGGTCTCACAGTTTGTGAGTTTGAGCTTTAGGTTGGGCTCCGTGCCAACAGCCCAGAGCCTGCTTGGGATTCTCTGCCTCTCCCTCCGCCCTGCCCTGAGCTGACAGTGTGGAGCCTGCTTGAGATCCTCTCTCTCTCTGCCCTTCCCTCACTCATGCTCTCTCTCTCTCTCTGTCTCTCTCTCTCTCAATAATAAATTTAAAAACTTAAAAAAACAGTACTGCCCACAGAAGATGAAAAGTAAATGTAAACATCTGGCAACAGTATGCTCTCAGTACCTTAATTGTAATGGCTTTAATGTATCATTTTATATTCACATCAACAATCTCTCCCCGTGTGCAGGTAAAGCAACAGTACCAGCCAAGTTCAAATAACAACGTGAGTTCATCGGTCCTAAGAGTCTATGGACTGGATTTATAGCAAGCCCCCTCCTGACTTTCCCCTCCCTCTCCCACCCCACAAATCCCCAGCGATCACAGCCAGACTCCCTCTGAGCCTTGCAAGGCATCTGCCGGTACATAGCGCTCTGATGAGCTGTCTCTCCTTTTAAAGAAAAAAAAAAAAAAGCTGAAGGCAGGGGTTAAAATCTCAAATGCCTACGGGGGCCAGGACAGGAAAGAGGATGAGTAGAGCGAACCCCCTGTTAGACATGAAGGAATGAGGCAGACCCGGAGGGCCGCACGCTCCATCTAAAGGAAAAAGTTGCTACCAGCTCTGGCCAATTTTCGCCAGGGAGGAATATGAGGTTCAGGGTTGGCACATCTTCTAAGTTTTCAAGGGAAGCCAGAAATCCAGATTTTTGCATCAGATCTCCTGGTTTACAAATGCTGGCACATAACTCATTATTTTTGAAATAAGTCCTAGCAAGATGCATCTGTCTGCATCCTCGGAGTGGAGGGGACAGAGTCCTCCTGGCTATCACTACCGCCAGGCCAGGAACAAGGCGCACCGGCCACAACAAGAAACTCTAGACGCATCTTAATTAAGCTCCAGGCAGAGGGCCTATTAGTGGATGAAGGCTTTGGACCAGAGCTTGGACCTGAGGGCTGGGACGGTGAAGGAGAGCCAGAGACGGAGGTGGGCTTCCAGTCGGACTGTGAGGGCTGTCAAGACTCCGAAAAACTAAGGAACAAACCACAATCCAGAGAGGGCACCGATGGAGAAGGGCGGTTCGAAGGAACTGGACGCTGTCCCTCGGAGCTCTGCCCCTTCCACTGTGGATCCAAACTGGAACACTGCAGCACTCTCTCCAGGAGAGTCTATTAGGAAGGTAACCATGCACTGCTCTGGCCTGATGGCATTTGGAGATAGTGACCCAGGATGCAGGGCCCTCGCAGGGATAAGGACAAGTTCTCTGATCTTGGCCTTCACCGGGCCGGAAGCCCTCCACCCCAGCCGACCTCACACGGATTGTTTCCATGCAGTCTCTTCCGGGACTGGAAATGCCTCTTTCGTATCCCCAGTGTTCGATCAGTGCTTGGCCTATAGAAGGCCCTTAATGCATGGGAGTCACACGGTCCAACGAATGAAACCAAAGGACAAAAAGCAAGACATCAAAGAATAGGGGGTATGATCCCAATTCCAAAACAGAAAGGTTCCCCCAGGGCAAGAAACATGGGCAAGAAAACCGGCGCCCATTGCTCACAGCAGCCACGAAGGTTTGGGGAGAGGAACACCTCCCTTGGGGCACCCAGGTGTAAAACAGTCCCAAAGCCCCCAGAAGAGGGACACCATGCACCACCCATCAGAGCAACGCTGGGTGTCTCGGGTCGCCCTAACCCCTTCCCTGGATGGATGGGACCGCTGAGAGACTCAGGCCACCGAAGGGCGTGTCTGGTAGCAGAACCTGAACCAGGACTGCCAGTCCAGAGCACCCTGGACTAGGAGCAGAGTTGGGGCGCCCGTTTGGGGAGCAGAATTTAAGGAGGCACTAAAAACAGCATTCAAGATAAATAACAGTTTGATACACTAGTTTTTTTAAATCAAAATTAGCGAAAAACAAACCCGTAATGAACAAGATATTAACTTTTGAAATATTTAAATGCAGCTATGCCCTGGTGCGCCTCAGCCTCACCCTCTGCGCCCATCGGATGACTGAGACCTGAGACCGGAAGGAACTCGTTATGCGGAAAGCTAGGGGCAGACCCTGCCAGGCGCGAGGACGGAGCTCGCTTGGGGTGTCCCGGGCTCACAAAGGCAGAGTGGCTGGGGCAGAGCCACCAACTGATGGGAGGGAGGTGGCGCGGTGGGAGGAGGCGGCAGGTGGAGGCGCTCCATCCCCGCCCCACACCCTCTCCAAACTCCTCTCCTGATTCTAACCCCCAGCCTTGCAAATCTAAGCCCTCCCGTCTCAAGGGGGAGGATGGATCAAAAAGCTTGGGCTCCTCGGGATCACCCTTCCTGCCATGGAAAAACCACCTCGGACTTTATGACTTACTGACAGTTGGTTATGAATGGGAAAGAAAGCATATTCTTAAGCGGCTGACAGTAATTCCCTTTTAAGGTATTTCCTCGGGGCCCGGGATGCCACATCCTCCTCCTGCCCCCACTCTCAGAGCAGCTTTTTTTTTCCCCCAGTGACAGGCTTGGGCTTTTAGGTCAGACAGGCCTGGACTCAGATCCAGGTCTGCCACTTACTATGTGACCCTAGACAGTCTGCCAAGATGAGAGGTCAGCGACTCGTGCTTCCAGGGGCCCGGCGGTACCGCAAACGACATGCCAGGGGCCAAGGGGCAGCCCACAGGAAGAGGGGTGTCCCTGACCCAGCACGCCACCCCCGTGAGGGACATCAGCCAGATCGCTCAGTGTTTCCAAAGAAAAAATGTTCGGTGAAATCTCCCAATTTTTAAAGATTGGCAACTAATTCACAATTCTTTTTAATTAATCCAGCCGAGCTGAAGAGAACAGGGCTTCGAGCCGGAGGCAGAACCTGTTTTGCACCTCTGATGCCTACACACCGCCCAGCAAACTGCCCAGCACCTAGTAGGCGCTCAGCAAGCACCGGCAGCTCATCTTTTTGGAAATCCTTCGCAGGCATCATCAACATGCATTTCCACACGACAGCTTGGGAAGGAACGCTTCTCAGGAGGGAGATGAGGCTAGGAAGAGAAGAACTGAAAATCTGGAAGGCTCTACAGGGAGGGAGGAACTGCAAAGAGGAAATTCCTTAAAAGGATTTAAAAGAATTTTATTGGACATAGTTTAGCACAAGTCAGGGATCAGAGCAAGCGGTAATTTAACTCCTGGGCACAGAAAGTGAGTCTGTATATGTGGGTGGATTGGGGGGGTGCGGGAGGAAAGAACTGTCCTTACAGATGGATGGTCTCCCCTCCCGTGCTGTGTTTCGGGGTCTTCTGTCCACAGGTGACCCCAACATCTGACTGAGGCGCACAGTGTTCTGATAGGCCCAACCCCCGGGGACAGCACCCCTCTCCCACAGGTGCTCATAAGGTCCAACTCATCGTAACCCCGCCGGATCTGGGAGAGCGTGTGGCCTCTAACGTCACACCCAGCTGGGCTGGGCTTCAAGTCTTCAACATCAGTGGTTCTCAAAGCCCCAGACTGGAAACGTCAGAATGACCAGAAAACTTATCAGAAGGGTCCCACCCCACACTCCCTGAATCAGAAATTCAGAGGGTGGGGCCACTTCTATTCTGCACCTTCATCCTGGGCTCTCAAGTCCTATGTCTCCCTGGGATGATCAAATCTACCCCCTAGGACTGTCCTGAGTCTTCCTCCACCAATTATGTCAGAAGCCCAGTCTGTCTGTGCCTGGCAAGGTGGAAGATGCTAGAAGGATAGCACATCGTCCCAGCCCCGAGGGAGCTTGATGTCTCCTGGGGGACAATAAGCGAGGAAAACAAGACACAAATGCCAATTCTCAGGAGAGAAAGGCAGGAACCCGATCCGCCACACAGGGTCCTGTTTCTCAAAGTGTGCAGCAGGGACCACCTGACCACCCAAGGCCACACAGCCAGGAAGACCTCCTCTCCTACACACCCTCCCCCCTACTTCTCTTGGATGTTCCTGCTCTCCCTCAAACATGCCTCCCCCCTTCCTTGCTCAGGATCACGTCTTTGTTGTTTCATCCATTTGGAAAGCGCTCCTACCAGATCTTCCAAAAATGGGCTCCTTACCCGTGTCCATGGCTATTGATATGTCCCCTCTTCGGAGGTCTATCTACAGTGCCCCCGCCTCCCCCGCTCTGGTTGTTCCTTGTCCCGCTCACACACCACAGTCCTGCGTCTTCTCGGTTTTCCTGCTTCAGCCTTTCCCTGAGCAGGTGAGTTCTTGGGGACAGTTTCTTGTCTGTTGTGGTCACCTCCACGGCACCGGGAAGCCTCCTTTTGACAATGGGCCGTCTAACCCTGTTTCTCTTCATCGAGTCCCAGAAGGAGTGGGCGCTCACCTCGGGAGCCTGCTCCCCACGCTTAGGACAAGGTTTCAGGCCAGGCCCGCTTCCTCCACAGCCTTTCTTTCCTCTCTGATGGCGGGGAAAGGCCATAGAGGCCGGAGAGGAGGGTGTGAGGGTGCGAAGCAAGCGCCACTAAGAGGCGGCTCTGCGGTGGCGCCCTCTGGGCACAGACTTCCAACCCAACCCCCCAGCAAAAGCGCAATTCCTACCAATTCCGAAGCGAGGCGTCGCTCCTGACCAGCTGCCTGTGCCGCGGGCTGTGGACCCCGGGACCCCAGGACCCCGGGACCGGCGTGAGTGCCCCGCGTCGGCCAGGGGCACCAGCGGCCAGGCCACGAGAACCGCGGACAGGGAGGGAAAGGCGCCCGGCGCGGCAGAGGCCGTCCCTAAGAAGTGGACGCTGCCAGGCGCGTGCCATCCTGTCC
>NC_043711.1:96066956-96106209 GCF_006229205.1 Suricata suricatta | reverse complement strand
CGCTGCACGTGGCCGTGACCCCCGAGCTCCCCCTGCGGGAGGCGGGGGGCGCACGAAAGCCGCGGGGCCGGGAGGCTGGGGCGACCGAGGACCCGGGAGCGGCTGCGGACGGCGGCGCGGGGCGCGCTCGCCACCGTCACGGTGCGGCTCCGGCTTCAGCGTTTCCCGAGCGGTCCCCGGGGTGCGAAGTGCCAGACGTGCTCCGCCGCGGTGACGGGGCAGGGGCGCAATCCCGGCTGGCTGCGGCGGAGGTTTCTGGATCCCGGGCGGAGGGAGTGTTGGGGGGAGGTGATAGAGGGGGCGCCCGTCACTCGCTGGTTCACTCCCTCCTTAGGCACAGAACGCAGCGTCTCCACCAGTGCAGATGGGCTTTACTAAGCCATTCATTGACTCCAGCTTTTATGGAGCGCCCAGCACACAGTGGGATTCCAAGACAGCCGAGATTCACTGGAAGCTCTAGCATCTGATGGTAGGAAAAGTGCGTGGTCGCCTCCTTCGCCTCAGGGGGTCCATAACCAGGAGGGACTCAGCCTGGATGGACTGGAGACTTTGGGTGAGGAAGGAAAAGAGAGAAGTTCCTTCACTCATGAACGGACCAGACATGGCTTGAGCACCTACTGTGTGCAGCTGACGAAGCCAAGTGCCTCACATGCATTATTTCCTTCACTGGACAGTTACTGAGGCCCTGAGCTGGGGAGAGAACACTGAAGGAGAGGGATGGCATGGGATGGGGGTAGGACAGAATGGAAGTATCTTGCAGCCTGGAGAGAAGTAAGGACTAAGACCCAGCCCCTGCGGTGAGAAGGCCCCAGGCTGCAGGGCTGCTGACAGCAGCAGCCCCCGCCCCCCCCCCCCGCCCCCCGCATATGGGCAGAAGCGGAATAGCCTTTTCCTTGGATCCTGTAATGCAGTCCTTCTCAAGGGGAGTGGGAAAACTGGAGTAGGTTTCTTGGATAGGAAGAAAATGTCTTCAAAAAGCTCCTAAGCGGAGGCTGATCATGGAGAAGGGGGTTGAGAAATACTGATCTATCACGAATGCAGGCTCCCACCAACAGCGGTTTCTTAAAGTCGTCTGTTCAGCCAGCATTTTCTTAAGCACTTAAAGGGTGCTAGGCACCACAGTCACCCTGAGGATGAGCGGACAGGGAGACCAGACCTCCTTCGCTGACACTTTGCTATAAAGCACAGTGGGGGGGGGGGGGGCAGGAGCTGCTCTGATTCATGGGGGAGAGAGGGTGTTCCTGCCTCTCTGAATCTGAGCGGAGGTTTATTCACTAGGGTGTGTCTGATACCCACACACATGACTGCAGTCAGAGCCACTATAGGGAGCAAGTCTTGAAGGAAAGTTTGGCAGTGCGGGAGACCCGGGGTCAGTGCTGGGGCCAGGGGAGGGACCAGTGGCCAGGGCATGCTTGCTTTCTTGAATGGACTTCTTGGGTTCTCCCAGACCTGAGCTTGGCCCCAGTGCCCTCTGTCTCGGACTTCTGCAGAGTCCCCTGGGGGAGCTGGAGGACAGGCCAGGATGGCCTCAGGGATTACCCTTAGGGGTCATTCCCTAAAGCAGCCCACTCCGATGGAAGGATGTCTGTGGTAGGACACACTCCAAACCTGTGGGCAACTATGAGTGTGCTGGAAACAAGGTAGCCTTGACCTCCGCCCCCCGCCCATCCCGAGGTTTAAGAACCCAGGCTGGGGGCACCCTAGAGCCTGGTTGGGGCAGATCTGGGAGCCAGGCTCCAATCCCGCTGCCACTTTGAATTCTCTGCATCAGACACACACAGCTGGGTCCTGGCAAGAGGCTCGAGGGGGGGAACGTCCTCCTGGCTGCAGGGCTAAGCCACTCAAACCAGAAATTAGGAATTAATCCCCTGGACCCTGAAAAAGTGTCTTCACTGGGCTGTCCGCTCTCCACATCCCTTTTCCGAATATGTGATGGAGAGTCAGCATTTCCAGTTGCCAAAGACACAGGGGTCTGGGAAGCCACTCTTGGTTGATTTGTTAAACCCAGAAATGGAGGGGGGGGGGGGGGAGGACAATGGCGGCCGGAAAAGCCACTCTAAATACATGAATAAAAAGGGAGAGGCAGGAAAGTCTAGCCTGCAAGCACTCTGTCCCTGTTGGCCATTCTCATCGTAGAGGAGACAGTATTTGGTTAACAAAATCAGAACACAGAGTGACTGGGCCACAGACGGGACCTGCACTGCGCCTCAGCTTTGCCCCTACCCTGGGGTAGCTTTGCGTCCCACCTGCGCCTCCCAGGGGCAGGCATGCGCAGCCAGGCCCTCCCTGCTTCCTGACTGCCCCGCCACGCCACGGCGTGCCACACACACCGCAGCCTTAACACCTATTAAAGCAAAAAGAACAGAAGGGCTGCATGTGCAGTGTCCCCTCCCTGCTGCCCCAGGCCCTCGCGGCTCCCCCAGAAGGCTGCTCCCCTGATTACGCCTGTGCTCCCAGGTTTTGGGCTTTGAGAAGGCAAATAGAAAAGAACCTTGCCACCCACCCCAAAACCGCTCCTTGGGGAAGACAAATGCGCATTTGGTGTTATTTTGCCAGAAGCAGAATAAGGAAGCTCCGGAAGCCAATCTGTCTTTTTTATATTGAGGGGCACAGGGACTCTGGCACATTTTCTTTTGGGGGTCAGGTGTAGATGGAGGGAAGAGCCCAGGTCCCAGCAAGGACTTCACTCCCACCAGTGTCTTGGGCCCCAGCTCTCAGGAAGCAGGACCGAGATCCGCCCAGCACGGCTGCCTTGTGACAAGGATGGACAGCAAGTAACTAAGACAGATTCTCCACGCGAGTGCTGCATCCCGAGGAGCTCCAGCGTGCTGGGACCCGGGCCAGCCTATGGCTGGATCCATTTTGATTAACGCTTTAATTGGGAATTAATGCAGCATGACCCGCCTCTGAGTCAGCGCAGCCAGGAGCCCCTAACCCTGGCAGTTGAGGCCGCACCGGCAGGGCAGGGACGGCATGGAGAGAGCTCGGAGTGAGGGCGCAGGTTGAGAAGCGCGGTGTGAGAGGCGGAAGCCGAAGCCTGGGCTGCTCAGGAGAGAATTGCTTTTCATTTAGAAAGCTGGCCTGTGAGGTTGTGTTAGGTCCCCACTGCCACATATGGCCAGCAACCTAGCAGCTCAGAGCAACACAAGTTTAGTATCTTACAGATTGGGGGATCGGAAGTCCAAACTAGGTCCCACTGGGCTAACATTAAGGCGTCAGCAGGGCTGTGTTCCTCCTGGGGGAGAATCCATTTCCCTGCCCTTTCCAGCTTCTAGAACCTGCCCGCACCCTTGTCTCCTGGGCCCCTGTCACTCTGGCCTCTGATTCCGCTATCAAATCTGCTTGTCTGACTCTGACTCCCCTGCCGTCCTCTTTCAGGATGCTTTGTGGCTACACGGGGCCCACCTGGATCACCCACGCCCACCTCCCCACCTCAAGATCATGGATTTAATTAATCACACCAGCAAAATCTCTTCCACCACATAAGGTCGCATACTTTCAGGGTCCAAGGATTAGGACATAGACCTCTTAGGACCATTCTGCCTACCATAGGGGTATGCCTCATCAGCCTATGTTCCAGATGGGGAAACTGAGGTCCAGCCAAGTGAATGACTTGATGTCAGTGCCAGGGGAACGGAGAGCCAGCACAGAAGCCCCCTTTCTAAAAGGTTTTCCGCTTCACATTCCTCCTCTAAAGAAATGTCAAGGGAGGCGTCCAGCTTGCTACACAGAAGCCATTCTGGCAAACACAGAGCGCTGACACGTGCAGACACGGCTCCGAGCACGTTCAGGTGGGATCACTACCCCAGTGTGCTGAGAACACTCTGGCACAGAGAGGTCAAGTCATTTTCCTAAGGGTACACAGCCAGGAAGTGGTGAACCAGGCAAGTGTGGCGCAGAGGCCACACCCTCACCTCCGGCACCTCCTGTTTATCCCACAGGAGCGCTCGTCTGCCCGGAGGTTAAAATGGCAACTCAGAATTTGACAATATCAGGGGGGTTGTTGATTTCTTACTCTGTTCTTTTGCACATATACAATAGGAGTAAATGTGTTTCCCCCAGCCATGGGCAGTTGTCTGCTTCCCCCGGCACTTAAGACTTTCCAAAAGCTGTGCATAGAAAATAAGAGATGTGAGATCCAGTTCCTGGCTTGCTGTAGGTGTGGAGACTTCTCCCTCCCCCCAGGAGCCAGTAATCCAGGGAAACCGTGAAGTACAGACGGTTGGCCTTGGAGTCCTACAGGCATAGATTGATTCTGGCTTTATCACTTCTGTCACTAGAATCATACGTTTTTATTTCCCAAAGCCTCAATTTCCTCATCTATAAAATGGGGGTGTTGATGGTCATGTCTGACATGACTCACTCCATTACGGCTTTTAGCACAGCACCGAGCACTTAGTGTGCCATTAAGAGTGGCTCTGGCTCTCGTTCTTGTAGCACTGTGAGGTGTCAGGACGGCCGAGCGGGCTAAGGCGCCAGACTTATAGCACTGTGAGTGTCGGCACCACCCCACGCCCCCCAGAAGAGGGACAGGCAGCTCCGTCCCGAGGGATCGGCACAGGACCGGAAAACAGTCAAGAGAGACGGTGGTTTGTGAAAAATCCCAAGAGGCGTCTTAGCCGCTGGGATCAGTGCACAACAATTTACGGGCCCTATCCATGACCTTGACGGGATGTGGCCAAGGGGGCAAGCAGTCAGGCAACACTGCTAATTCCTGTAGAATTCCATTCACCAGATCCCCACGACGGCCCTGTGAGGCGGGCACACTAATCCCCACTGCTGGGGGGAAAGCAGCTCAGAGAGGGCAGGTGATTCAGTGGGTGCCCATGGCTGTCTCCGGCCAAAAGCTCATTAGCAGGAGCAGCTGAGGTGGCCAGGCAAGCCTGACTTGGACCTTTGTCCCATCCCGCTCTCCCCTTCTACCCCCACCCGCGGGGTCTCTACCTCCATTCATACTCAGCCGCTGACCGCACAGCAGCCTCATGACCTCTGAGCAGCCTTAGCCACCCAGGACTCCTTATGGTTTAAATGACTGTTTATCTTCGGAAATGAGCACTCAGCCCTCCGTCATAACTGCACACAGCATCTCTCTCCCGAGAGGAAGGAAGAGAAGTTGCGTGGGGAATTTCAGCAGCTCTGGAGGCTCACAAAGGGGCATTCGATCGAGGCGGCCCGAGTGCAGGTTTTTCTCAAACCAGAAGGGGTTCTACTGGGTACCACGGGGCCTTCTAGAAGCCCCAGAGAGATGGAGAAGTTGGTCAGGGGGCTCTCTACCAAAATCCAGAGCAGCTCTAGCACCCCCAGCCCCTGGGGGGGGGGGGTGTCTCCAGGTTTTCACGGCATCCACTCTTTTGGTCTCTCTTGAACTCCAGTGTACATGAGGATCTCTAAGGGAGCCAGTCAGAATGCCAGTTCCCGCCCCCCAACCACAGGGATTCTGACTGAGAAGGTCCAGGGAGGGTCCTAAGAATCTATCTCCAGGGAGCGCTGGGCGGCTTGGTTGGTTTTGTGCTCTTACCTGGATTCAATCCCAGAGTCCTGTTAACTTCATGCCATGGTTCCCTCATTCCAGCCCTCCTGTGTGTCCCCTTCCCCTGCCCTGCCGGGCACTTTCCCTGCAGTGGATATAGATCCTTCCATGTGCCCGAGTCCTTGTCAAATATATAACGTACGTGTGTGCGTGTTCATTTACATAAATAGCATAGCGCTAGAAACTTCTGTTTCTTTTCCACTCGGCATCATGCTTTTAAGATCTAAATGTGTTACTAAACCTACATCTAGTTCAATGCTTCTAATTCCTCTGCAATGTATAGGAGTCTACCATCTGTGTCTACCACGACTCACTCGCCCGTGCCTCCCCACCCCCGCCCCCCACCCTGGGAAGGGACACCAGGGGACCGTGGAGCACCACAGGCAACACGGGACATGCATTCTTGCGTTCTGCTCCTCTCTTGGATCTGATTCCCCAGAAGCAGACCCTGAGTGAGGATCTGAGTACCATTAAGATATTACCGTGTGCCACAATCCCTGAGGGCCTGGGATTCCGGGGCCAGATGGCAGCAGTACCCAGCACTTCGCTCAGCACCCCTTTCGGCTCTTCCCAGAGGCTGCCCCAGACTGCCCTCCTTCCAGCGGTGGGTCCTGGGGAGCAGACAGATGCCGGGTTCAGATCCCCCTGGATCAGGTCAAGAGAGGAGTCACTATTGGCTGGTGGAGGGAAAGAGGACAGACCTCCCTCAAAGCTAATGAAGCAGCAGCTGTCCCTTGAGGACCCACCATGCGGCAGGCACTGGGCCAAGCGCATCACCCGTGTCCCCTGTCCTCACCGTAAGTCAAGGAGGTAGGAGCTGTTCATGTCCCCGTTTGGCGGATGTGCCTAGTGAGTCTCAGAGGTAAGACAGGACTTGTCTGAAAGTCAGAGTGACTGGCCTTGAACCCAAGTCTCCTGACCTCAGAGCCAGTGGGCTCTCGTGCATCTCCAGCTTGGCGTCGTCAGCACGTTGACCCCAGAGCTGGAGTAGAACCTGCTTTTTCTCAACATCCCGTGCATTACTTTCCTGTGGCTCCCGTGACCGAGTACCACCAGCTGAGTGGCTGAAAACGCGCACGCTTACTACCTCACGTTTTGGAAGACAGAGGTCTCAAGTGGGCTTTACAGGGCTAAGATAAACGTGCCTTACTTAGCAAGGCTGCGTTCCTTTCTGGAGGGCCCACGGGAGAGTCAGGTCTTGCCTTTCCCAGCTCCTAGAGGCCGCCTGCGGTCCTCGGCCTGTGGCCTCTTCCATCTCCAAGGCCGCGCGTCTCCCTCACACCGCCTTGCATACACACCTTCCTGCCTCTCTCTTCCATCTTTTAAAGACGCTCAGGGTTGCTTGGGCCTCAGAGGATCCAGGATCATCTGCCATCCCAGAGTCCGCTGAAGAGCAGCCCTAATTCCTCCTCGCATGTGATCTAACATATTCACAGGCTCCAGGGATCAGGATCAGCACATCTTGGTGGGGGTACGTTACTCTGCCTACCCAGCCCCCACCATTGGCGTCTACCTGCGCTCACCAGACCTGGTGTGGAGTGCAGCTGCAATAGGGAGGTGGGTGCTGGGTGCTGGAACCGGGAAGCCCCTTAGCCTCTGGGCTTCCCCATTTCTCTGCTAGCCTAGTCCTCCTGCCCTCCTTGCAGCCCGGCCAGGTCAAACCTACCAGCTAATACCACGGTCACCAACTCTGTGCACGCACACACGCACACATCATCACCATCATCATCATCAGGTCAGCTTTGGTGCGGTCTGACTCTGTCCAGCCAGCCATCCATCCCACCACCACCCCCCGTGCAAGCCACTCATCCCTGCTCGCCCTCCCTGATTTGCCCACCTGCCCTTTGTAGGTCATCCCACAGCCAGCAAACGCTGCCCCTAACTTGGTTCTCATCGTTGCGCCACCTAGTGTCTCCTCGGTGAATGGCACCACTGAAATCCATTCTCTTTCCCCTCCCACCCCTACCCCGGCCCCCCCCAAACCCCCCACCCCGGCTTCCCGCGAAGCAAGTCCTGGCAGCATTTCCTCCAGAGTACGGAAGGTAGCCAATTCACCTGTCCCCTCCACTAGTCCAAGCCTTAGTCGACTCTTTCAAGAAGGACTACGGAGAATTTTAGCCTGGTTTCCCCAGCCTACTCATAGTCTACTCCTGAGGATACCCCACCCCCAAGCAGAGTAAACCCCGGCCCCTTGTCACAGCCCCTTAGGCTTTTGTTCCATCTGGTGTCTGCTGACTCCCCCACACTCATTTTCTCCCACTTCCCCTCACTCTCCACCCAGCCCCTCGGCCTCTCTGGCTTGAACACCCAAGGTCATCCCAGGTCAAGGGGCAACCTCTTCCCATTCTCTCAGCCTTAGATAACCTCTTCCAGCTCCTCACAGGACTGGCCCCTTCCCATCCAACCTCAGCCCCAAGGTACCCTCCTCCAGGAAGCCCTCCCAGACCCCTCCAGCCCATGCTGCTCTCATTTTCTTGCTCAATTTCCTGAAATGATCTTACTCAGGGACTTCTAGGACCTCCACCCCTAGAATGTCCACTCCCTGAGGACAGCGGCTGGGTCTCTCTTTGCTTTGCCTGCAGCCCTGGCACATGCCCGACGCGTTAGGTGCTGAATGACAGCTCCGGACCCCTCCTCCTCCTCCTCCTCATCCTGAGCGTCACAGCCCCTCTCTCAAACAGCTCTCTCTTCCCAACCACCCACAGACCCTCAGAGGCAAAATCACCCGAATCCGTCATGCTCTAGAATGGACAGACCCAACACCACAGAGGAACCTTCAAAGACCAAACTTCTCAGGAGGGTATCAGGCTGGGTGAAAAGTGGCATTCTTTTCCAGCAGCAGGGCTTTGGGGCCTGTTTGACTTCTGAACTTGGCTTGAGACTCTTATAGAGTCTAGCGTGCAGAGCCGTCCCCCTAGACCCACCAGACTGTGTCCCTTAGACCAAAGGCCAAGGAGAAGTGCGCCCATTCCTCGTTTAGCAAACCCTAGCATCTGGCCCTCCGTGCGCTCGCAGCCCTAACAAAGCAGGTGGTTTGCTTTCTCCGTACTGAACGGTATGCTGTTCTTTCCTTCAACCTCCTGAACAAGGTAACTCTCCACATAGCATGCTGAGGCGTCAACTCCCAACTGACACGAGTCAGGAGAGAAAGAAACGAGGGATCTCTAATTGGGGGAGCTTTCTGGAGGCAGGGAGGCTAGAGGTTGAAACAAGACATTCTGGAAGAGGTGATCCCAGCCAAAGGGGCTTCCCAGGGGCTCTCAGGGCCTGCAGGACAAGACAAACGAACGCCCCCTTTCCTCCGCCACCGTTCTTGGCAAACAGAATGTCGCTTTTCCTCTTGTCTTGGGTGGCAAAGAGAAGACATCGGAGCTGAAAAGCGGCGCCTGAAAGGGATTATTCTCGCCCCCCCCAGGGACGCTGGCAGGCCATGCCTGAGGGGATGGGCTCCAATTTTAGGTGAAGTTAAGAAACCGTCTCAACACTAAAATCAAATCGTTGTCATTTCAAACGTGGCTGCACCCTCATTTCCCAGAACCCAGCCTGTGACGCTGTAGTCTTCCCCAAAGACAAATGAGTGGAGTGATGATTTGCTTCATGTAAAAGGATTTCTGTTAGGATGGGAGTCTGTTTCAAAGGGACACCCCCTCCCCCCACCCCGGGCTCCTCCTGAACTCTATCTCATCCATTACAGGTGTGTGTGCTTGCACCTGCGTTTTCCCTGAATGTCTCCGTAGCGCAGGTTGACGCTCAGGTGTTGGAAACGGGTTTCCGTTGACACTGATCGACTTTGCCGGTACCCCTTGCTTCCACGGGGTACTGGGCTGGAGGGAGGGATGGTGATTCTTAAAAGCAGAGTATTGGACTGTTACTGCCTTGTTGTGCGATCGACTTAATTCTGGAGTGCTCAGTTGCTCTCATCGAGGGGGCTCGAACTCAGATGCCTACAGGGGCCAGGGAGGAGACACCCAAGTGAAGGAGGGTGGCTGTGAGGAAGGTAACGGGAGGGTGGGGACTGTGGTAGATTGCACCACACACGCCCCGCCCACGGGAGCCAGTCATTTCTCAGCTGGAATTTAGGCCAAATGTTGCCTAGTGTCTGATTTTTTCTTTTTCCAAGAGAAACCAAGAATATAGATTTCTACACAAAATCCCTCCATTTTCAAAATCTCCGAGCCAGGGAGAATATTTGTGAACCAAATCCAGTCCGCGAGCTGTGAATGAATACGTAATCTTCTCCGGCAGCACACAGCCCTGGGAGCGCTGAGGGATTGGGAAGGGCGGAGGCTGCGTGATGGCCCTCAGAAGTGCCTCCATTGTGTTGGCCTTGCTCGGGAAGCACCTCGATCAGCCCTTACGGGGCCGGGCACAGGGATTTGGAGCCGCGTCAAGCCCAGTTCTTGCCCTACAGAGCAAGCAGTCTTATAAAGGAGCCAGCCTTACACACAGATATGGTAAAGGTCATGCTCAAGTACAGGGATGGGAAGACTCCATTCACCCAGAAGAGCCAAGGAAGACTTCCCGGAGGAGAGGGCATGCCTGTCCAGTTCACCCCTACATCCTCAAAATGATGTCTGCTGATACATGAGCAGCTATGGCCCTGTTGTGACCGTTAATTTGGACATCGCCTGTTATCCATAGCCAGTGATCTAGGTCTTCCACTTACGGAAGCAAAGCGAGTATCCCTTTCGGAGAAAACAAACAGTAATAACGACTGAGTACCTCCGAAGTGCCAGGTGCTGTTAAGTGCCCTTATGCACACAATTCACGGAGGCCTCTCAGTAATTCTAGGAAGCAGGTCAGATGGTTTTACCCACTTTACAGATGAGGAAATGGAAGCAGATCGAGGTGGAGTAGCTTGCCCAGGCCACGAGGCCCCAGAGCATCAGGGCTTCTCCACCTTCGCACTGTGGCCCCTGGGGGCCAGAGGATTCTCTGCTGTGGCCTCTGGCCCCTCATCCTACTATGATTAGCAGCACCCCTGGCCACTGTCAATTAGATGCCAGTGGCCTCCCCCAGTCATAACAGAGCATTGCCACATGTTCGCCAGGGAACAAAAGCGGCCTGAGGATCACTGGTCTACGCAAAGCTGACTTTCCAAGCTACATGAACGCAACGACAACAAAAACTCCAGGCTGATTTAAAACAAAGCATTAAGGAGACGATCGTGCAGATGCCCTGTGGCAGTCCGCTGGCATGTCGGCTCCGTGGGCCCGGAGACCTGACTCTGTGCAAACCCCCGGAGCTTAGTGCAGTGCCGGGCGCCCGGAGCACTCAGTGCCTTCCGATGGCGGATGTGAGGGGGATGTGGGACAGTGGCTTCCTGCACAAAGGCTGAATGACACGTTGCTCTTTTTACTCTCAAGTGCTGTCTTAGTCAGCTGGGGGGGGTGGGGGGAGCTGTCACAGAACACCCACGCAGGGCCCAAAGCTCCCGGTTCTGGAGGTTGGAAGGCCAGGTTCAAGGTGCAGGTGTGCAAGCTCCTGGCTTGGAGATGGCCATTTTCCCACTGGGGAGAGAGTGAGCTCTGGTGTCTGCCCCTCATGACCTCATCTAAGTCTAATGACCCCCAAAGACCCTGCCTCCTGTTGGCCCACGGGCGTCAGGGCTTCCGCTATGAATGGGGTGGGGGTGGGGGCCACAGTTCCGTCCCTAACAGCAAATGTCTGCAGACTCAGTCTGCCCAGGCTCTGGAGTCACCGAGGGTCTCTCCTCCCTTCTCCCCGCAGGCCCGAGGGGGATGTGAAGGCCCAAAATGACCCTCTTACCGGGAGACAATTCTGATTACGACTACAGCGCCCTGAGCTGCGCCTCGGATGCCTCCTTCCACCCGGCCTTCTTCCCGCAGGGCCAGTCCCTCAAGGGCGTCTTCTACCGGCGCGCGCAGCGCCTGCGGCCCCGGCCCCAGGACGCGCCCCGCCAGGGCGCCCAGCCCGAGGACCGCCGGCGGCAAATCATCATCAACGTGGGCGGCATCAAGTACTCGCTGCCCTGGACCACGCTCGAGGAGTTCCCGCTGACGCGCCTGGGCCAGCTCAAGGCCTGCACCAACTTCGACGACATCCTGAACGTGTGCGATGACTACGACGTGACCTGCAACGAGTTCTTCTTCGACCGCCACCCGGGGGCCTTCGGCACCATCCTGACCTTCCTGCGCGCGGGCAAGCTCCGCCTGCTGCGGGAGATGTGCGCCCTGTCCTTCCAGGAGGAGCTGCTGTACTGGGGCGTGGCCGAGGACCGCCTGGACGGCTGCTGCAAGCGCCGCTACCTGCAGAAGATCGAGGAGTTCGCCGACGTGGTGGAGCGGGCCGACGACGACGACGAGCCGCCGTCCAGCGAGGACCCCGGCAGCGAGGACCCCGGCAGCGAGGGCGAGGGCCGCCTGGGCCGCTGCATGCGGAGACTGCGCGACATGGTGGAGAGGCCGCACTCCGGGCTGCCCGGCAAGGTGTTCGCCTGCCTCTCGGTGCTCTTCGTCACCGTCACCGCCGTCAACCTGTCCATCAGCACCCTGCCCAGCCTGCGGGAGGAGGAGGAGCAGGTAAGAGCCGCGGCTGCCTTCGCGCGGGGAGCTTCGCTGCAGAGGGGGAGGGTCTCTGGGCTCAGGAGACCGAGCCGTCTGCCCAGATCGCTGTCTCCCCCAAATCCACATCCTTCACAGCCGCACTGTCCCCTCCACCAGGAGGCCTTCCGGGACTGCACTGGCCGAGTAGCATCTCCAGCCCCTCTGACAGCCTATTTACGTGTGTGTTAATCCAACTCCACGTTCAAACACTCGTCCACGTGTGCGCTGGGCCCCCAGGGCCTGGAACAGTGTGCAGCAAGCACAACGTGCTCCGCCGCTCTGCGGAGGGAACAAATGAGTGAGGGGTACGTGGATGATGTGATTTATGATGTGCCTGCCCCTGAGCTGAGCACATCGTACATCATCAAAATTTATATCCCCCGCTGAGCCTCTGTCCGCCTTCCTAATTGCCTTGTTTAAAAATATCCCGGAACGGGCAGCTTGGGTGGCTCAGTCCTTGAGCCGCCTTCCACTTCAACTCAGGTCATGATCTAGGGGTGCGTTTGAGCCCCGCATGGGGCTCTCTGCTATCAGCTGGAGTGAACTTCAGATCTTCTGACTCCCTCTCCCTCTGTACCTCCCCTGCTCACACTCTCTCAAAAACAAATAACACATTTTTAAAAATATATTTAGGAAGCACCTGGGTGACTCAGTCGGTTAAGCATCCAACTCCTGGTTTCAGTTCGGGTCATGATTTCATGGTTTCATGAGTTCAAGCCCCACATGGGGCTGGGCACTGACAGTGCAGAGCCTGCTTGGAATTCTGTCTCTCTCTCTGCCCCTGCCCTGCTTGTGCTGTCTCTGTCTCTCTCAAAATAAATAAGTAAACTTTACATATATATATACACACACACACACATACGCACACACACACACATATTTATTTACTATCCCAGAACTATTCTCTGGGTCCTGAACATAATGTTTATTGATAGCTCTGTGTCTGTGTGTATGTGTGTGCGCATGTGCAAGTGTGCATATGCTCAAATAGTGAGCACCTCTTTGTTAAACAAGAGAATGTGTGTAGTGTTTACGCAGTGTCCTGACCGAGGTGTGTGCTCAGTTCTCGGGCAGCACACCCCAGGGGCTGGGCCGTAGCTCTGCCTACATCTTATGTTCTCCATTGGAGGTGTTCTTATCCCCACTTGACAGATGAGAACACTGAGGCAGCTTGCCCAGACCCAGGTCTCACTGAATCCAAATCCTATGGCCTTAAACAAGGAAGTATGTATGGGGCCCACGGCAGCCGGGGACTCCATGTAGCCCCATGGAGGTGTGTGACTGGTCCATAGTGTGCTCCCTAAAACTTCGACTTGGGTGCCAACACATAAAAGTAAAGTGTTTTGGGGGCGCCTGGGGGGCTCCATCAGTTAAACATCTGACCTGATTTCGGCTCAGCTCATGATCTCACGGCTTGTGAGTTGGAGCCCCATGTCGAGCTCTGCACTAACAGTGCAGATCCTGCTTGGGATCCTCTCTCTCTCTGCCTCTCCCACTCGCACTGTCTCGCTTTCTCAAAATAAATTTTTTAAAAAACTTTAAAATGTTTAAAAAATAAAAGTAGGTGTTTTTCATTAAAAAATTCGAACTCTCAGCCTCTCAGAATGTATAGAGTCAGGCCCCCCCCCAGCCTGTGCCCTGTGCCCTCCTCACCACAGCTCTTGGGGGGAGCTGAGTCCCCGGAACGTGTGTGCTCCCCAGTTCAGCTTCCTACTGTATGAGATCTTTGGGCCTTTGAGTTGGGACCCTTTCCACATATAGGGGAGTGGGGGGCTGGGGGGAGGAAGGGAGACGATTCTAGAAGCAAGTTTCAAGACAGACCAAAACATTCAGACAGGTACAAATTGTATAGGCAATGGAGAAATCAGTATGGCTGTATGAACTCGGCATAAAAATCATGCCAGCCAGCATTTATAGAGCACTGGCTGTGTACCCTGCATGTGCTAAGCGCTTCACATGAGCTCTGATGGAACATGGAGCTGCTCACCACATGAGGACTTTCCTGCACACGCATGTTATGGAGGAAGTAACAGTAACTGTTGCATTTGTAACACATGGGGAGTTCTGGCTTTTTTTATACATTAAGTGTTTAAGTTTTATAAATGTTTATTTATTTTTGAGAGAGACAGAGCACAAACAGAAGAGGAGCAGAGAGAGAAGGAGGCACAGAATCCGAAGACAAGCTCCAGGCTCTGAACTGTCAGCACAGAACCTGATGCAAGGCTCGAACTCGTGAACCATGAGATTATAACCTGAGCTGAAATCAGATGCTTAACCCACGTACCCCTAAACATTGAATTTTTAAACCAAGTATTAAAAAAAAAAGCACTCGACCAGTAAAACTAATTTTTGAATTTTTGAAAAGCAGAAGGGGGAGTGATGAAAATGGCCTGAACTTGAATCCCATTTTGCCCGTTCTGGCTGTGTGTTCGTGGGCACATTATTTAACCTCTCTATGCCTCACTTTCCCCGCATGTCCAAGGGGGCTGTGCCCAGGCTCAGCTCACAGTGTGGAAGGATCCAGGGAGTGAGTCTACAGGAAGCGACTGGCATGATGCCTGGTGGGGGGCACGCAGAAAGTGCTAACGATAAGGATTGCATGCACCTGCTGAAAAGAGAGAGAAAATCTCCTCGCTGGAGACCTGTCTGAAAGTCCCCGTCCGGAGTCTCAAGTTCTTCTTGGCTCCAACATATGCAATCCTGATTTCATCAGGACAATACTAAAAAAGCCACTATTTTATTCAACTTCTGACACTTGCTCTTTTTTTTAAATAATACCTAGACTTCTTCATGATTCAGTGAAAATGCCATTCTTTGCCATTTTGGAGACCAGTGGCGCTCTCCGTTTCACTTGCTTTCTGAGCACACATTTGAGTGCCTACTGTATTCAGGCATCACCAGGCATGCAGGGTGACTGGAATGAGTATTCCAGCTACAGACAGGGACCCCCGGTCTAGTGGAGAAGGAGCAGTGATACTCCTGTGACCCTCAGTGTGAGACGCAAGCCACAGGGGCTCTTAGGAGAGGCCCGCCCCCTGTGCTGCGGCTACTTAGAGGGGCCAGACACTCCAGGAAGGCTTTCTAGAGGAGGGGGCCTCCCATCACAGAGGACCAGGACCTCAGAGCCCCACCAAGTACTAGTTCGTGTCTCCAGCCTCTAACATGTTCCTACAGAGCGAGCTGCTAGCTCAAGACTCACGGAGCCCAGCTGTGCCCAGGAGTGACAGGTGCCCCGGGCTAGCACCACATGCGCCTGCTCACTCTGTCAAAGGTCCCTTTGAGACTGAGGTCTAAAGCCACTGGGGACAGTGTGCCGTCCAGTTCCATTGCAGACCAGAGAGACACGCTGACAGCCCACGTGCCACTTGCAGCACACGATGTGTTTTCTTCGTATGGAACTATCACAGCATTTAAAACGCAGGAGTTGGGGCGCCTGGGTGGCTCAGTCAGTTGAGCGTCCAGCTTCGGCTCAGATCTTGATCTCATGGTTCGTGGGTTCGAGCCTCGCATCAGGCTCTGTGCTGACAGCTCAGAGCCTGGAGCCTGCTTCAGATTCTGTGTCTCCCTCTTTCTCTGATCCTCCCGTGCTTGCACTGTCTCTCTCTGTCTCTCAAAAATCAATAAAAAGCATTAAAAATTTAAAAAATAAAAATAACAAATAAAGTAAAATGCAGGAGTTTCATGCAAAATGCCAGATGTCCAACCTCCCTGAAGACTTCAGTGAGGTGGCAGCCCCCAGCCTGAACTCTCCGGGGACTGTCATCGGGAGTGCTTAGCGGGACCGCTGTGCTCTCTGGCAGGCCTCCACCCCACCTTGCCCACCTCCCTTGGGTTCCCTTTGCCCACCTGACCCTGAGGTGGCACTCCCATCGAAACACCAGTCCCAGGACCTGCGTGGCTCAGTTGGTTGTGTGTCCGACTCTCGATTTCGGCTCAGGTCACGATCTCACAGTTTCAGGAGTTCGAGCCCCTCTTGGGCTCCTCTCTGGAGCCTGCTTGAGATCCTCCCTATTTCTCTGCCCCTTCCCCACTCACACTCTTTCTGTCTCTCTCAAAAGAAATACATAAACTTTAAACTTTTTTTATTAAAATTTTTTAATGTTTATTTTTTTTGAGAGAGAGAGAGACAGAACATGAGTAGGGAAGGAGTAAAGAGAGAGGAAGACACAGCATCTGAAGCAGGCTCCAGGCTCTGAGCTGTCAGCACAGAGCCCAACGTGGGGCTTGAACTCACAAACCATGAGATCATGACCTGAGCCAAAGTCGGATGCTTAACCGACTGAGCCACCCAGGCGCCCCAACTTTAAACTTTTTTTAATGTTTTATTTATTTTTGAGAGACAGCATAAGCAGGGGAGGGGCAGAGAGAGAGGGGGACACAGAATCAGAAGCAGACTCCAGGCTCTGAGCAAGCAGTCAGCACAGAGTCGGATACGGGGCTTGAACCCACGGATCTGAGCTGAAGTCAGACTCTTAACTGACTGAGCCACCCAGGCGCCCCTTGAAATACATAAACTTTAAAAATAAACAATAAATGCCAGTCCCGTGTGCTTCCATCCATTCTGGTGACCAACAGGAATTGGTCACCTGTCACGTGCCAGGCCATTCCAGGCACTGGGGTCCTGAGAGTGAACACAGCTGCCCCTCCCTGTGAGGCCATAATCTGCTGGGGCAGGGGAGGCGGAGGGTGGAAACAGACAATAAACATGATAAATAAGCAGAGTAAGAGATGCTGAGCCTCTGAACAAATAGAGCAGAGGAAGGGGAATCAGGGTGGGGGACAAATGGAGGAGGGGACTTTTAATCAGGGAGGAGATCACGGAAGACCCCCTGGGAAGGTGATATTGAAGCAAAGAGCTGGAGGAAAGGGCGGCAGAGCCACAGGGTGTCTCCGGGAAGAGGACTCCCATGGCAGAGGCAGGAAGTCCAGGCCTGGCGTGGGGGTGCGGGGAGCCCCGGATGTAGGCTGGAGCACACGAACAGGGCAGGGGGGGCTAGGAAGTGGGAGAGGTGGCAGTGAGGCCGTGTGTGCCCAGGAAAAACTCGAGCTGTCTCCATGAGCCACGGAAGGTGCTGAGCCGAGAATGGACAGGATCTGATTCATGTCCTCGTGTCCCTCTGTCTGTGTGCAAAATAAACTGTAGGGACCAGGGATCCAAGGACAGAGGTGCCTGTGACTGTCCAGGCAAGAGAGGACAGTGGCTGGACCAAGATGAGGGCAGCACACACAAGAGAAGTGGTTTGATTCTGGAATCAGTTTACTTTTTTTAATGTTTATTTACTTATTTTGAGAAAGGGAAAGAGAGAAAGAGAGAATCCCAAGTGGACTCTGTGCCGATAGACCGTGAGATCATGACCTGAGCCAAAAGCAGGCGTCGGGCACTTAACAGACTGAGCCACCCACACACCCTGATTCTAGAATCGTTTTATTGTATTTAATTTTTTTAATGTTTATTTTTGAGAGAGAGAGAGAGAGACAGAGTGTGAGCAGGGGAGGAGCAGAGAGAGAGGAAGACACAGAATTCGAAGTAGACCTCATGCTCTGAGCTGTCAGCACAGAGCCCGAGGCAGGGCTCAAACCCATGAACCAGGGGATCATGATCTGAGGGGAAGTCGGACGCTTCACCGACTGAGCCACCCAGGCGCCCCTGGAATCATTTTAAATGAAGAACCAACCAGATCGCCTGAGGATCATATGAGGAGGGGTTAGAATGTGGCGAGGCTCCCATCCGGAGCAGCTGGGAAGGTGGGTGGCTGAGAAGGGGAAGCACCGGCAGGCAGGTGTGCAGGAGAAAGCAGGAGCCCGAAGAGGCCAAACTTAATGGTTTCCACTAAAAAACAAGTGATAGTAACGCGGCATGATAGCGGTGTTACGGCTGTGGTGGTAATCATACTGCAGTATTATAGATGTATCAAATCAACATGTTGTACACCGGAAGCTTACACAATATTATATGTCAATCAATAAAAAGAACTTAAAAAAAAAAAATCAGGAGCCCAGTTTGGAGCATGAGTTTGAGATGCCTCTCAGACACCCCTGGAGTGGAGTCAAGGAGGCAGCCTTTCAGGGACCCGGGGGCGGGGCCCGGAATTCGGAGGCGGGGTCTGGGGCCGGGGGGGCGGGGTCTGGGGCCAGGGGGCGGGGTCCGGGATCCTGGAGTCCTGTCTGGGCTCCGCAGAGAGATGAAGGGCGGTGGATGCAGGTGTTTGCAGCCCTAGGCCTGGCCAGGGTCGCCCCAGAAGGGAGCCAAACTAGAAAGGGGCCAGGGCATAGCGCACGCAGCCTCGCTGGTGCAACGGCCGACCTCTCCCCTGACCTCCCCCCTCTCTCCCAGGGCCGGTGCTCGCAGATGTGCCACAACGTCTTCATTGTGGAGTCGGTGTGCGTGGGCTGGTTCTCCCTGGAGTTCCTCCTGCGGCTCATCCAGGCGCCCAGCAAGTTCGCCTTCCTGCGGAGCCCGCTGACGCTGATCGACATGGTGGCCATCCTGCCCTACTACATCACCCTGCTGGTGGACGGCGCGTCCGCGGGCCGCCGCAAGGCCGGCGCGGGCAACAGCTACCTGGACAAGGTGGGGCTGGTGCTGCGGGTCCTGCGCGCGCTGCGCATCCTGTACGTCATGCGTCTGGCCCGCCACTCCCTGGGGCTGCAGACGCTGGGGCTCACCGCCCGCCGCTGCACCCGCGAGTTCGGGCTCCTGCTGCTCTTCCTCTGCGTGGCCATCGCCCTCTTCGCGCCCCTCCTCTACGTCATCGAGAACGAGATGGCCGACAGCCCCGAGTTCACCAGCATCCCCGCCTGCTACTGGTGGGCCGTCATCACCATGACCACCGTGGGCTATGGAGACATGGTGCCCCGGAGCACGCCGGGCCAGGTGGTGGCGCTCAGCAGCATCCTCAGCGGCATCCTGCTCATGGCCTTCCCCGTGACCTCCATCTTCCACACCTTCTCGCGCTCCTACCTGGAGCTCAAGCAGGAGCAGGAGAGGGTGATGTTCAGGAGGGCGCAGTTCCTCATCAAGACCAAGTCGCAGCTGAGCAACATGTCCCACGACAGTGACATCTTGTTCGGAAGTGCCTCCTCGGACACCAGAGACAACAACTGAGCCCAGTGGACGCCCCCCCGCTGCCCCCGCCGCCGCCAGGACACCCCCAGCTCCGCCTGCCCGCTGCGGCTTGAAGCTACTGCCGTCACTGCCCGGAGCCTTCGCAGGCACGTGCTGCTCTGAGCGCGGCCCTGGCTTAGGACGCACTGGAACCACACCGCAGGGAGGAAGCCCGCAAGGTCCACAGAGGGGTCCCCACCCCTCCGCGGCCCACAAGTGAAGCAGAAGCTGGCGGAGAGCCCAGCACACGACTGAAACCGGCCCCCGACCCGCCCCGCCCCAGCCCACCCCGTGTGTCTGTTTCCCTCAATAAGGAGATGGCTTTGTTCTTCCACCATGTACATAACACGCCCAGCAAAGACTTGCTGTACGGGCCTGCCTGGAGAAAAAATACAAATGGCAACAGCAACGTGTCTGTGTGTCGTGTGGATCATATGCAATTAAAGAAAACCAGTGGAAAAGAGAGAAAATGCCTTCTGTGGGGCTCTGAAGAGAGGAAGCTGTTTGCGGGCTAAGCCAGAGTTCGGGGGAGCACGGGGGGCCTGTTTCCTAGGGTCGTTCAGGCCTGGGGGGGGGCCCAGTGGAGAACAGACAGCTTTGGGGAAGCGGCCCTTAAATACCACATCCCCTCCCCTGGTTTTCTTTGATCCCTCCCGCTTTCCCTGCCTCTCTTCCTCCCTCTTTTCCCACATCCTCCATTCTCTTCTTTTGTACCTTAGGGTTCTCAGACTTCCCCCCAAAGGCACCCCAGCAGTTGAGGGGACGCCAAGTGGGGCTGGCAGCATTGCTGACTACAAGGGAGAAATCGCTTCAGTTTATTTTTTAAAAACTATTGTGGGTTTTCTTTTCTATCCACATTTAACATTCCTTTTTTTTTTTTTTAATACTTTAAATCATTTACCTGAATCTAAATCTAGGGTAGGATTGGTGCTTTGGGAGGGTGGGCCATGGTCCCCTGGGCAGTCCGAGAAGCGCCGTCTGGAGCCCCCAAAGGCACCCCCTCCCACTGGAAACCGCTCCCGATGTCCTGTAGCGTGGATCATGCAGACCAGGGAGCGACCCCCAGGCTGCCGACATATTTACTCAGCTCGAGGGCATCGGAGCCCCTCAGTGCCCGGACACGGAGGCGGCTTCACCCCCAGGGCACAGCCCAGCCTGTCTTCAGGCTCACAAGCACCAAAACATCGCTTTCTTCATCCCACACCCGATCCTGCCTTGGCCATGGCCCCTCCCCTGGGCCGGCAGCAGGAAGCATGCTCCAGCACAAATCTACCTCCTCTCCAGCAGCATCACCCCCCTCTCTCTGCTTGGCTCCCCAGCCCAGCCGCAGAGCCCTCAGCTCTACTGACGCCCCCTGCCCTGTCCTAGCTCGGGCCTTGACACCTGCAGATCCCTCAGCCAGGAGTGCCCTTCCCGAAGAACACTGCGCGGCTGCCCCTCCCTCGCCTCCCTGACCCCCTCTGCACACCAGCGCCTCCTCCCCCCCACCCCCCGGAGCTCCCTCCTCCCTGCTTGATCTTCCTCATCCACCTGTCGACCTTCCAAGTGGCCCTTTATCCTCTGCCACTCAGTTGCGGTCTGTCTCCCGCCTGAGGACGCAGCGGTGCTCCCCACGGGGACCCTGCGCGGCACACTGTGGACTCCCAGCGCCTCGCACGGGGCCTAGCGCCCAACAGGTGCTCCTGCAACATCTGGGGAATGAATGAAGGAAGGGAAAATGGGAACGAGGGCCCAGAAGTAGAAAGGCCTTCAGGCAGGCCCTTCTCTCTGTCTTGGGGGGGTGGTGATCTCAGCAGGGTGTACACGCACCAGTGCAGAGTGGAAATACCACTTGAGTCTCCAGGGCCTTGTTAACGGCTCCCCTGACGCCTGCTTCCGGTGACTCACTGGAAAGTAAGTTTTCAGACTAATTAGCTCTCCCTTCCCCAGCCGGGCAGGTACCGCAACAATCCGGCACTGCTGTCATGGTAATAATAGCTTAGATTTATGGAATGACCTTCCCCCACTCCCCTCCCCTGCAGCCTCCAAAGTGGCTGTGAGAGACAGGAGTCCATTGAAAATACTAAACAGAGCGAAACATGACACAGGGGTATAAAATGGAGTGGAGTGGAAAGCAAATGCCCTTTGGGGTGGAGGAGGGAGCCCCACATGGGACAGGCTGGGTCGGGGAGATGTGCCTCCACACACACACTCTGAAGACAGAGTCTGGGGTCACGGAAGGCACCTGCGTGTTCCTACACAGGTTCTGATCTGCCCAGATAGGGGCCCAGGCTTCAGCGCCTCTCCAGGCCTCCCTTGATGAACAGAGGAGTTCAGGATACTGACCCGCACACCCAGAGAGGCGTTTAGGGTCTTTGGCCCTAATGAAGAAGCAGGAGGCCCTGGAACACCTAACCGGCTTCTAGGACAAGAGTGACCAACTTGAGGATGATGTCTTTTCCACTTTTTGCTGGCAGTGTGGGAGTGAAGGCAGAACGCCCAGCTCTGCATCACACCAAATACGAGACCCCTTCTCACGGAAGTCTGGGGGCAAATTCCTTGCTCCCCCCTCGCAAGGAGCCTTCCCTCTTGGCCCCGGAACAGGGGACTGACTCCAAACAGCTGGGATGATGGTGCACAAACGTCACTCTCTCTCCTCGCTCGACGGGAAACAGCAAAAGAGGCCTGTCCCAATTTGTTTTCCTTTTTAGGTCACGTGGTTAGCCCCCATCTCTGGTTTTCCTCGGAGCTTCTGCTCAGACTTGCGGGGCGGGGGGGCATTGGGAAGGCAGATTTAACAACACAGATTCTCAGGCCCCACCTCTGAGCAGGTTTAGGACTTTTCCCCTTGAGCGCGGAATTGAAGGGGAAGCCAAAAAGGACTCCGTAATCAAGATAAATCAGATGTTAATGCAGTGGGGTTTTTTAAATCAAAATTAGGGGTGCCTGGCTGGCTCAGTTGGTAAAGCATGCCACTCTTGATCCCAGGGTTGTGGGTTCAAGCCCCATGTTAGGTATAGAGATTATCTTTTTTTAAATTAATCTTTAAAAGAAGAAAAAAATCAAAATTAATACCCTAGGTCCATGATGAACAAAATATCAGAATCTTAAAAAAAGGCAGATGGCTTTGCACTTGACATGATGTGGCCCCAACTTGCCCCTCCCTGGTTCTGATCCTACCTGGACACCCTTACCGCCCCCCCTGCCCTGGGCATATGCGGCAAGACAACTGCAATAGGCCAAGGGCAAGTCTCTCAAGAAATGCAGTGGGAGCTTTGAGCACCTGGCACCCACAGCTGCTGGGGCCTGGGCACCCATGCCCCTGAGGGGGACCAGGGAGGTCACCAAGACCATCTCCCACCGCAGACCCAGGGCGCACACAGTGGACTATGTGAACTGAAAACAATAATTTCTGATGGTGGTAAGCACGGGGTGATCTGGCAAGGAGTGACTGGGACCAAGGAGAGCAGCCACTTAAGAGGGTCAAGGAAGGGGGGCGTTTGTCTGGCCCAGAGGAGTATGCGACTCTTGATCTTGGGGTTGTGAGTTTGAGTCCCACATTGGCTGTAGAAATTATTTAAAAAGAGAGAGAGAGAGAGTCAGGAAGGACTCTCTGAGGATGTGGCATTTAAAAGGAGACCTGGAAGAGGTCTCAGTCAGTTAAGAGTGTGACTTGTGATTTCAGCTCAGGTCATGATCTCAGTTTGTGGGTTTGAGCCCCGCATCGAGCTCTACACTGACCATGCAGAGCCTGCTTGGGATTCTCTCTCCCTCTCTCTCTCGGCCCCTCCCCTGCTCCCATGCACACTCGCTCGTTCTGTCTCTCCCAAAAACAAACATTTTAAAACTTAAAAAATAAATAAAAGGGGAGCCGGAGGAGGGGGCGGACAGCAATCCAAGCAGAGGGGATGGACAGCCAGTGCAAAGGCCAGGAGGTGGGGAAGGTCAGGACATCCCGCCAGCTGCCGTGGGGACACACGTCCCTGCTGGGAACACCCTTCCTCCCAGGAAGAAAACTCAGCTCTGCAAAGAAGACGCTCTGAACAAACATTTCCAGAGAACCTGCTCCGAAGCAGGTGATCGCAGCGGCTGGGGACCAAACAAACAAAACAACAGACCTGGACTCGGTGCCTGCCCCAGGGGTGCTGGCAATCTGGGGGAGAAGAAGAAGACACACGAATAAGATACAAGCAAACCTAAGGGCTGATGGGGGCGCAGGCCCGGGGCTGGAGGAGCCTGGAGGGCAGAAAGCACGGTTTCCACCCAGCTTTGCTGCAATGGCCTTGTGTCTGTTTTCCTTCAGAAACAATCTGGGCTCCTCCCAACACCCCTTCTCCCGTCTCTGCCACTCTGGGGCAGACCTCTCCCCGTCCTCGCCCATCGGCTTAGAGCGGGAATCTACGCCTGTCCCTCCAGGCCTGCAGTCCCCGTCCTCTCCTACCTGCATTGTTGCCAGAGACCCTTCCTGGCCTCCCTCTCCCCACCCCTTCCCTGCATGGCAGCAGAGGGACCCTGTTAAGAACCCAAGTGCGATCACACTCATCCTCCGGGAGCGCCCCGCCTCCCACACCCTGGTGACATCCATCCCACCAGCACCCAGAGTCTCTCACAGCCCTACCTCCCTGGGCTGCTTTTCTGGTCTCTCCTTTCAGCTACACCAGCCTCTTCTCCAGTGGTGGAACCAACCGCATACAGCCCGACCTCACAGCCTTTGACCTTGCTGCTCCTCCATCTGGGAGGCTCTTCCCTGGGACATAGGGCTCCCCCTCTTCGTTCGGTTCTCTGCTCAGATGTCACGGAAACAGAGAGGCCCTATCTGCCCCCTCCCCCCAGCCCTGCGTAAAGACCTCATTCCCAGAATGCCTCATTCCCAGGGTATTACCCTTGGCTTCTAGTTTCTGTATTCTGATGCTTTCATATCTGAGGCCTTGCAGAGCTTGGGGGGACGGCCCCTCCCGGATTAGGCAATCCCTAGAGATGATAAACAACGCACCCATAAATGTGCTTCTCAAATACCAGCCAGTCCAGAGCCCACAGCCAGCCACCTCCTTTTTCAGGCTCTCACCCACCAGGACACTGTCCTCCGGCCCTCATCACCCGGGGCTAAATGCCAGACAACCAGGAACAGCCCCGTCAGCCCCCAGGGCCTGCTGCAATCATTCAGCTAGGCAATCCGAAGCCCTCCTGCCTGGCTTCACCTCTTCCTTCCCTCAGACATCACCTCTGCCTCTGACCCGCCCTGGTGCTTTTCCATGTGCCCTCCCCCCACTAGGTGTGCCCCCTCCTCTTGGGAACCATGAGTATAACAAACTAGCTTTCTTCTTTTAGTTTATTTATTTATTTTGAGAGAGAGCAGGCAGGGGAGGGGCAGAGAGAGAGGGAGAGAGAATCCCAAGCAGGCTCTGCACTGCAGCATAGAGCCTGACATAGGGCTTGAACTCATGAACCGCGAGATCATGACCTGAGCTGGACGCTTAACTGACTGAGCTACGCAGGCGCCCCACAAACCAGCTTTTCGATGGCAGTTGCTCCTCATCTCTTGGACTCACCACACCTGAATGATAATAAAATCCATTTGTTAAAGCACCCAGCCCCCTCACGCTGCGTCATCCTTCTCTAAACTCTTATTACCACCTAACACATTATGTATTTATTTGCTAACGGTCTTTTCCTCTCCACTAGTTGTTCAGCTCCATAAGGGTAGGGACCTTCACAAGAGCATCCCTCGCCCAGGACGTAGTAGGTGCTCAATAAACATGTGCTGCATCACCAAAGCCATGGACCCCTGACTTCTATACAGAGCCCTACAAAATACATGCACACTTTGGGCCTGTCTGCTCCTCTATACGGTGACACGACTCTCATTATGGCAGACAGAACACCTGCCCCTCACCCAGGTCACCCAACGGTTTGTGCTTGGAAACGACGCCTCCCATGTGAATTCAGTCCTCTAGCAACCTCCTTGTATTTTGAATTAAACGTATGAAAAGATACTGTGGGACTTTGTTTGCAACCACAAAACAGCCTAAAAGACTTTTTTCCTCATCTGGAACGAACATGCTGCTTATGCAAAGAACCTGTAAAATCCAAATAAATGAATTTCTTAAAATAAATGTAAAGCCGTCATCTGGCCTTGCTTTAAGGAATGGTGCGGCGGGGTGGGGGGCGGGGGGCAGGGCGTGATAAAGGACTAGATCCTAGGTCTGGGTTACTGGCTATTAGGTTTATTATTGTACATACTTGGGCCCCCAAGAAAAAAAGTAATTAGAGTCATTCTTTAAATGACAAGTGCATTTAGTAGGTGGCCAGAACTGCTGCTAAATGGACAGAAACTGTTTCTCCATAAAGTCGATTAAATAGGAACTGTCTCTTCACTTTAGAAGCTCAGAGGTCTTTTGCAATTGGCACAAAAATTACTCAGCAGTGACAGTCAATCAAGGTATCTGGGGACAGTTGTGGGGAGAGGGGAGCCGCCAGAAAAGCAGCAGTACCTTTATTCTCTTGCCCTCGGTGATTCAATCTTCTCCCATTAGGGGCTGCTGGACTGCATTTTACTTTCAAAGGTGAATAAATTGGGAGGCCGAGCAGAAAGCACATCCCCAAAGGCTTGGAGTGGGCCCTCCAGCCCAGTATGGAAGGCAAGAGCCCACCTTTGCCCAAAAATTGCCAGACAGGGTCTGGGCGAGTTAGGAGGGTACCTCCTCTCCATTAAGAGAGTCTAGCATATTTGCCTGCAGGAACCGGGGAAAGGTCTAGAGGGGAGGGGACAACCACTTGTGTCTGTGATCAGTGCTCAGTCGGGGGCAGAGGCTGCTGGGTGCCAACGCAAAGTCCGTTCCCCTATTTCCCCACCAGGGGGGCAGGCGTTCACCCAGTCCCAGGATTTACGCCAACCTAGGTCATCCCATCACCGTTTGCCAGAATGGCCCAGGAGCAGGCACGTGACCCGTCCTGGCCAATGAGACCTCAGAGGAAGTCAGCCTGAGGTTACTGCGGTTGGCTTCCGTCTGATAGGGAACGCTCTCTTTCCCTCTATCCTCCCTTCTGCCCTGAAGCCGTTGAGCCGGCACATGGGTAGAAGATGCTGAGGGTGACCAGCCCTAGCTTCTGTGTGTCGTTGTGTCCTCTCCAAGGACCCACAGCATCCAGAGAGGCACAGCCAGTCACTGGCTGATCCGGGCATGCGGGTTCCTCAGCCCTTGGCCTGGAGAACTGGCCCGAGATGGTGCGCATGCGTCACAGCTGCCCCTGGAGCCAGGCTGAAACCCGTTCCAGCTGAAACCGCGTTTTATCCTCTTCCCCGCGCAGTCCCGCTTCGCTCCTCCCTCGCTGGTGTCTTTTGAGAACACGCCTGTTAAGTCATGTGCACCTGCATCCCCATCGCAACCCCCCCCCTTCTGCTTCTAGGAAGACCGCGCCAAGGCAATGGGTGCTGGAGCTCGGTGGCCACGCTGGCAAGCAGGGGACGGTCAGCTAGAGGAGGGAAATCCAACCGGTGGAGGAGGTGGGACCAAAGACACTAGGAGCCCGCAGGAGGCCGTGAAGACGTGACCAAGCCGCTGGACCCACCCAGGGATGTCCTCAGGATTTAAGTAGCTGCTCCTTGGGTGCCACCCACCCTGGTTTGCCCTGGCCCAGTGTGGTTCCTGGGATGCCACATTCAATTCTGAACCCAGAAGAGCTCCCGGCAAACCTGGACAACGTGGTCACCCTACTGCTCGTCGGGCATCCTCAGCCAAAGCACATCCAGCTAGTGTGATTATTATCCCCATTTTACAGTGGGAGAAACTGAGACACAAGAGGCAAAATGATGTGTATGTGATCCTACAGCCAGTTAGTGGCAGAGCTGTATTTAGCAGTCAAGAACTTATGGCCACTCTTCCAGAGCTCTGACACCCAGTTCACAGAGGAGGAGCTATACGACCTCAGCACAACACCATCTGCCGACTTGAGTGGGCGCCTGGACTTCCTCTCCCCACTGGCATCTGGCACTGGCCCTGGGACAGAAATTCCAGGGGCCAGTCCAACATCCATGCTCCCCTTCCTTCTTACTACCGTGTGGGTAAAATGTCACCCATTTAATCCAGAAGTGCCGCCTCTGAGAGCTTGTTTGGAGGTTCCAGCAGGGAGCGCAGCTACTCGTGTACCCTTGACCGAAGAACAGTCCTCCTCTATCGGGGATGGTCGTCCTCTTCGACCGAGCGGGCAGCTTCGGGAGGGACGCACATGGAGCGGTGAGGGAGGAAGGGGACACCCGCCTAGCCAGCCAGATCAGCCGAATCAACCCTGGCGATCAATGGGGTGACAGATGTCGTAGCCAGATCGCCCTCACATCCCAGAAGTGCCGCCTCTGAGAATGGAGATTATATTTCCCAGTCTCCCTTGCAGCTGGATGTGACCAAATGGCCAATGGCCAATACGAGTTCTGGGCAGCAAGGTATAGTCTTGTGGAGGACTTTGAGGAGGTTCCTAAAAGGGGAGAGAGTACTTCGGCCCTTCCTATTCCTGGACCATACATGTGATTGCTGGATCTCCAACAGCCCTTTTGGACCATAAGGTGATGGTAAAGATACAAGCTAAGTGCTGAAGGTGGTAGGACAGGAAGCTGGGAAGCTGGGTCCTTGATGATACCTTAAAGCAGTTGTTATACCCAGACTTTAATATCACCCCCAAAAACCAGTGACTGCCAGGGAGACCAGGTCATACATGCAAAAACAAAGGGCTTTATTACAGGCTTATAAGTTCGGTCTCACAGACTCCACCAATGCACTGGATCCACGTGGAGCGAGCCCCGAGCATGGCGGGGTAGGGGCTTTTTTAGGGAGGGGGCGTTACAGGAAATGATGACACAGGCACTCCCTACCCCCTATCAATACTGGCAGTAACTTTAACCATACATTGATACTGTTTGTGGGACCCAATCACAACATTTAGAGTATTGACCAATCACAGAGTGGGCCCAGGACCCTCAAGTAGGGCGTGACTAGTCTTAAGCAATAGGTGATTATCCTATAGCCTCCATCTTTAAGTCCGCCCTTAGAAATGTTAAAGGTATTAACTGGCCTTTCCTGATTGGGTGTTAGAAGCTGACACCTAGGCCTCCAAGGTCAGAGTCAGTTTGATTCAGACGTGTGTCCTTACACAGTTAGATTTCTGGAGTCTGTCCTCCAAACCGATGTTCAGATTCTTATGGGCCTATCAGCAAAGATCTTCTCTCTCGCTCACTGAATACAAACCTGGGTGGTATAGAGATGGGAGCCTGAGAATGGAGCCAATACAGAGGAAAAAAGATCTGCTGGGAGCCATTTCTGAAGTCAGGTGGGTTTGCAAGGCCGGGGGCTTCCCGCTGTCAGATGGCAACCCATGTCTACCCCCCACTGGTATCAGGAATGGTTTGTCTCCTTATTCTGGCCCTGAAATGTTGATTGCACCTTGTGAAGGAACTTCAGGAATTTCTTCTTTTGTGTTTATGGAGCAAATATTACATTTCTCAAGAAACCTGTTTTTCTTCCCTTCAAGAAAACAGGCTATTGACCCCTGCTCACAAAGAACTAACTCTTACCTTTGCCATGCTGAAAACATTGCCCTGTATTTGAATGCTCAAGATCCCTTCCTTCCCCATATGATAAGCATCTAGTCACCTACTTCAGTCTCTATTGGTAAAGATTATGCAGGCGTCTTCCACCAATCTATGTTCTGGGACATTTTTACATACCGAAGAAATCTGTCATCAGAAATCATTGTCTAAGGCAATTGCCACTCCTGTTTTGTACCCCATACAGTTGTTCAACAGATAAAGCTGACTCTCCGGTCAGTGCAGAGATGCCTGCCTGGTGATCAGAAAGAACATCACTCTCTCTCATCCCTTCCCCTTTCGCTGACTCTCCTCTCTTTCATGCCGACACCGTCCGTCCTTCAAGGGAACCCTGGACCTGCTGGAGCTGGACTCCAGCAAAGATCCAAAGGATGGAGAGAATGAAACCAGGTTCTAGTCAATGTTGAGTTTGTGGAACCAGAAGTACCTGAAGCCATCCCTTCCACTGGACATTTTATTCATATGATTCAATAAATTGGGGTTCTGTGATTTTCACTGAGTGGCACATACCTGAGTTTCAACTGGGAGTCAAGGAAGGATCCTGTGAACTTTAGTATCTGTCAAGATAGCCTTAACAATAAGAGTATCTTGGGGTGCCTGGGTGGCTCAGTGGGTTAAGTGTTCAACTTCAGCTCAGGTCACGATCCCTCAGTCAGTGTGTTCGAGCCCCCCAGCAGGCTTTGTGCTGACAGCTCAGACCTGGAGCCTGCTTCAGATTCTGTGTCTCCCTCTCTCTCTGCTCCTCCCCCACTTGTGCACACGAACGCTCTCTTTCGAAAATAAACATTAAAAAAATAGTTTTAAATACAATAAGAGTATCTTAAGGCCGAACTGAGCAGTAGCTACACAGGCACATTTGCCTTCATTAGCGTCAATCCACCCAATTTTCTTAATTAAACCACCTGGACAGGCATGTGCTATTCCAGCGAGTGGGAGAACTTGGAGAAGCAGGTGTTGCAAGTCCCAGAAGAGAAGGAAGGATCTTGGGCTTTGGAGCCAAGGAATCTTCACTTCGCTTCCTTGACCGACTTGCTGTGTATCCCTGGGTCAGTTACTAAACCTCTCATTGGTCCTCCGTAAAAAAGGAGTAAGAATCCCCATCATACTGGAGTGAGGAGACAACAGAATGAAACCAGAACTACAGCACCAGGAACAGAATCTGGCCCATAGTAAGTGTTCAGGAAAGAGCGGCCCTGGCCATTATTGTTAATTACTCCCCGGGAACTCAACTAGCAACAATAAAAAAGGTCTGGAAGATTAATAGCGTACACAAGCTAACAAGGGTACGCGTTAGCCTGCCTTTTTATAACATTTCAAAGGACTTTCACACATTTCTCGTTTGCCTGCACGGCAGCGACTGCTAATTACAAATGCATGTTCGCACTTTGTTCCAACAGATTTGGCAGAACCACAATTTGGAGATCTTTTCATTAGCAGTTAGATAATGAATGTAGGAGAAAGGCATTGTCCAATTACTCGGGGACGCAGATGTCCCCTGCCTTCCCCTGCAGCCCGTGTGTCCCCCCTCTATTGCAGTGCACGGGGCTCTGGACGCCGAGAAGGTGGACAACTGACTTCACTCTGCTGGGAAGCAGCGTGGGGTGACATGAAGGTCTGGGTCCAGTCTCTACCACTGCCTAGCTAGGGAGCCTTGATCTGAGTGCCTAGCTTCTCTGAGCATCGTTTTCTTCATCTGGAAAATAGGGATAATGATGCCCTCCTCCAAGGCTGTGTGGCGCTGGGGAAAGCATCATGTGATGCAATAAAGTGTTTGCCAAGGAGGAGGCAGTCCTAGTTTCTTCCTAAAGCCATTTTGTAACAATTAAATGGATATTTTCTCGGGCAGGATTCTTATGTTTCTAAATAGCAGAAAACCCAACTCAGACTGGCTTAAGTGGGGAGTGGGGGGGAATATGTTGGTGGAGAAAGGAGTGTGGAGAAAAGACACTCATAGGTTCACGTATCTGAAAGTCCAAGGTCCCGCCAGCTTCAGGTGCAGTTCAAAGTCATGAGGAGTCACCATCTTACAGTCTCCCCCTGTTCGGCTCCACTCTCTTGTTCCATCTGGCAGCTCAAGACTCTCCCTGCATGGTGGCAATGTGGCTGCAGATGCCCCGCCTCTCATCTCCTCAAATTCAAGTCCCACAGGAAGGAGCAAGGCACCTTTTGGGTGGCTCCTGCCAGAAGAGTTTTGACTGTGAGGTAGCTGAGACCATGTGCCCACCCCTGCCTGAGTCAACCGGTGAGGCCACCAGGAGTCAGTGCTCTGATTGGTCCAGCCTGGGGACATGCTCCACCCCCTGGGCTGAAAGCAGAGAAAGGATGAAGACAGGAGAGCCAGCCCCATCCCTTTAGCGCCCTCTACTGATGAAGCTTAACATTGCACTCACTACAAGGGAGGGAGTACTGAAGGGTGAATTTGGAGCCAAGAGGCAAACAAAACACATTGGTAACTGGAACACATCGCCAGCCCTGGAGCTGGAGAAGCATCTGCCCAGCAGGAGCTGTGGTCACAGAGAAACACTCAGATGCCAGCCAGAGCAGGGAGGAAACAGGTAAACAATCCCCCAAACACCCATCTTTTGCCAGGGCCTCCCTTTGCAAACCCAACCCGAAGCCAGAAGGCAGGATGCCTAGTGATGCATTTCCTACTGGCCAACCCCCCACCCCAACCCCGGGGCAGAGAATGGGTCTGGGAGCGAACAGGGAATGCCCACGTGGGTAGGTCCTATCACGATCCCCCACGTTACAGAGAGGATAAGAAACTTGCCAGGGCCACACGTGACCCAGCTCGACCGCGCCTGCCGTTCTGGCCCTCTGTCAGCAGTGAGAGGGAGCAGGTGCCATGAGGGTGCTGGAACAGACTCCTGCTCTTCAAAACCCCATTCCTGGGAACTCAGCTGTCACTGGTGTCCCTGCCAGCATTGCAACAAACTTGCCTCCACTTGCTCAGGAGAAGGACAGGGAAACGGATCTTTATTGCAATCTCTCTTGGGCGGGCAGCTCCGACTTCTCCGGGATTATCTTCATTTGCACACTGACCCAGGCCACCTGTGGGGTGAGAAGTAAGTGAGCTGAAAGGAGGAGAAAGGAGGAGAGGAAGTCGCCAAAGGCAACCCCACTGCGCCCAGTTAGAAAGCAAACCAAATCAACCATGCCCTCAATGGGCGCTGTTTGCGGGCGCTGGGCGTGGACTTGAAATTCAGCGTCTGATTCGAACCGCAAAGCTGGGGCCTGGACAGTCCGGTGGAGATACAACTGTGCTTTTTGGACGATCAAAGCCTCTCTCTCTCCCTCTCCTAGTCATGGTCAAAAGTAGCTGGTTGGCTCAGTCAGTTAAGCACCTGACTCTTGATTTCGGCTCAGGTCATGTTCTTATGGCTCATGAGTTCAAGCCCCATGTCAGGTTCTGTGCTGACATCGAGGAGCCTGCTTAGGATTTCTCTCTCTCTCTCTCTCTCTCTCTCTCTCTCTCTCTCACTCAAGTAAACTTTTTTTTTTGAGTAGCTGATTGCAATGAACCTAAGTGTGCTCTCAGCCCTTGCTACTTAAACTCTGATGCATGGACCAGGGTATTGGGCGCCACCATTAGAAATGCGGGTTCTCTTGCCCTACCCCGGCGGTGGAATCCGTCTGCAGTTCAAGAGTCTGGATGACTGATGTACACGGCGGAGTCTGAGAGACACTGGTCTAAACCCACACTGGCGGAACCAGGAGGAGGCAGGGATGAAAGTGATGGGACACGTAGCTTCCGCTGGGTGACCGTCTGTCCCCGCTTGCCTGGGGGCTTTCCTGGCTTAGCACTCCATGTCCTGTGCAAACCGCAATAGCTGGTCACCTCAGCTGCTGCCCCAACCGCCTTTACCACCCTCTGGGGCCCATGTGCTTTAACAAGAAAAAAATGTAGCCAAAGTCTAAGACCCACAGCGCCAGCTCGAGTCCTCCGTGGCCAGACCCCAGCCCCTCACCCCGTCCTCCTCCTCCTCTGCTTCTCCCTCCTCTCTTGGAAGCTCTGGGCAGGTAGCGGTTCCCCCAGGCCGTGGCGGAGCAGAGGACAGGAGGCTCGGGAGCCAGCAGGCTGCAGCTGAAGCCTAAGGGCCCACGCCCACACCTTGCAGCTTCTCTCCCTGCCACACTGCTGAGTTCTCTTTACCTGGGATGCTCTTCCAGCCCGCCTTCTCCTTTCCCCCTGCCCTCTCCCCACCCCCACCGTGAGCTGCTCATGGTCATGTGTCTCCTCTCCTTCCCTAGATGCTGCATCTCAGCATCTAGCTCTCGCCTTGCTCAGTACACATTTGCCAAGAGGCACAGCCAATCGAGCGAGCGGACGGTGTGTAATCAGGACTCATCACCCTTAGCTGGCCTGAGATCCTTTTCTAAGTTATCCAGAGGTCCTCAGCCCTGCTCGTGCTAGAATCTTCTCTTCTGGGGGCTTTGGAAAAAAACAAAACTATCGATACCAGAGGTTCTGGTCCAGAACCACGAAGATAAATCTGCAAGACATCCCCCACTCCCGTTCCTTCCCCAAAGGTCTCAGGAGACTGGGCCAGAGATGAAAACCCAAATGGAAAACTACAGGACGCAGACTAACACCTCACATCCAGAAATTGGGAGCAGTGTCAGATGATAAGGGTGGCAGGCCTTGTAGAGGACACGCCCAGTCGGAGGCTGTCCCCATGGC
The DNA here is from genome assembly GCF_006229205.1 of Suricata suricatta. Lineage (NCBI taxonomy): Eukaryota > Metazoa > Chordata > Mammalia > Carnivora > Herpestidae > Suricata > Suricata suricatta. The sequence goes on along the minus strand of NC_043711.1, from coordinate 96,072,753 downwards.
AGCGCAAGCAAGGCAGAGTCAATGCAGAGCATTGAAAGTGGTCGAGAGAGGGGCACCTGGGGGGCTCAGTCGGTTAAGCGTCCGGCTTTAGCTCAGGTCATGATCTCATGGTTTATGGGTTCCAGCCCTGTGTTGGGCTCTGTGCTGACAGCTCCGAGCCTGGAGCCTGTCTTCGGATTCTGTGTCTTGTTGGGAGCTGCAAAGATTTCAGCTGCTTGGCCATTTGCTAGCCGGATATGTCACTCCCTGTGGGGAGTTGCAAATAGGCAGGGGAGCGCCACTCCCTGTCATAGGAGAAGCCAGAAGATCAAAGATCAACCGCCTGCAGGCAGGGTGGCATCAGCCCCTCAGGCGCTGTGCTAAAACACTTGAGTCTGGTTCCTCTTTTACTTACTCCAGTCTTTAATCCCGTAACCCTGTTTCCTAGCAACCGACCTGGGTCAGCTGCCTTGTTTTCCCGCCTTGAAACCTTTATAAGATACGGTGTTTTCTCAATAAAAGAGAAGAGGCTTGGTCGAAAGCGTGTGTTGTCTTTACTCTCTGTGCTCCCCCTTCCTGCCCTTTCTCTCCCTCCCTCAGGATCAAGAACCCACGAGGATTCACCACCCTGCCGGTTGGGGCGGACGAGACAGTGTCTCCCTCTCTCTCTGCTCCTCCCCTGCTCATGCTGCCCCTCTCTCTCTCTTAAAAATAAACAAAACATTAAAAAAAGAAAGAAAGTGGTTGAGAGGGAGCAATTTCCCCTATCTCAGCCTCAGTTTCCTCAGCTGTAAAATGGGTATACTGATAATACCTATCTCACAGGGTTGTTTTGTGAGGATAAAATAAGTTAATGCACGTAAAATGCTTAGAATGTTGCTTGGCACACAGTAAGTATTCAATACACTTTGTAATGACCGTTACCTGCCAACCACAGCCTCCTGCCTGGGGACCGCCAGAGGCTGGCACCAACAGAACTGCCAGATTGATATTAGGGTTTGTAGTAACTTGTTTTTTGTTTTTGTTTTGTCTTCTGAACTTCCTTCCAATGTTGAGGAATCCCCAACTTCAGGGAGCAAAGCCAGCCTCCTACCGTTAGACTCACTTTCCCAGGCTCCCTTGCAGCAGGGCAGGGGCACATGACAGAGGGCCACCAATCAGAGGCAGCGGCCCAGGGCCGGCCAGGAAGAGGCAGGACTGCGCAGAACACTCCCCTGCCGGCTCGATGCCTGAGCTCTGTCTTTGGCAGCAGCAGTGGCGGAAGCAAAGTGTTCCAGTTCCAAGTTGAACATAGACGTAAGTTCTAAGTTGAACTCGGAAGACTACACGGACTTTAAGGAGAATCTTTCTAAATAGGCTCAGCCATTAACACCAGCATGTCTGTTACCATTTCTGGGCATGCGCACAGTGGCTGGAGGCAGGGGCTCTGTGTCCTTCCAATCCAGGTAGATGACCTGGGCGGAGTTACTTTTCTGATCCTCCGTTTCCTCCTCTGTAAAAAGGAAGTGCTAACAACGGCACCAACTTCAAAAAGCCGTTTTGGGGGGGAAATTTTAATAAAAATTTTTTAATGTTTTTTAATTTATTTTTGAGAGACAGAGAGAGACAGCACGAGCAGGGGAGGGTCAGAGAGAGAGACACACACAGAATCCAAAGCAGACTCCAGGCTCTGAGCTGTCAGCACGGAGCCCGACGTGGGGCTCGAACCCACAAACCGTGAGATGATGACCTGAGCTGAACTCGGAAGCTTAACTGATGGAACCACACAGGAGCCCCAATTTAATAAAACTAAATAAAAGCTCTTTCGGGGGTGCCTGGCTAGCTCAGTTGGTGGAACATGGAACACTTCCTCTCATGGGCATGAAGCCTACTTAAAAAGCACAGTAACAGGGTCCCTGGGTGGCTCTGCTGGTTACACGTCTACTCTTGGTTTTGGCTCAGGTCATGATGTCCTGATTTTGTGAACTGGAGCCCCATCTCGGGCTCTGTGCTGGCCGCATGGAGCCTGCTTGGGATTCTCTTTCTCTTCTTCTCTTTCTACCCCTCCCCCACTTGTACTGCCTCTCTCCCTCTCTCAAAATAAACTTTTTTTAAATAAATGAATAAATGAAAAGCTGTTTAGTTCCCTCTACCCCCAGGAGTTGTTAGAGTTTTTAAAATGTATTTGAGGGGCACCTGGGTGGCTCAATAAGCTGAACGTTCGGCTTCGGCTCGGTCATGATCTCGCGGTTGGTGGGTTCGAGCCCCACGTTGAGCTCTGTGCTGACAGCTAGCTCAGAGCCTGGAGCCTGTCTTCAGATTCCGTGTCTCCCTCTCTCTCTCTCTGCCCCTCCCTTGCTCAAGCCATCTCTCTCTCTCTCTCAAAAATAAATAAAACATTAAAAAAATTTTTAATTTATTTGAGAGAGACAGAGAGAGAGCATAAGTGGCCAATAATCCAGAGGATGGGGGCGGGGGGCGGGGAGCGGGTGGACAGAGGATCCCTAGCAGGCTCTGCGCTGACAGCAGAGAGCCAGATGTGGGGCTTGAACTCACAAACCATGAGATGGTGACCTGAGCCGGAAGTCAGATACTTAACCAGCTGAGCCCCCCAGGCGCCCCATGAAAAGCTGTTTTGAAAGTTAAATAAGGCAGAACATGTAACGAGCAGCAGCTAAAACAGGTTAACCATTTTGGGCCGCGGACCTCTGTTCAGAACAGTAATCTTCGATTCAGGAAACAAAATACACAGGACTGCTATAGAAACCCACCATACTGAGACACAGTTACAAAATATGTGTTAATATTTATTTATTTATGGAGAGGGAGGCAGGGAGGAACAGAGAGGGGGAGAGAGAAAGATTTCCGAGCACTGTCAGCATAGAGCACAGCCCGGGCTCTGTCTCAGGAACTGCAAGATCGTGACCTGAGCCGAAATTAAAAGACTAACACTTGGGGCGCCTGGGTGGCTCCGTCGGTTAAGCGTCAGGCTTTGGCCCAGGTCATGATCTCATGGTTCGTGGGTTCGAGCCCCGTATCCGGCTCTGTGCTGACAGCTCAGAGCCTGGAGCCTGCTTCGGATTCTGTGTCTCCCTCTCTCTCTGACCCTCCCCTGCTCACACTCTGTCTCTGTCTCTCAAAAATAAATAAAAAAACCATTAAAAATTTTTAAAAAAAGACTGACACTTAACCAACGGAGCCACCCAGGTGCCCCTCAAAATATTTTTTAAAACCAATAGGCAGTTCAATAATAAATGAGCCTCTTTGCTCACTGATTAACAGGACATAGCCGTGCTCCTAATTAATCATCGTTTGCAGATCATGTGAAACATAAACAGCATTTCACGATAACTGCACCACGTGTAAAGAGTTATGAAAACATCTGGGGTTTGATCAGTGATCCATGTAGGGGAGGGCAGATCTTTTTCCTTCCACCCTTCTAGGTTCGCAGCTGTGTTGCGTAACCAAAGACACATTAACAAGAGAGAAAGCACAAACTTTTATTTTAAATAAAAGTTTTATGTGACATGGGAGCCCTCATACGGAAATGAGGCCCCGAAGAAACAGCAAAGCCTCAGGGCTACACTAGGTTGAACAAAGAGTAGCAATTATGGAAACGTAACTGAAATACACAGGGAGGCTAAAGGAAGAGGAGTTATTTTAACAAAGCTTGTGCAGATTTTTCTCGCTGAGGCTCCGGTCTCTGGTGATAAGAATGTTGCTTTCTTTCTGGTGCAAGAGCAGACAGCTTTCCCGTAGGAGTTTCTCTCTTGCTTTCAAAAAGGAAAAGGGAGGTCAGAGTGTCTGTTTTGCACCTGCTGTTTCTTCAGTGCCTTCAGCTCCGAATCATCAATTCGTGAGAGCAGCATCGCGGGAGGGGGCGTGTCTTGAATTCTCTCCCCGGTCCCGAGCTCCATCGAGGGCCAAGGGCCCTGCCAATACTATGGAGGTTAGTTGCTCTGTACGTGGTGGAAGAAAATGAGAAATTTCAATTAGAGGTTAGTGAAATAAAGACGGGTTTTTTTTCCCATTCAAGTTCAAGCACTGAACCCTTGGTCCAACCCAAAGTAACACTTAACTATTAAATGCTCGACCCTTAGCATCAATTAGTGGTCTCCCCGCTCCCCTGAGGTTTGGTTGGCTCCAGTGAGTTTAAAGCGCTGGCACTTTACCAGGTGTGGGGCGTGGCCAGTTTCCTTAAGAACTCGGTGCCCATTTTACTCGATCTTGCTGTTCCGGCAGCGCTCAAAGTACGGTCCCAGGCCCCACCATCAGCCTTCCCTGGGAGCCTGTCGGAATGCAGATTCTCAGGCCCCGCGACACCGTGCATCCAAAAGTGATTTCCAGGTGACAGCTCGGGGAAACCTGGAGACGCACAAGGGCAGTCTCGATACCAGAGGGGCAGGGGACCCACAGACTGATCCACCCCCTGCCCCCAGTGGCTTCTCTTCTTTTTATTACAGTAAAATACATACAATGTAAGACTTACCATCATTTAGTACATTCACAATGTTGAGCAGCCTCCATTACTACCATCCAGTTCCAGAACATTTCCGTCCCCCCAAACTGAAACCCCGTATCCATTAGGCAGTCACCGCCCCCCGTTTTCCCTCCTCCCAACCCCTGGCACCCACTAACCTGTTTTCTGTCTATATGGCTTTGCCAACCCAGGACATTTCATATAAATGGAGTCACACAATATGTGGCCTTTGGGGCCTGGCTTCTTTCATGTCACGTAATGTTTTCAAGGTGCAGCCGTTTTGCTACATGTATCAGCACTTCATTCCTTTTTATGGCTGAGTAACATTCCGTCCCCTCCCGTGGATAGACCTCATTTGTGTTGACCACCCTTCAGCGACTGTGAACAGTACTGCTGGGATCAGGCTGCTTCCGAGGGGGTGATCTCCAGATGTCCCGGTCGCTAGCTTCCAAAGGAGGGGCCCTACGGCCTGGTTCCAACCCTGCTTTGCCTCTTATCCACTGAGCAAGCGCCGGCAGTGGCTTGAGCTCTCCGCTTACTCGGAATGGCCCCGTGATAGAGCAGAGAAAACAGCAACATGAGGCGCCAGACTCCAGGTCTCCTCCGAAGCACCTGGTGACGCTCACGAGGGCTCCCTTCTTCCCCGAGCCAAGAGACCCATAGCGACTCTTTCCAGCGGCAGAGAACTGGTAGTGTGGAGACCGCATCTGGCCCACGGGAGCCTTTTACTGGGGCCACACGTTGTGCTGTGAGTCGCTGACCTTGTAACACCTGGAGCTCTTCCATAACAACCTAGATGTCTGGCTTCCCCACAAAATTCGAACCTCGGGAAGCACCGGCCTGTGTTCTTGCTAAGCAGGCACAAGTGCAGCCGGGGAACAGCCATCCCCTCTCGATCGATGGTCACGTGCTATCCTTTGGCTGAGTCCCCGCCCCCCAAAAGCAGACGACCAGTCACTGCTTGACCTCCAGGCAGAGTGTCTGTTGCTTCTCCAAAGCCTGGAATGTTTCTTCTAATAGGAAAATCTTTCTCTGTGCTTCTACCTACCCAAAATGGAGCAATGAAAAACATTACAAAAGGGCATGTGTTTCTCACACCCCATGCCTCATCCACTCATCCATGTTCCCTAGTGGTCCCTGATTTATATAGTATCAGGAAGGAAGGGGGGGAAAGATGCTTGTATGCAAATAAGCTGGCAGGTTCCTCAGCCCATAACAGGTGCTACATAAATGTCCGTTCATTTCTGTCCTGTGGAGCTCAGAGATATTAATGTAGCAGAAGTTGGCATTCCTATGCTGTACTTTTTTGCCCCGGGTGCAGGGGAGTAGTAATTGGGTCGATCTGAACTCAAGTCTGGA
>NC_043711.1:96065805-96066856 GCF_006229205.1 Suricata suricatta | reverse complement strand
TTTTTTTTGCTAAGAGGCCCATAGGACTTGAGAAACTTAACAGAAGACCACAGAGGGAAGGGGGGGAAATAGTCACAAAGAGAGAGGGAGGAAGGCAAACCATTAAAGACTCTTAAATACAGAGAACAAACTGAGGGTTGACCAGGAGGTGGGGGAGAGGGGCCAGTGGGGGATGGGCACTGAGGAGCGCAGTTGTTGGGATGAGCACGGGGTGTTGTACATAAGCGATGAATCACAGGAATGTAGCCCCAAAATCAAGAGCGCACTGTAAACACTGTATGGTAGCCAATTTGACAATAAATTATCTTTTTAAAAATAAATAAATAAATTAGATTTTTAATTTAAAAAAGAACACTACTCTAAAAAAAAAGAGAGAGAGAGGTCCATAGGTTGCAGGAGGCAATGGTACAAGAACGGACGAAGACCCCTTCGCCAGAGACTGGTTAATGAGGTCACGGCATATGCTTACAGCGGAAGAGTCCTTGAACCCTTAGCAATGACCTCGGTTTATGCACACGTGCTGATTCGGAGCATCTCAAAAGTACACTGCTGAGTGAGAAAAGCAAAGTGTGCAATGGCGTGTAGGCTGTGTTCACATGTGTATTTAAGAGAGGGAGGCCTTTCCATCCATGCTGTGCACACACATGCTACCTCGGGAAGGACGCACAAGATGCCCGTGGTCATGGCTGCTCTAGGGCGGGAGGCTGGGGCTCTCAGGGCTGGGGGCGGGGCTAGGGACTTAGGTTTTACTCTTCTTGTATTTTTTTTCTTTAAACATTGCAGGCATCTCTTTTTAGAGTTCAATCTGGAAAGTGTAAATAAATCTGAAGCTTAATCCTTGAAGCCACATCGTTTAATGGTCTCATGACATTTTTGAAGGGAGAGAGATACATGCATGCATACATACATACATACATGATTAAGTGACCACATACTTGGCTTAAAAAAAAAAAAAAGGGCATACTAGATCACACTCATGGTCCACCCTGCTCAGAATCTTCCCCCAAACAAGGGCCCTTGGAGTGACACCCGGGGGGGGGGGGGGGGGGGG
>NC_043711.1:96063958-96065705 GCF_006229205.1 Suricata suricatta | reverse complement strand
GGGGGAGGGCACTGCTGTCACAACATAGACTGAGAGGTCCCAGTCTGGGTGCCTCCCACAGACACATGCGAGGAGTCTACTGTTCACACCTTTCTTCCCGTGTTCCTCGAACCTTTACTTTGCACTGGAGGATATCTAAATGGCTGGACCTCAGATAAGAAAAGATTCTATTCCACGTGTCAAAAAATTTTCAATGGTGGTGGGGGCGCCTGGGTGTCTCAGTAGGTTAAGCATCCGACTTCGGCTCAGGTTATGATCTCAAGGTTGGTGAGTTTGAGCCCCGACTAGGGCTCTCTGCCGTCAGCACAGAGCCCGCTTCAGATCCTCCGTCTCCCTCTCTCTCCACCCCTCCTCTGCTCATAAGAGGAGGGGGGGGGTTGGTGTGTGCTCTCAATAAGTAAACATTTTTTTAAATAAAAAACAAGTAAATTTTCCAATGGGGGTAAAAAAAATACACATAAAATTTACCATCTGAACCATTGTACGTGCACAGTTCAGTCGTGTTTGGTATATTCACGTTGTGATGCAACACATCTCCACAACTTTTTTGTGTTGTAAAACTCAAACGCTGTACCTATTGAACCACCCCCACAGCCCCTCCCCCCACAGCCCCTGGCAACCACCATCCAACTTTGTTTTTTCGGGTTTTTTAAAATTTTTTTACCATTTATTATTTTTAAAAAATTTTTTTCCTATTTATTTTTGAGAGACAGAGAAAGACAGCACAAGCAGGGGAGGGGCAGAGAGAGAGGGAGATACAGACTCCAAAGCAGGCTCTGAGCTGTCAGCACAGAGCCCGATGTGGGGCTCGAACCCACAAACCGTGAGATCAGGACCACTGAGCCACCAGGTGCCCCTTGGTTTTTTGGGTTTTGAAGATAGGCTACCTCGCCGTAGGCGCCTCTACCGCGTGCCACAGTGGGGCTCAGGACAAGTCCGGGAACCTCTGCCTCCACCTTCCCCTCTGAAAAGCAGGGGTGATAATAGTACTCACCCCCTAAGGTTGCCGTGTGGGTTAAATGAGGCCCTATTTATAAAGCTGTTGGACAACGCCTGGCTCGCCGGACGTGTTCTCTAAAGGATTGTGGCGGCGAGGATGTGTTTATTTTCATGTATATTAGGGAAAATATGGAACCCCTACGAAAAATCTATGATTTTATGGACATGATTTCTAAAAATAAGGCTAACGTGTGTTTTTAATAACAAAAAGTTGAGTTAAAGAATGTTACTTTTTTTTAAGTATCCGTCGTGACCTTTTTTAAAGTGATCTAGCGCCCCCTCCTGGTGCCGGAGCGGCAACTATCTGGCTGAGACTGGTTCAAAAGCAGAAAACCAGAAAGATTGAAGATGTCACCATAGCTCCCATCTTCACAGCCTGAAGACGTGACGTTCTGGGTGGTCAGCCCCCCAGCACCTGCCCAGGACCCCTGTCTGGTTTCCCGAGCGCCGCTGCCAGGACAGCCTGCGGGCTTGAGGAAGCCCAGGGGAAAGCCCACCAGGGGGTCTTCCCTACTCCAGTGGGGGGGGGTGTCTGTGCCCGTCCAGCTGAACCACCTCGGAAGGAAGGACTCGTCTTTCCTGCCCTTGCGCCCTTTATACATCATGACATTCCCTTGACAGGTTCATAAAACACATTTTCCACCGGGTTCTCCAGTCCCTACATCCTCTGACCCTGACCTTGTCCCATCCCTCCTCTCCCCTCCCCCCCCCGCCCCCCCCGCACCTCCCTGGTCTTTGCCCTCCAACC
>NC_043711.1:96013053-96063858 GCF_006229205.1 Suricata suricatta | reverse complement strand
AGTCCTGTTCTAGTCCCACCTCTCCCACCCCCACCCCCACCCCCGGCCTTCTCAATGGTGCATTTCTTCCCTTACCTGTTTGTCACCTATTTCTCTCACCAGGTGTGAGCTCTGAGGAAACAGGCACCTACCCGGCCGGCTCCCTCACCCTCTCCAGCTCCTACTTCGTGGTCAGTATTGGTTTAATGAATGAACATTATCCCCCCTTTACACACAAGGAAACTCAAGAGAAGTAGAGTGAGTTGCCACACAGTTACCAGTGTCCCCCAAGGTCACGCTTCTGACCTCAGCGCACCCTGCTCGGGGCTGGCATGGCCGCACCAGCGTCGGGTCGGGCATCTCCAGTGAAACTGCTTTTCCCTTGTGGTGGGTAGTGGGGTTGGGGCTCTGGTGACACCACGTGGGGGAGACTTAGTCATCGAGCCGGCTCCCTGGCCAGCTCCGTGGCACAATCCTTCAGCCCGTGATTCATCCCCCCCTGACATTTTCAAAGAATGTGGAGACACGGTATCAATGGAACTTTTCACTCACAGGCAAGAGTAACAGATTACTCATTCCCTCAGCCCCCAAACTGGCAAGCGAACTGTCTCTGGGAGCTGGGGACAGAAGGGGAGCCCTTATGCATACTCAGAACTCAGACACACCAAGCACATTTTTTTAACGGTCATCAACTATTCCAAACCCTCATTCAGATCATAAGGTGGTTGCCGGGGTGATTTGATCAATCATTTGACAAATATTTATTGAGCACCTACTGTGTTCTAGGCCCTAGGAGACAGCAGGGAACAAAACAGACGCAAGTTCCCACCTTTGCAGAGCTGATGCTCTAGGGACAGATGCTAAACAAATAAACGAGGGAGACATTCCCTAGAGCAGAGGGCGCCATGCTGTGGAGAAAACAAAGCACGAAAAAGCCCATGAGGAGCTGCAGTTTGAGATCACATTTTTTAAATTTTAATGTATTTAAATTAGCTAATTAGGGAGGGCCTCCCTGAAAAGTGACATTTGGGTGAAGCAGACAGAGTCCGTGCAAAGGCCCTGAGGCACACATCTGGCGTGTGGCGGCACAGCAGAGAGGCGGTGTGCCTGGAGCAGAGTGAGCAGGAGACGCGAAGGAAGCAGATGGCAGTCCTCTGGGCAATTCGGTGTCTGCTCTGAGAGAGACGGCCCCAGGGGAGAATTTGGAGCACAGATGTGACAGAGACCACCTTGTTATTAACAACTTCCCTCAGGCTGCTGTGGATGAGGTGGGCGAGGTGACAGCAGGGATACCAGGGAGGCTAGAGCCGTCAGTGCCCAGGCCAACGGAGGCAGCGAGAAACGGGCCGGTTCTGGCTGTATTTTGAAGGTAGAGCCAACAGTGTCTGGTGACAGAGGGGATGTGGCCATAAGGCAGGAGGCAAGGATGATCCCAGGTTTGTGACCTCAGCGGCCGGGAGGATGGCGGGGCCACTCTCGAAGCTGGGTCTGCTGTAGGAGGGGCAGGTCCGGAAAGGCGAGTTTGAGAGGTCTGCACCAATTTTGCGCCAATCCTGCACAAAAGTCCGAACATCAGTCCAGCACCAGTTCAAGCTTCCTGCAAGCGGCAGAGAACCCCGTTACAGAGGCTTCCAGAAGGCCCCACTGGCATCAGGTGAAGGACGAAAAGGCTGTGAAGGAAATGGAAGGAGGAAGGCTCAGCCCGGAAGCCCCCCTCCCCACGCAGAATCCAGGCGGGGACTCAAGCCCTTGATTGCTCAGCTCCCAATTCTGATGTGACCCAAACATGCCACCGCCACCTCGGAGGAGGCGCCTTCCAGCCGGCAGCTCCCCGGGGAAGCATCTCCATAAGTAAAGAGGCAGGAACAAAAGAGGCGAGGCCCCCTCGACACACAACGTGGCTCAAAACCTGACAGTCTTCTCAGCAGCAACTGTCCGCACGTCAGCTGCCCTGCTGGCGTCTCTCACTGGGCCCAACGCTCCCGCCTCTGAGGTGACTCACGCCCCCCTTAAAGCCTGGAGACAGACATCCTGCGACTGCTCAGATCACCCCTCGCTCCAGGCGACAACAGCCACAGCTTCTGGGAGGTTTGAAATAAAGCAAGAGGGTCTGGTGCCAGGGGAAGTGAGAACCGCAGCCATTGTCAACTGTCAGCTTTTACCCCAACAGCCAGCGTCCAGGACAGAGCCGGCAGGTGCATCCCATGGGCCCTGTGACCCCGGGGGGTGGAGGCGGCTGGGGACGACAAGCCGGATGCTTTGGCAGACCCCGAGGGGGCTCAGCGGGAGGCTCGTGGCTGCGGTGAATCCCGACCACAGGGAGAGACGGCCCTTCCGGGAGCCCTCGGAGGGGAGCTGGTCAGGAAAGCAGGGCTCGCGTTGGGGCCACAAGTGGCTAGAAGCCTATTTCAGTAATATGGGTCTTTTGTTTCTGCCTGCCCAGCATCGGTCTCTATTTCTGCCCGTGGAAACCGGAGTTTTGCTTGAAGAATTATATTCATTGTATCTTTTCATTAGGTATTGGTGATGCTTTCACATTTGGGGGCTTTGCTGGCCCTGGAGGGGCTGCCCCTCCCAAAGTTAAGCAATTCCTAGAGACAGTAAACAGCTCGGTCTCCTCTGCAGACCAACCCATCCAGAGCCACACACCCCCACCCTCTCCTCGCCTGCTCTCACCCTCCAGGCCACTACCCACCTGCCCCAATCACTCCAGGGCTGGGTACTAACCACCTAGGGACAGTCCCCTGTCCCAGAGCCCGCTGAAATGATTCCAACTGGCCAGTCCTAAGGCTGCCTACCCTGACTTTCCATTCCTTCTCACGGTAGCCACAGTAAAGGCCCTTGTCCACTCTCCCCCTCCCCCCTCACTCTGCCCAAGCCCAGCGCTCCCCCCTCCCCTCCCGTAGCAGTCCCATAGCACGCTCCCTCAGCTCAGGAGCTGGGGTATAAAACCATCTTGTCGGGGCGCCTGGGTGGCTCAGTTGGTTAAGCGTCCGACTTCGGCTCAGGTCATGATCTCGCAGTTTGTGAGTTTGAGCCCCTTATTGGACTCTGTGCCGACAGCTCAGAGCCTGGAGCCTGCTTCAGATTCTGTGTCTCTCCCTCTCTCTGCCCCTCCCATGCTCATGTCACTGTCTCTCAATAATAAATAAAAATGTTTAAAAATAAAAATAAATAAAAAAATAAAACCATCTTGTCAATGGCAGTCATCTCCTGATCCGCTGGCCTCCTCATTCCTGAAGAACAATAAAAACCTGCATTAGAGCCAGGACCACCCGTCCGCACCTTGCAGGTGACCAGATCTGGCCGGTCGGGGCATCCTGTCCTTACTCGTCCTGTTAAATGCCCAGGGAGAGTCAGTCCTGAGGTTTAAATTAGCGCAATTGGGAAAATGATGGAGAAGACGATCTTTCATGTCCGCTTCTCCCTTCAGCTCACTTCAAGCAGACTCTCCCCCAGGCGCAGCCCCATCTCACTTGCCAGAACAGTCTCCCCAGGGCGCCTGGCGGCATTTTCTCCCGCCACGTTGAGTCACGCATGCGCGGGGCTGGACCAGACGCTGGACTCTGGGCTTTGACAACAGGGCGTGTGACGCAGCAAGAAGACCAAGAGTGTGAAGTATGCTAGAAAGTGATCACAGTGGTGGACAAGGGAATCTAGAACGAGTTAGAGGGAAGTGACATTATGGGTGGGGGTGCAGTGAGAGGGTTGGAGGATGATGGGTTTGCAGAGCCCAGGGAGCAAGGCATGGCTGGAACTGAAGTACTAGAGAGAGTGAGTTGAAAGGTGGAAACAGGGTAGATCTAGGCTTAGGGAACCGACGCTCATATAGTTCGGGGGTTCTCATTAAAAAAAAGATGGGGCACCTGAGTGGCCTCAGCTCAGCTCACGATCTCACTCAACAGTTTGTGGGTTTGAGCCCCACATCATGCTCTGTGCTGACAGCTCGGAGCCTGGAGACTGCTTCGGATTCTGTGTCTCCCTCTCTGTCTCTGCTCCTCCCCTGCTCACACTCTGTCTCTCTCTGTTCCTCAAAAATAAATAAAATGTTAAAAAAAGATTTTTTAATTACAAAATTCTAAACACAAACTTAGTAGGAGTCTATCCAGGGTCTTGAAAACAAGTCCAAAGCTCAGGCTTCATGAAGCTTCGTGGTGAATCCAGCCCTGGCTGAGACATACCTTGAACTTTGCTTACAGAGGATAGGTGATTGATTACTGGTTAACGATCAGGTCTGGGTACAGGTTGTGATTAGATTACAAGCGACCATCTTTTGTTTCCAGTAAAGCTCCACCAGAGGCAGAGTTTTGATCATAGTGATTGCTGATTTTATGTGACCTCCGAGCAGCTCTGCAAGATAGAATTTTCAACTGCCTTACAGAGTCTGGCTTTAAATAATGGCGGCCAGACTTGGGTTGGTTCTGCCTAACTGGCTGCCCCAAATTTTATTACTATTTTGAGGGATTTTTAATAATTCCCTGTGCACTAATGGCAGAGCCTGCTTGGGATTCTGTCTCTCCCTCTCTCAAAAATAAATAAATAGGCATTTTTAAAAATATTTATTTACTTGGGGGAGAGTGCAAGCCAGAAAGGAGCAGAGAGAGAGGGGAACAGAGGATCCAAAGTGCACTCTACGCTGACAGGCTGACGGCAGCGAGCCCGATGCAGGGCTCAAACCCTCGAACTGTGAGATCATGACCTGAGCCGAAGCCGGATGCTCAATCGACTGAGCCGCCGAGGTGCTGCTAAATAAGCATATTTTAAAAATCCTTGTAGACCATCAAGGGCTGCTAACATCATAGACAGAGAGGCACCCGAACATTACCTGTCTACACCACCACCTATGAAATGTTTTGCCTAAAAAAAAATTAGCCCTAATTCTGATTCAGCCCCTAGATCTAAATATCAATTTACAGGAAATACAGGGGCGGGGCGCCTGGGTGGCTCAGTTGGTTGAGCGTCTGGCTTTGGCTCAGGTCATGATCTCATGGTTCGTGGGTTTGAGCCCCGCGTCAGGCTCTGTGCTGACAGCTAGGAGCCTGAAGCCTGTTTCAGATTCTGTGTCTTCCTCTCTCTCTGACCCTCCCCTGCTCGCGCTGTCTCTTTCTGTCTCTCAAAAATAAATAAAAAACATTAAAAAATTTTTTTAATTTACAGGAAATACAGAGGATAGAGGAATATTTGAAACTATACCCCAGGGCTCCAGTCAGCAAAATCCAGACTGTGGGAAACTCTACAAGACGCATCATCCAGTGTGTTCAACACATATAGCGCCAGGGGGAAAGAAAAGTTGGAGCAAGTAGTCTATAGATGAAAAGAAATATGAGACATAGATCAACCAATTAGAATATGTGAACTTTATAGAAATCTTCATTCAACTTTATTTACATAATTTTAAAAAACTTTAATGTTTATTTTTGAGAGAAAGAGAGAGAGACAGAGCATGAATGGGGGAGGGGCAGAGAGAGAGGGAGACACAGAATCCGAAGCAGGCTCCAGGCTCTGAGCTGTCAGCACAGAGCCTGATGCGGGGCTCCAACCCATAAACCATGAGATCATTACCTGAGCTGAAGTCAGACACCTTAACTGACTGAGCAATTCAGGAACCCCAACGTTTTAAAAATTCTAGTAATTTTGAGACAACTGGAAACTTGAATATTTATTGGATATCCAATGATATTAAAGGGCTATTATTCTTTTTTTAAACATTTGTTTATTTTATATTTTATTTATTTTTTTAATTTACATCCAAGGTAGTTAGCTAACAGTGCAACAATGATTTCAGGAGTAGATTCCTCAGTGCCCCTCACCCATTTAGCCCATTCCCCCTCCCACCATCCCTCCAGTCAGTAACCCTCTGTTTGTTCTCCATACCTAAGAGTCTCTTATGTTTTTGTCCCCTTCCCTGTTTTTATATTATTTTTGCTTCCCATCCCTTATGTTCATCTGTTTTGTATCATAAAGTCCTCATATGAGTGAAGAAGGGCTATTATTCTTGATACAATAATGGTATTGTAGTTATTGCTTTTTTTATTGTGGTTATTGCTTCCTTATTTTTAAAAATATGGATAAAATGAAGTAGTAAGCAGAATTCTAAGATGATCTCCGTCTCTCTTGCCACAGGTATGGGTAGACCTGTGATATGAAGATTATCGCTCCTGTGATATGTTACATTATAGGCAAAAGGAGTTGCTGCAGTTGTAAACAAAGTTCCTAGTTAGTTGACTTCACCAAAAGGAAGGTTATCTTGGGTGGGCCTGACCTAATCAGGTAAGCTCTTTAACCAATATCTGGAAGCCAGAGACAGAGTTAGTTAGAGAAATGTGCTCCTGCTGGTCTGGAATAAGCCAACAGCCATGTTGTGGACGGTTTATAGTCTGCCACATGTCCAGGAAAACGGCCAGCTCCCATGAGCGGCCTCAGTTCTACGGCTTCAAGGAAATGAAGTTAACCATGAATCAGTGAGCTTCGAAGAGCACTTCATGCCCCAGACGAGAATTGTAGCCTCACCAAGATCCTGACGTCATCCCAGTGCGATTCTGACCAGAACAGAGAGCTAACCCAGAACCCAGACTCCCAACCCATGGAAACTATGAAATCATAAGTGTGCTTTAAGTTGCAAAGTTCGTGGTAATTTGTTACACAGCAATAGAAAACTAAGAGAAGTAACCATGTTTCGAGTTCCTTCAAGCTACTAAAGGCAGGAGAGGGTGGGTGGGGGGATATAAAAAGGGTCGCTTGTGAGTTGACTGATGTCCATGGGGCTTCATCTGACTATTCCGTCCCCTCCTATGATTGAAGGCTTCCATCATAAAAAGTTAATAAAAGAAGGGGTATCACTGATGAAGCTAAGGATGAAATAAGATCTGTCCTCAGGGACTAATGTCAACATCTTAGAAGGCAGCCAGACCCAAATGAAGAAGCATATGAGAAAGAACAAAATCTTCAAGGAAAAAGGACAACATTCTGGTCTACAGTATCCAACAGGCATGTTTGGAGAGAAGGGAAGCCCTGATTGCAACGAGGAACTAGAGGGGCCCTACCAGAGGCAGAAAGGCCAGATCTTGACGCGCAGAGCAGCCATCGGATGCGGGGCTAAGACACGGAAAACCTTTACAGCTGCAGAGAGAGACTCCAGAGTAAGAATGAGAGTGAGATCCCCCCTGGAAGGAAGGGACATCCAGACCAAGTGGCTCAGATTTGAAAGGAAAACATCACGGCAAAATCATCAGAATTATTATTGGGTGAGTTTCGAGGTAACAGATTCACAGGTGAATCCACAGGCAAGTCCTACATCCAGAGGAAAAACAGCCTTACAAATTTTATTCACTCATGGGTCCAAAGATGAGACAAATTAAAGAAGAATCATAGACCAAGACCAAGTCCAGGCCAATTCAGATGGGGAGAATGGCTCTCAGGGACGAATGGCTTCCAGGTCAAGGAAGAAAAGGGGAAAACACTTGTTCGACGGCGGAGGCTCCTGGCAGACCTTGAATTAACTTCGTGTGTCTCATCTGGAGAGACCCCCACAAGGAGTGAAGAGGTCCCACTAGAAGAATATGGAAAAAAACCAAATGGCAGCGCCAGAAAACAGAGAGAAGGCAGAGAAAACCAGCCCAGGGGTCCAGCACCCTGGGTTTGCCTCCCTGGAGGTGGAAAGGGAAAGGCACCGGCCTTGAGAAACAAGCTAAAACCACGGAGGAGTCAACCGTGTCCTGCGGGCAAATCCCCGCAAACTAAGAATGGTTTTTATTTGTTTTTTTCCTAATGGTTGAAAATAAAAATCAAAAGGAAAATATTTCATGTCACATAAAAATTATATGACGTACGGGGCGCCTGGGTGGCTCAGTCGGTTAAGCCTCCAGCTTTGGCTCAGGTCAGATCTCATGGTTCGTGGGTTCAAGCCCCTGCATCAGGCTCTGTGCTGACAGCTCAGAGCCTGGAGCCTGCTTCGGATTCTGTGTCTCCCTCTCTCTCTGACCCTCCCCTGCTCATGCTGTCTCTGTCTCTCAAAAAATAAATTTAAAAAACATTTAAAAAATTAAAGAAAAAAATTATATGACGTTCAAATTCCAGGGTCCGTTGATTTTATTTAAACACAGTGTCATGCATCCATTTACATACTATTTATGGCTGCTTTCATGACACAGCTGCAGAGGGCCATGGCTGTGAGGACAGCTCGGTGGCCTGCAAAACCCAAACTACTTACTGTCTGCTACTTTACCAAAAAATGTTTGCTGATCCCGGAGTTAAACCATTAAGACTCCAAATGAGCCTTTCCTATAGCCTGAGATGAAGAGGAGAGATGCAGGAGTTCTTAAATGAGATCCACAGGCTTCCAGAAGTGTCCGGGGTGTCTGTGAGCTTGGATCAGGAAAAATAAGAAAAACATCTTTAATTCTCACTCACCTTTAACCAACATGCTGCACTTCAGTACTAGCAGACTAACAGTACCTTTGACTTGCTCACCAAGAGAAATCATGGATATTTCAGAGTTGTTACAAGTATTTCGAATTATTGTTTATGCTCAGTTTTGAGGGTTGGCCTTGTCACCAGGTTATTTGATACGTCCATAACACGAAAACTCAGGAAGCACAAATAGTCCTACCTCACACATTTGTTTCTATAGCTAACTACGTTTCATTGTACGTGGCTTCCTTTATAAGCCTCTGTATGCCAGGGGAAGCCAAGCGGATATTCTGAGAAGGGGTTCATGGACAGCCCTAGACTGCCGAAGACACCAGCCCCCTCAGCCCCCGCCAATTTCAGAACCCCTGATAGCAGGACGTAGGCCACGCCTGCAGAATGTCCCCCTGTGGACAGAAAGGCCAGACCTTCATGTAGCTTCTCACTAAGAAACTACGTCCGCTTCCCATAAAGGCTCTGGAAACACAAGGCTCACAGACAAGTAAACATAAAGAGGCTTGGGACCAGCACAGACTGCCCGGATTCAAATCCTGTCTTTACTGCCACCTCCTAACCATGTAGACATGGACCTAGTTATTTAATTTCTTTATAATTTCCTTACCTGTACAACTAAATTAATAACAGAATCGTCGTAGTGAGTTCTCATGAAAACCAAATATGTAAATAAGTATAAGACCCTTAGGCCAGTGCTGGCACACAGTGGCCCAAACCAGATCACTCTTTGCTATCAATGATTATCCAAAGTAGGAACGAAAAGACCTCAAATAAGATGCTCATATTTTTTTAAAAATTTTTAAAGTTTTCTTTATTTTTGAGAGAAACAGAAACAGAGTGTGAGTGGGGGGAGGGGCAGAGAGAGAGGGAGACACAGAATCCGAAGCAGGCTCCAGGCTCTGAGCTGTCAGCACAGAGCCTGATGCGGGGCCCGATCTCACAAGCTGAAAGCTCATGAAATGAGCCGAAGTCAGACACAAACGACTGAGCCACGCCGGCGCCCCAGATCCTCGTATTTTAAAACTTGGCACCAAGATAGAAAGATTTTATTTTTTTTACTTTTTTTAAATGTTTTATTTTTGAGAGAGACACAGCATGAGCAGGGGAGGGTCAGAGAGAGGGAGACACAGAATCCGAAGACAGGCTCCAGGCTCTGTGCTAGCTTTCAGAGCCTGACACAGGGCTCGAACCCATGAACTGTGAGATCATGACCTGAGTTGAAGTCAGGTGCTTAACCAACTGAGCCACCCAGGTGCCTGAAAGATAGAAACATTTTAAGTGCTGCTCTGGGAGGAAGAAGACATCTGAGTAAATGGATGTCCCCCCCCCGGATATGGTAAATGGCCGGTGCCAAAAGTAACTTTTTGGTGGGAGATTTCTCCCAATTTAAGGACTGGCCCATTATGGCCTATCACCTGTCTTTGTAAATAAAATTTTATTGCAACACAGTCATACCCTTTGGCTGAATATTGTCTGGAGCTGCTTTCATGCTGTGACGGCCACAAGTTGAGTAGTGGCAAAGGACACCATACAAAAGCCGAAAATACTTCATGGCCCCTTATAGAACAAGCTTTCTGTCTCCTTTTCCGACCGGATGTATGGATACTAGCCGTGGGGTGTGGAAACGCATCCCGGTGAGGCTGGTACCAACGTTAGCTTCTGTTCTTGTCATTTGCAATCCTACCGCGGGCCTCGATGCTACCAAAACGTGGGGTAGGCACTGTCGAATTGCTGCAGGGGCTGCTCTGAGCCGGAACTGGCACCTCCAAAAATGCTGCGGCTGTAGGGTCAGTGCTGTCATATCCTGCTTTCGATTGCTCTCTTTCGGCCCTTTAAGCGGGGGTTCCGGGAGACTAAGTCAGCCTTGGAGACTGAGAAACAGCTCAGACTGCAGCTCCTGAAGGACCCAGCTCTACCTGGCAGAGGAATGATACTCCTCAGGGCTGAGACTGAGCCCAGCAGGGAACCAGGGGAAGACGAATTTGGAGCTTAACTGCTTTGGTCTTACAACCTGTAAGGCAAGCGGATTTGAGCTCAGCCTTTAATTCAGTTAGACTTGAATTTACTTGCACTTTCAGTTACAAGGAATCTTTGGACATGACATCATCCCGGGGAATATAAAAAAGACTTTATATTCAAATGTGGGGGAACATACTGTGGGCTTTTACATTGGGAGTATATATAATCTCATTAATGAGCCCTTAATGAGCCACATTGGATAATAGGGCTGGACATCATCTGAGATAGGAAGATAAATAGCGAATTCATTTTCAGGGATGAGTGCTGAGTAAGCTTTGCGTGGACTTAAAGACCGTGCTTTTCCCAGCCCGCTGCTGAGCCAATCAGTCCGGGAGGACGGACCTTCAGGAGCACTAGCTGATACTGAGGCTCAAGACGGCAGGCCCAGGACTGGCCAGAGGGGCTCCTATCCCCCGAGGGGGGCAGACCAACCCTGCTTTGTCCACAGGCTTCATAGCTATGCTTAACAGGTCAAGAGTGGGAAGGCGGCTAGGTCCCACGCTTCCTGCTTCCTTGATTGGGCGGGGCGGGACGAGAGGCGGGGTGAGGGCAGGGGCAGGGGGCGGGGCGGCAGGAGGCAGGGGGCGGGGCCTCAACTTTGGCTGCAGGTGGAAATCAACTAGGATCACTGGGTTGCCAGATTTAGCAAATAAAAATACGAGATGCCTATTAACTTCCCATTTCAGATGAACAACACATACCTTTGCATTTTAAGTATGTCCCATGCGATCTTTGGGACATGCTTGAACTAAAAAAATGTTTGCGTTGTTTATCTGAAAGTTAACTGGGCTTTTTGTGGTTTTTCTGAAAATCCTGGTAAGGGGAGCTTTAAAAAAAAAAATACCAACGCCTGACACACACGCCTCTCTTAAATCGTGGCTTCAAGGAGCTAGACCGCTTCCCCGGGCAACAACAGGGCTTCTCAAAGGACTCTAGGCTCTGTTACTCTGCAGCCGCGGTGGGGACACTGCACTGAAATCATAGTCTGTCTTCACTGAACCCTCACTTCCCTCTAGTGCCCTGGGGGGGGGGGACAGCTGACTGAGCTGGTGAGTGGTGGGGCGGGAGGTGGAGGGAGCACTGGGCATACGTGCCTTGGCCCCTTCCTGGCTCTTTTTTTTGAGATGGGGGGGTGTATACCCTGATGAACCCCAGAGCAGCTTTGTCCCTCGCGGTGAGACTGCAGGCTGGCGTGGTAAGTGCATGGTGAGGACAGCACATTAGCAAGTTCGGTCATACCCAGGCCCAGTGCCCAAGTAGGATTTTTCGTTCTAAAGGCAGAGATGTCACCTTGGTCTACCTAAATCCTGTGTCTCTTTCTCACTTGGTTTGGAGCTTCCATAGGGATGAAAAGGATGCTGAGAATTCACACACACACACACACACACACACACACACACACATACCCCATCAGCTGGCACCTCCTTTCTTCTGGGACTTGGCTAATGCATTCACGTTCTTTGTGTCTCAACTGAAAGGGCTTTTCCCCCAAAAAGACTTCCCCAGACTAAGGCAGGTCCCTCAGCTGTATGTTTTTATAAAATCCTCTGAGTTTGGGGTGGTGGTTGTTGTTTTTTTGACACATGTTAAAATTGTCATTGATTGAAGCAGGACTTCCCCTTGACACAACTGAAATTTGGGGTGAGATAAATCTTTGTCGTGAGTCTGTCCTGTGCATTACAGGATGTTTAGCAGTGTCCCTGACCTCTATTCACTGGGTGCCAATACGCCACTCCCCTGCCCTCCCCTAGCTGTGACATCACCAGATACCCCACACACTGAAATTGTGCTCAAGGTACAATCACACAGAGTCCCACGTATGGCATAATGCTCTGCCATCTCCACCGTGAAACTCTCGGCAGCGTTTGATTCAGGGGCCCTGGCAATGATGTGGCTCCCTCCAGCGAGGTGCCTTTTTTAAAACATTTCTCTCTCATGACAGCATGAGCTCTGGGACTGAAGAGTGTGCTGTGTCTACCTTATTTACTGCCTCAGCCTAGGGCTGGCATAGAGAAAGTGCTCAAAAATCATTTGAGGAAGACACGAAACAAGGGAGAAACTGAGTCGAGGCCCCACAGCCCCCCCTGGCTGAGGGACAGAAGGGAGATAGAACCTCAGCCAACCGGCTTCAGTTGCCGCATTCAATAGCCCTCCTTCCCAAGGCTGCCGGAACATTCTTCTAACCTCCTCATGCGTGTCTAGCGGCAAGTGTACCCTGTGTGGTCTGTAGGTCTTTCACGTGGCCCTCCATATGCCATGTCAGCTGGACTGAGCGGTAATCCCCAGATGTAAGAAGACAAGGCCGGGGCGAGAGTCGTAACACTGAATTTCTAAACTGGGCTCCTTTGAAGCAGGCTTTCACTTTGCATTAATTCTGGCCAGCTTCATTTGTGCCCCATCCAAAACCCCGGGTCCACGAGGCTGCAGTTCTTACAGCCAGAGGAGCTAACGACAGTGGGCCCTGCCTAGGCAAATATGACTACCGCTAGGAAAAGATTGGTTTATAGCAAGTCTACTTTAAAGGGAGACCCGAGGGGGCCTGGGTGGCTCAGCAGGTGAAGCATCCAACTCTTGGTTTTGGTCATGATCTCGCGGCATCGTGGGGTCCACCTCCACCTTGGGCTCTGCGCTGGCAGCCTGGCGCTTGCCTGGGATTCTCGCTCTCTCCTCTCTTCCTGTCCCTCCCCCACTTGCACTGTCTCTGTCTCTCTCAAAATACATAAATAAGCTTTATGGGGTGCCTGGGTGGCTAAGTCGGTTAAGTGTCCGACTTTGGCTCAGGTCGTGATCTCACGGTTTGCGAGTTCGAGCCTGCTTCAGATCCTGTGTCTTCCTCTCTCTCTGCCCCTCCTCTGCTTGTGCGCATGCACACACTCTCTCTCTCTCTCAAAAAATGAATAAACATTTTTTTTTAAAGGGAGGGAGGTAGACCCAGATTTCAGATTTAATACTGGAGGGGGGAAACGTTTCCTTGGGGTTTTATCTTGAAAAATGAAAGTAAAATTTATTTAAAAATATGTGTAGTTATGTTCTTAGCTGCTTTCTTCATAATAGCCCCAGACTGGAAATAACCAGATGAATAATTAAACAAACCACTCAGTAATAAAAGGGATCCTCCCAACAACTTGGATGGAGTTTCCAGTTTCCTAGAACTGATGCAACAATTACCATGACCGTGGTGACTTTACAAAGAGGAAATTTATTCTCATAGTTCAGGAGGCCAGAAGTCCAATACGAGGTGTCTCCAGAGCAGGTTCCTACTGGAGGCTCGGAGGGAGAATCTTCCAGGCCTGTCTCCCAGCTCCTGGGGCTGCCAGGAACTCTTAGCATTTGCCTTGTGGGGGCCTCATGCCAATCTCTGCTCTGTCTCCATGTGGCCTTCCCCTCTCTGTGTCTCTGTCTCACATCTCCCTCCCTTTTGTCTTTTAAGGACACCAGACATAGGACTTAGGGCTCAACAGACCCCCAACATAATTCCATCCCAAGATCCTTAAATTAATTCCATCTGCAAAGACCCCATTTCCCTATATGATCACAGTCATGGATCCTGAGGGTCGGGAACTTAGACTTTTCTTTTGTGGAAAAACTACTCAGCCCACTAGCGACCTCAGTGAAATTATTTTGAGTGAAAAAGAGCCCATTGCTAAAGATTACATGCTGTATAATTCCATTTATATAACACTCTCGAAATCACAGAATTAGGGGCGTCTGGGTGGCTCAGTCGGTTACGCAGCCAACTTCAGCTCAGGTCATGATCTCACGGTTTGTGGGTTCGAGCCCTGTGTCAGGCTCTGTGCTGACAGCTCAGAGCCTGGAGCCTGCTTTGGATTCTGTATCTCCTTCTCTCTCTGACCCTCCCCCGCTCACGCTCTGTCTCTCTCTCTCTCTCTCTCTCAAAAATAAATGAACGTTAAAAATATTTTTTAATTAAAAAATTATTAGTGGTTGCAGGGGGTCGGGATGGGGGCAAGTGGGCGTGGCCATAAAAGGGTAGCTGGAAGGATCCCTGGGTTAACAGAAGAGGGTTGTATCTTTACTGTTAGGAATCTGCACTTGATAAGATTGCAGAGACACACAAATGAATGTTCGGATCTGGTGGAATCTGACTGAGCTCTGGGTCCTACGGATGTCATTTCCCTTAATTCGGTATTGTTGCATAGCTACATAAGCAGGAGAACATAAGCAGGAGAGAAGAGAGAGAAGGAGACACAGAATCCGAAGCAGACTCCAGGCTCCGAGCTGTCAGCACAGAGCCCAATGCGCAGGGCTCAAAGTCACAAACCGCGAGATCATGACCTGAGCCTAAGTCAGACGCTTAATTGACTGAGCCACCCAGGCACCCCGAATATAATTTCTTTTTTTAATGTTTTATTTATTTTTTGAGAGGGAGAGAGAGCTTAAGTGGCGGGAGGGGCAGAGAGAGAGAGGACAGAGTATCCAAAGTGGGCTCCGCGCAGATAGGCTGACGGCAGCCAGCCTGATGTGAGTCTCGAACTCACAGAGATATCATGACCTGAGCTGAAGTCAGTTGCTCAACTGACTGAGCCACCCAGGGACCCTGGAATATAATTTCTAGACACTCCTGGAAATTACGTGAAGTTTTGTTGATGTTCCAGAAGACTCTTACTTGTTTTCATATAATTCTCTGAAACAGGTGCTTCTCGGAGCGCCATCCATGTGGATTTCCTGTTTGCTATTTTCTGCCAAATCCTCACGTGGTGCCTTTGGGAGCTTCAAACGGTTCTCCGACATCAACCTTGTCAGCCTGGTGCGATTCTGTTATCTTTTGTGAGATCTGCAGTAGATTTGATTTGCTGGATGACGGTCATCGGTCAGTCCCTTGCTGATCATCACATGTGCCCAGCATCCAGCCTAGCGACCTGCCAGCCCGGAGCTGTGATGCGCATGAGACGTGTTTACTTCTGCCTGACCACTTCATTACCGGAGAAGCCGGTGTGAGGACAGCGTCTGCCTCCCTGTGCAACCTTGTGGCTGGGGAGCCCAGGCAGGGGGAGGGGCAGGGGGAAGCCCCTGCGGAGGTCCCTTCTGTGTGTTTCCTAAGGGCCCCAGGAATAAATCTCCAGAGGAGAAGAAGTTCTGGTGCCTGGCACACAGAAGGAACTAGAATATTTGTGGAGCGCAAACTAAGGCAAATATATTGTCTAGTCCTCCTTTATCAGTCAAGGGGTGCCAGGGTGGCTCCGTCGGTTAAGTGTCTCACTCTTGGCTTTGGCTCAGGTCATGATCTCATGGTTTGTTGGACTGAGCCCCAAGTTGGGTTCTCAGCTGACAGCACAGAGCCTGCTTGGGATTCTCTCTCTCTCTCTCTCTCTCTCTCCCCACCCCCAACCCTGCTTGCTCTCTCACTCTCTCTCAAACTAAATAACTTTAAAAAATGTTTTTTATTTAAAAAGGGGCGCCTGGGTGGCTCAGTCGGTTAAGCCTCCGACTTCGGCTGAGGTCATGATGATCTCACATTCATGGGTTCAAGCCCCACATCGGGCTCTGTGATGACAACTAGCTCAGAGCCTGGAGCCTGCTTCCGATTCTGGTCTCCCTCTCTCCCTCCTGCCCCTCCCCATTCGTGGTCTGTCTCTCTCTGTCTCAAAAAAAAAATTAAAAAACATAAAAAAAAAGTAAGTCAATATTCAAAACAAAAAGAAATTAAACTCTCAGCTTCCAAGTCGGTCTTTCTCTATGTGCTTCAGCTACTGGAGATAGTTGTTTAAGTACTTGCTGGCCACCTGCTGAGTGTCAGGTCCCAGACAAGAATTGAGTGAGGAGGAGGGGTCCTGGGACAAGAATCGGGGTGCCAAGCCATTGATGTGGGAGTGACCCCAGGAAGCTCTGACAGTGGACGACTGAGACAGGGACTTGGAGAAGTGAAAGGGCTAACGCCATGATCTCTGTGTCCGGCTTTCAGAGATTCAACCGATGGGGGCCAGCTCCATGCTATGCTTGTTTTCTTTTTGTTTAAAAATTTTTTATAGTTTATTTGAGACAGAGAGATACAGAGCATGAGTGGGGGAGGGGCAGAGAGAGAGGGAGACACACAATCTGAAACAGGCTCCAGGCTCTGAGCTGTCAGCACAGAACCCAACGCTAGGTCCGAATCCACGAACCATGAGATCATGACCTGAGCCCAAGTCAGAAGCTCAACTGACTGAGCCATCCAGGCTCCCCTGCTTGTTTTCAAATCCAGCAACTCAAGTGTAAAAATATATCATAAATGTGTACACAGAGAATCTTAAATAAAATAGTATATGCAACCCATGCACTGGAAATAAAGAATATGTGTCAGAAATATCTGAGCTTAG
Organism: Suricata suricatta; assembly: GCF_006229205.1. NCBI lineage: Eukaryota > Metazoa > Chordata > Mammalia > Carnivora > Herpestidae > Suricata > Suricata suricatta. The sequence goes on along the minus strand of NC_043711.1, from coordinate 96,047,122 downwards.
GGTGCCGGGGTGGTTCAGTCCGTTAAGCATTAACTCTTGATTTCAGCACAGGTCATAATCTCACGCTTTATGGGTTTGAGCCCGGCGTCAAGGTCTGCACTGTGTAGAGTCTGCTTGGGATTCTCTCTCTCCCTTTCTCTCTCTCTCCCCTTCTCTCTGTCTCCCCATCCCCTGCTCACATGCATGTTTTCTCTCTCAAAATAAATAAGTAAGCTTTATCTTATTTTATTTAAAGTTTATTTATTTATTTTGAGACAGAGAAAGAGCATAAGCAGGGGAGGGGAAACAGAAGGAGAGACAGAATCCCAAATAGGCTCTGCCATCAGCTCACAGCCCGATGCGGGGCTCGAACCCACAGACTGCGAGACCATGACCTGAGCCAAGATCAAGAGTTGAATGTTTAACCGACTGCACCACCCAGATACCCCAAGTGAACTTTATTTTAAAAAAAGAGACAGAGAGATATATCTGAGCTTAACTAATGGTCTAAGTGTCCTAAGTGCTCTGACCCCAACCATCTCCTCTTAAATTAAGACCCAAGACTGTACTGACCCCATCACGAGGCCATCAACAATGGACCAACAGGATAGAGTAGTATTCATTGCTTACAATGTCCCAAACCAAGAAAAAGATTTTCTGAGGATGACCGGGACACATAAAATACTTGGGAGCAGGCTATGCAGAATCTTTTCGAAGATGCATTCCAGGGACAAGAGAGGCTCAGCTCATTAGCAGCAGCAGAATTTCACTTTGAGAATAAGGCTCACACCAACTAAATTATTTCAAGGAAATCTATTATTGATAAGAACACATAAGATGACCCTTTAAACAAGAGATAGTTGCCTGTATCTCAGATAAAGAATTGATTCCCTACTGAAGGATTAGACGGTAGGTGAAAAACGCTCTGTAAATTACATGTATAAAGTTGTAAAATAAGATATAAACATCCAGAAGGCAAGCCTCACATCCTAATTACCTTGTATCCCCAAAACATGGCCGGTGCCTGGTACACAGGGGATTGTCAATATATATCGGCAGAACGAATTCATTCAAAACCATTTTGCTAAAGGATACAGATCCCCCCCAAGGGGTCTGTCTTAATTATATACATATATCAATAAGAATGAGATCATTCAGCAGAAAAATGAGCTAGAATAAACAAATTTTTATTCGAAAGTTTTTTAATGTTTATTTATTATTTAGACAGAGAGAAACAGAGCATGCGTAAGGGAGGGGCAGAGAGAGAGGGAGACACAGAATCTGCATCAGGCTCCAGGCTCTGAGCTGTCAGCACAGAGCCCGATGCAGGGCTCGAACCCATGAACCGTGAGATCGTGACCTGAGCTGAAGTCAGACGCTTAACCAACTGAGCCACCCAGGTGCCCCAAGAGATTTTTAAATACAGAGAACAAACTGAGGGTTGTTGGAGGGGTTGTGGGCTGTGGGTGGGGGGGGTGGGCTACATGGGGGATGGGCATCAAGAAGGACACTTGTGGGGATGAGCACTGAGTGTTGTATGTAGGAGATGAATCACTGGAATCTACTCCTGAAATCATCATTGCACTAGATGCTAACTAACTTGGATGTAAACTGAAAGAAAGAAAAAAGGAAAGAAAGAAAGTGTAGGGCATGTAAATAACGTCGTTCTAAATGTTGGATGAAAAGAATGAGTCTGGGCTATGTGAATGGAGAGCAAAGTGGCCAGTATATAATACTTTTTTTAAAAAACAAAGTATAGGGGCGCCTGGGTGGCTCCGTTGGTTAAGCGTCCGGCTTCGGCTTAGGTCAGGATCTCATGGTTCGTGGGTCTGAGCCCCACGTCGGGCTCTGCGCTGACAGCTCAGAGCCTGGAGCCTGCTTCGGATTCTGTGTCTCCCTCTCTCTCTCTGTCCCTCCCTAACTCGTGCTCTCTCTGTCTCTCAAAAATGAATAAACATTTAAAAAAATTTAAACTCAAGTTAGTTAACACACAGTGTAGTAATGGATTCAGGAGTAGAACCCTGTAATTCATCACTTACATAAAACACTCAGTGTCCGTCCCAACAAGTGCCCTCCTTCGTGCCCATCACTCATTTAGCTCACCCCCCACCCCCCCCAGCAACCCCCAGTTTGTCCTCTGTATTTAAGAGTCTCTTATGATTTGCCTCCCTTTCTGTTTTTCTTACTTTCCCTTCCCTTCCCCTATGTTCATCTGTTGTGTTTCTTAAATTCCACACAGGAGTGAAATCATATATTTGTCGTTCTCTGCCTGACTTATTTCACTTAGCGTAATACACTCTAGTTCCATTCACATCGATGCAAATGGTAAGATTTCATTCTTTCTGATTGCCGAGTAGTCTTCCATTTTACATGTATAGCACATCTTCGTTATCCATTCATCAGTCGATGGCCATTTGGGCTCTTTCCATAATTTGGCTCTTCTTCGCGCTGCTGTAAACATCGGGGTGCATGCGCCCTACAAATCAACATTCTTGTATCCTTAAATACCATCTGATTTAAGTGGTATGTGCACAAACATGTGGTGTAAGAACATACTAAGGCTGGTTTCAGAGATGGTCTCTGGGGAAGGAAGACTAACTTTCTGTGTACACAGTTCGCCCTTGAACAACCTGGGTTTGAGCAGATCTACTTACAGGCGGATTCTCTTCGATTACAACACACTACAGCACTGCAACTGTGTTTTTTCTTCCTTGTGATTTTCTTAACATCTACTCTCTAGCTTACTTTGGTAGAAGAATATAGTATAAAATATAACATACAAAACATGTGTTGCTCAACAAATGACTGTTAAGGCTTCTAGGCAACAGTAGGCTATTAGTAGTTAAGTTTTGGGAGAGCCAAACGTTATATGCAGATTTTTTAAAGTTTATTTATTTATTTATTTTGACGGGATAGGGGGGAGGCAGAGAAAGGGAGAGAAAGAGAATCCCAAGCAGGTTCCACGCTGTCGGCACAGAACCTCAGGCACAGCTCCATCCCACAAACCGTGAGATCATGACCTGAGCTGAATCGATTTTTTTTTTTTTGATCAAACTCTAACGTTTAATCATGGAGGTTGCTGATATACACAGCAGGGGGAAGAAAAATTGCAAGAGGAGGAAAGAATGCAGAGGGAGGTACAAGGTACCAGGGAATTTACAAATGTTGACAGATTATAATCTTAGTTCCTGGGACCAATAGGTATGAAATCGATTTGGATGCTCAACGGACTGAGCCAACCAGGTGGCAGAATTTTGACTGCCTGGGGATTGGTGCCCCTAACTCCCGTGTTGTTCAAAGGTCACATGGAGTACTAGTTATTGTTCTCGAAGTTTTATTTTTTAATAATTTTAGAGTGGCAAAAGTTCCTGTATGCCCAGCTTCTCCTAAAGTCAGTGCCCTGTTGCCCACAGTGCGTTTGTCAAATCTAAGAAATTAACTAAATGAAACCACAGACTGAATTTGGATTTCCCATTTTTCCATTGATATCCCTTTTCTGTTCTAAGATTCCATTCAGGATACCACACTGCATTTTGAGCTGTTCAGTTTTACCATGAGCATGAAGCATTTTTTAAAATGAAGCCTTTAAAACAAAACTTGTGTGTAAGATCAGAGAGCTCATATTACGTTGATGTTTTGAAGGCATATCTTGTTTTTAAAATTAGAAGTAAATGTTCAAAAGGATAATAAAATCTCTTTTTCAGTTAATCATTATGAATCACCTATCTTTCCATTTTTTAAAAGAAAACTTAACCCATTTAACAATGGTCCTTTTTCCTGCCGTTATTAGGGGTTAATTTATGGATCTAATGCAGCCTAAACACTAGAGGTGGCAAATCTCGAAATCTATCACACAAACTCTCATTTCCATCAACGTGCCCGTCTTCACTCCGTATCAGTTATCTATTATGCTGGTACCTTTTTCTAAGAAATTACATGCAACCACCAATTCATCAAAATAGTAGAAAAGCAGAGCATAGATTGACAGTGCACAAAACAGCCCAATACCAATTTTTCAGTCTTTGGAAAAAATCACAATCTCAAACCACTTTACGTTATATTAAATTTACATGACATGAAAGTCAACAAAAAAATACTGCCCTTCACAGCTTGAACCACCTAAGATGATCAGCTTATAAATACAATGTGAATGAAAAACACATAATAAGGTGATAAATTGTTAAACTGCTTTAGGCCGCCCCCAACACTTAATGAGCTCCCCGTCCACCAAGTTAAATAAGACTCAAATCGTGTTTTGCTCTCGTTTGTATTTCTCTTTTAACTTAAAGGCTTTGTCCAGCTCACAGATATGTTTCCATTGGTAAAACAGTCTCAGAATTTTAAAATCCATCTTCAACGTTTCAAAAGCAGGAGATTTCACAGAAAACTCCAAGGATCCGATTTCAGATCTCCAAACATCCAGATTTTTTCTTTTTCTTAATTTATTTTTGACAGAGAGAGAGAGAGAGAGAGAGAGAAAGAGAGAGAAAGAGAGAGAGAGAGAGAGAGGGACACTGTGAGCAGAGGAGGGTCAGAGAGAGAGGGAGACACAGAATCCGAAGACAGGCTCCAGGCTCTGAGCTAGCTGTCAGCACAGAACCTGATGCAGGGCTCCATCCCATGAACCGAACTGTGAGATCATGACCTGAGCCGAAGCCAGACGTTCGGTTGACTGAGCCACCTAGGCGCCCCCAGATTGTTTTCTTAATACTGAAAGATTTGGCAATACCATATTTATATTCCTGGGCGGCAAACTTGGCCAAAGCTGTTTTGTGGCTTTGGCTGTGCTGTGTAATGCTAGTCCGCCATGGCCCCTCGCCGGCCATCATTACTCAGCCCGTCTGTTGAGTTCACAAATCCCTTTAAGCTCTGTGCTAAATAAATACTTACCTATTTGTTGTGTCAAATGAAACTTGTGATCTAAAAGTCCTATTTTCCTTCATAGCTCTCAAGACTACCAAAAGGATACTTCCATTAATATAAATTTAAGGCAGTGTCCCTGCTGTACAAAGGTACATTTAAAATACTTTTTCTAAATATTTTAAGAAAGTGAGTGCTAGCAGGTAAGGGGCAGCGAGAGAGAGGAAGACAGAGGATCTGAAGTGGGCTCTGTGCTGACAGCAGAAAATCTGATGCGGGGCTCGAACCCACGAACCATGAGATCATGGCCTGAGTGAAAGTCAGACGCTTAACAGACTGAGCCACCGAGGCACACCCCCCTCCACACTTTTTTTTATTATTATCAATAGCACTCTTGGCACTCAACAATACAACTAACTGATGATGATGGGTGTGTTCCTAAAAAGCTACACATCTGATGGAGAGCTGGCTTGACCAGGCGGCAGCCATGGAGACGGTGGGAAGTGAACAGATAAGGAACTGTATTTGATGGAAGAAATTGTTTAGAGAGGCAAGTTCCTCAAACACTGCAGCGGAGGCTAAGAAAGGATATTTTCAGCCCTGCCAGTGCAGAGGAAAGTGGGAATGGGGAGTTTAGCCCAGGGGATGATTAAGTCAAGATTGTAAAACACTTCTCTTTTGTTCCTACGGAAAGCAAGCGTGCTTCGGAGTTTTACTGTACTGTGGAGTCCCCTGCGTCAATTCACCTGAACCCTGGACTTTCAATTCTACTTTGACTCTGGTCTTCCTCATCTGGAAGCACTGAGTAAAGAAAGCGCGCTGCTAATTTAAGAAATACGCCCCGGGGGTCTGGGTGGCCCAGCCAGTTAAGCTGCCAGGCTCCTGGGTTTGGCTCCTGTCCCTATCTTATGGCTTTGTGAGTTTAATCCCTGCCTCAGGCTCTGTGCACTGATTATGCAGAGCCTGCTTAGGACTCTCTCTTTTCTCTCTCTCTCTCTGCTCCTCCCCCACTTGCACTCTCTCTGTCCCTCTCAAACAAATAAACTTTTAAAAAATGCCCAAAAAACCTTCCATCGATGTCACCCCTTTCTGGTTTTTAACCGATGTGCCACCGAGGAGGGAAGTTTTAAGACCTGAGACTTTGTACTTTGCTCACCTTCGGCAGCCCATCCAACAAACGGAGGAGTAAGGAAGACAATTCACAATTCATTGTTGCCTTACATTCTGGATAGTTGGATTTAAGATTAAAAGCCAGAATCGGTATCACCACCTAGGATTTTGTAATAAATGATAATCCTATTTATTACCCCAATGCTGGGCTGGTTTAACTAGCTTTCTCTCATATCCTGAGTGCTTCAGAGATTAGAGTTCATCAAAGGTATGAAAGAATCCCTTTTTACCATTTTCTTTGCAAAAGACTTCACTACCCCTGCATCTTTTTTTTTTTTTTTCCAAACTGACTCCAGAATTATTCAGATTCTTAAGGCAGGTGCATTAGTTCAAATGATGAGATTTTACTATTAACGTGGACAGGGCTGCCTCATGTTACATATGGAATCCTGAGAAGATACAACCTATAAAAGCAAAGAAATCTTCTCCTAGGTAGAATGAACTAGGCCACAAACCTGACCTCAGGCGCTGAGGGGCCCCTCCGCTGCTGTGGGAGGGAGCAGCTAATTAAAAAGAAACAACTTCAAAAAAAAAAAAAAACAAAACAACCCCACCAAACAAGTCGCTCCTCTCCCATGGGAACATTCTCTGGAGACTCATTGCCCTTTTCTGACCCCCCTCCTTGGCAACTCTTCTGTTTACCATCTGTGACTCATGTTGAGACCTTATTGCTCAATTTCCTTGACCAAAGTGGTTCATTATTAACTGGACATTACCTGGGTGACCCATTGGTGTCAGAGGGTTTCCTGTGTTACACTCCAGTTTCCTTCCCTAGAGAGAGGTGTGAAGCCAAGGGCATCTTAGTACATTTCTTCTGCATCCAGGCTCTTTCCATTTTGACCCTCAAGGGCATGGATTGTTTTTCAAAAGTGAAACAGAAAAGTTACAAAGTTCTCACTGAGAGTCAGTATAGCTTATGATTTAGAGCCCAGACTCTTCAGCCAGACCATTTGGGTTTAAATTCCAAATCACAAAGTGCCCAGTAAGTAAAGTTAGCTGTTATTTTACTTGGAGTAAAAACCAAACTTCTGGTCTACGACCTACTTTATGTGTTCCCAATCTCCAGGAACCTTGCCTTCTTCTACTTTCCTCAACTGTTCACAACGCACTTGCTTCTTCAGTTTCTTGAACTTTGACAAGTTTATTTGCCTCAGGGTCTTTCTACTCGTTTTTCTCCCAAGTCAGGGATGCTCTCCCAAATCTAAATGGCTCATTATCACCATTTAGGTTTTGGGTTTCATGTGGACCCTTCTGCAAAGAGCTAATTATCCAAAATGGGTTTCCCACCCCCAATCAGAAGTTTCATTTCTTTTATGACACTAAACAGTAATTTACTTGCTGATTGGTCTCCGCCCCTCCATTTACATGTAAATTCTGAAACAGAAAATGTCTAGTTCCTCTTTATCCCAGAGTTTAGAGTAGTGACTGGTACACTTGATGTTTGTTAAATGAAAAGGAAAAAAGTTATCAAATTAAAATCCCATCTGAATATTAAAAAACTAGTCACAATCCCCACAGGAAACAAAATTGCAAAGAATAAAAAAATCTGGATCTTGTAACAGATACCCAACTTTTCGAAACAATCTTTCACTACTTTGAGAAAATCCCAAATTGAGTTCTGCGTCCTGATTGTAGAGGTCAGAACTCACATTCCCGCCCGACCCGCCACTAGGCCGTAGGCACGTGACTAGGCTCTACCTAAGAGACACACCTCAGGAGGCCGAAGTAAAACTGAGTCCCCTTTCTGCCCCGAGCTGTGGCCGAAGTGCTGGGCTTTCCAGGAGGGCAGCGGGGTCAGATCCTGGGGGATCGGTGAGGCTACCCCAGCAGGTTCCTCCAGTGCTGCCAGGCCAGCGTTGCATAGAAAGTGTTCTCGGGAGGTCAGTTCTGTGCATCCTGGAACCATAGCTCCCACGCTGCCCCCCAAATTCTCAGAAGCACCGTGTCTCACTTTCCTAAGCCCTTTCCCCGCATAAGCAGCTGGAGTCATCTGTCCTATTGACAACCAAGTTCGCAGCGACTTCCAAAACTGCTTAAGATTAGGACATCACCCTTTAGAATATGAGAGTTCCCATGTCCACATTATTATTATGGATCAGAAGCAGCTTTTGTCCTGGAAGTAAGGAGCTGAGGCCCCCGCCTGCTACCTTTGTTCTTCTCTCCGGCCTTAGTCATGCATTTCCACAACTCCTTGGGGGGAAAAGCCCTGGAAACCCGCTCCTTTATGACTGAGAGAGGTTGAGCCACACCTATTCACAACATGGGCTGCAGTACGTCCCAGTTAAAAAGTAAGGGTTCTCCTATTTTTAGGTTTGGTAAATAATACCATCCTTTTATGATAAAGAGTCTGTAGCAGAGATTACGGACTGCTGAGCAAATCTGACCTGCAGAGGGTTTTGTCTGGCCCGCATAAGCACTGACTATGTATATATTCTAAATATATATTGTAGCCAGAGCTACAAAGATTTCACACATCTGTGATTTCTGAGGATTACAAACCTGCATGCAACAGTCAGCTGGAGAGTGGAGGCCCGTTTAACATGGCATTTGCCACAGATACTCCCCAAATCTTGGCTTTTAATTGTTTATGTATTTAGAAGTTAAGGCAGACTACCTTCCATTTCGTGAAAATGCTGTTTAATAAATAAACATAAAAGCGCCTACATTTTGTAATGCCACAAAATACTGGGATAAATAGAATAAATCCAAGTAGGAAAAGGGAATGGAAGGGGAGACGTGGGGAGTTGTTTGGTGCGTGTGCAGTTTCAGCCATGCGGGCTGGGGGCTTCAGGGTCTGCCACACAGCGTAGGTATGTGGCTGACAAGGCTGTATTGTACGCCTGGAAGTTACTGACAGGGTAAATGGTGTGTGTTTTACCATCATAAAAAGAATCTATACAGTTCACTGCACTGACTGAAGCCAAAAAACCTAGCACATAATGATGCAGAAAAAGCACTGGATGAATTCAACAAAAACTTAGCCAACTTATAAATGGAAGGAAAATTCTTTAATCTGATAAAGAGAATCTACGGTAGAGCAATAACAAGGAATACTGGTCAAATAGTCAAGGGTTTTACCTGAGACTGTGAAGGAGATGAGAATGTGCACTATTTGACTTTAATTCAGTATTGTATTTGGGGTCCTTGGTCAGTAAAACAAGAAATAAAACATAACAGGTTGGATAAGGACAAAAGGGCAGGGGAGGGCAGAACGCTGGGACTCCAGCTTGAAGATTCCAAAGCAAGCCGAATCACAATATACATCGTATGTACAACACTATAAGACACATTTTTTATTTACTTTTATTAAAAAAAATTTTTTTTAATGTTTAATTTATTTTTGAGAGAGAGAGACAGCGCGAGCAGGGGAGGGTCAGAGAGAGAGGGAGACAGAGAACCAGAAGCAGGCTCCAGGCTCTGAGCTAGCTGTCAGCACAGAGCCTGACGAAGGGCTTGAACCCACAAACCATGAGATCATGACCTGAGCTGAAATTGGAGGCTTAACCTACTGAGCCACCCAGGCACCCCAACAATTTACATTTTAAACATCTACCTCGGTAGCATATATTCCATCCTTTGAAGTAGAAAAAAAGACCCAAACGATGTCTTGGTAAACACCAAACTGACTATAAGTATATCATCCGTGATCAATTTAGTAAGACTAAACTTACGACACCTTTCCAAGCACAAAAATGGACAATTTAAAGTGCTTTTTAACTGAGGAAGGGGGGAAAAAAGCAGGACAAATGAGCACAACACACAATCCTGTCACTTAACATTATGACTCACGTGTTCAAGACCTCTTCCAAAGGCTAAAAACACAACACAGTCCTCAGAAACACAGTAACTGCAGCATCCAATACCACAACAACAAAAAAACCCCTTACATAATGGAATCCATGTATTCGGTTATTGGACAATATCAGGCTCTTCCCTACATTCCTGGGGGAAAAATGCAAATAAATGTATCTTTGGGTAACATGGCAATGCGCCTCTTCCTCTGGGCAGACTCTCCCATCCACTCAGTACTGCGGAAATGTTCCGTCGATCTTGGCGGCCCAGGCCATAAGGCCCCCTGCAACATCTTGAACTGTTACAGATTCTAACTCCTGGGCTGCTGTCAAGGACTGCAGGATCTTCACCGCTTTCTGGGAGTCATTGCCCAGTTTGCAAATCACATAAACTGGGAAAGCGGCCCCTTCCTGGGCGCCTTCCTTCCCTTCCCGGATTGCTCCTCCTAAGAGTTCCAGGCTCTGTGCATCCCTCCGTTCCAAATGTTTCAAAGGGATGTGTAATGCATGAGGCAAACGACAGATGTCCACCTCCACTTGAGGCCTAACGTCCAGCAACAGGTGGGGTGAGCCGGAATCCAGAAGTCGCTTATAGTCGGTGACCGAAACTCGCTCCTCTGGGCTCAGCAACTGCAGAGTGCGGCACTTGTCGGTGGCTGAGGAGCCACAGAAGGCCTCGTAGTCCTGCAGGGCAGTCACAGTGGGGCGCTCCCCACAAGCCGCACAGTCAGGCCGGCGGCCCCGAAGCTGAATACGACGAAAATGTCCCCTGAGCGCGTCAAAGATCAAGAGGCTGCCGCTGTAAGACGGGCCCAGCCCTGCGGCGATCTTCAGCACTTCCAGCGCCTGCAAGCAGCCCAGGACCCCAGTTACAACACCGAGCACCCCGCCATCCGCGCAGTTGGTCACCGTCTCCGCGGGCGGTGGTTGAGGGAATACGCAGCGATAGCAAGGCCCGCCGTCATAATGGTAGACAGTGATTTGGCCCTCAAAGCGCAGGGCGCTGGCCGACACGAGGGGCCGGCCGGCTAGCACGCAGGCGTCATTAACCAGGTAGCGCGTGGGCACGTTGTCAGAGCAGTCGGCCACCACGTCATAGCGGCGGACTAAGTCTAGCGCCGTGGCTGGCGTCAGCGCCTCGGCATAAGGCACGCACTCCACAGCCGAATTGAGGCGGCGCAGCGAGGCGGCGGCCGAAAAGACCTTGGCCTGCCCGGCCAGCGCCTCGCCATGCAGCACCTGGCGGGCCAGATTGCTCATTTCTACTACGTCGTAGTCCACAAGGCCAAGGCGGCCGACGCCGGCCGCTGCCAGGTACTGCGCCAGTGGGCAGCCGAGCCCACCGCAGCCCACTACCAGCACCGACGCGGTGGCCAGGCGCAGCTGCCCCTGCACGCCCAGCTCAGGGAGCACCAACTGCCGGCTATAGCGCAAAATCTCATCTCGAGACAGGGACGCCTTCGGCGGCAGGGGTGACACCGAAACCAGCCGCTGTGGCTCCTGCTCCGCCAGAACAGCCGCCGCCAGCTTCTGCTTCAGGAAACTCAGCTCCTCCTCACGTTGGGCAACTTGAGCCCGCAAGGCGAGCACCTCCTCGCTGGAAGCCATGGCGCTCCCTCTCGGAAGTTGTCTTGAAAGGCATTTCCGCTTCCGGCTTGCCGTCTCCTAGCGACTGGAATAAACTAAACAGTTTCACGGAGCTTAGGAAAAAGGGATAACTCGACATGTACTGCCTTAAGATGCCCTAAGGTTCAACGTCAACGATTGATAGTTCCTGAATATCTCCAATGGAACATTGAAGAGAGGCTTAGGAGAACGAGAACCTAAGTACATGGACTGTTCCCCTCTTCTCGAATTTGGTACGGTCCGCCCCGCCCCTTCCCGCGCCACGTTGACGTCATTCCGCTTCCGGGGCCTCGCGCAATTCCGCCATGGCCTCCGAGGAAGCGAGTGGTGGCTCTCGTAGGTCTCGGCGGGAGCCGGAGGGGCGCGTCCCACGACAGGACAAGTACTCGGTGCTTTTGCCCACTTACAACGAGCGCGAGAACCTGCCGCTCATCGTGTGGCTGCTGGTGAGAAGCTTCTCCGAGAGGTAGCGTGCCCTGCCGCCGTCCCCGAGGAATGAGATGAGCTGGCTTCGCCGGCCTGGGTGTCGGCAGTTGGCTGCGCGAGGCGTCGGTGCGCGGCGTCCCTTCGGCTCTTGAGGGAAGCCTCGGGGGGGAAGGCCACCCTTTGAGAAGGCGGCGGCGGATACTTCTGGGGTTCTCTCCGTGTCTCGGGTTCTCATTCTTGCCCTTGGGGTTCATGAGACGTTCCTTTTATTGTACACTTGCGTCATCTCTCCCCCCACCCCCTGGTTTGTGTTTTTCTTAGTAGCGTTGTCTACGTTTTCCCTCGGAGCGAGGTTGAAAGCTTGACCTCCCTCCTGCTGCGGGACGGTCAGGATGCGGCAGGAGCCGGCAGGCTAACCGAGCACGCTCGCTCTCGCCCCCGTGCTGAGTGCTTATGTAAGCATGAGGTTTGATCTCTGTGGGTTAGGGAGCTGCCGCCGGGCTGGGCAGCTGCGGTGGTCACTTGTGGGTATCTGATGTGGTTGTTAAAAACTCGGGCTTTTAGGGTTGAATTCGAAAGTGTTCTACGGTGTTTTTAAAATTTCGGAAAATCTTGCTGTTAGTATGAAGTGCTTGTTTTAGATTTAGAATAGTGGGATCAAGATCCCTGAAGATCTGTCTGTATCAACACGTGGAACCGAGAAAATTTCGAAAATTAACATTTCATGTGGCTGTGTTGGAATTAACCAGGTCATCTCCGTGAACACAGATTATTTCTAGAGTTTTCTTGTTTTTCTTCTTTGACTCTTCGTTTTACAAATGAAAACAGGTACTTTGTTCATACCATGTTGTCCAGCATCTAGAAGAGCATTTGACACACGCTGAATGCTCCTTTATTAATGACTGTTGCCATAGACATGCTCACACTTTTACTAGAGTGCTGGGGATCGAGTCTTCAGGATGGAGTTGCTGGGTCACCTCATGTGCTTAAAATTGACAGTCATTCCCTCCCCTGCTTGCACAGTTGCTCACTCGCTCTCTCAAAACAAAAAAAAAGTTTCCGGGCACCTGAGTGGCTCAGTCGGTTGGGCATCTGACTTCAACCCAGGTCATGATCTCGCAGCTGGTGACTTCCAGCCCCATATCTGCTCTCAGCGCAGAGCCCACTGTAGATCTTCTGTCTCTCCCTCTCACTCCATCCCTCCCCTACTTTTTCTCTCTCTCAAAAATGAACAAATTGCTCACAGAAAAAAATGGTTGTACTGCCTTCAGTCTCCATTATTTGGAGAGTGCCCGTTTTCCCTACCAGCCAGCCGGCCAGCCAGAGCTTTAGTAAACTTACATTTTCAAAAATGCTAATTGATAAGAAACATTGCTGGGTTGTTTTTTTCTTAAGTTTATTTTATTTATTTTGAGAGAATCCCAAGCAAGCTCCATACTGCCAGCACAGAGCCCAGCGTGGGGGTCAGACTCACGGACCGTGAGAACGTTACCTAAGCCGAAATCAAGATTCAGCCACTTAACCGACTGAGCCACACACGCGCCCTGTAACTGTCTTAATATATGTGTCTCCTCGTGCAGTTTTTGTATCTTTTTCTTTATCTTTTATTTTGGTTTCTACAAGCATTACAGAAAATTCGAGAAATTTTCATGCATAGTCAATCTTGTTCATTTTGTCTTGATTTCTCAAATACTTTTTGCTTTAATCAGAGCGATGTTTAATGAAGGAAACCACCGTTTTCAGATACAGCCAGATGACTTAAAGGCAGGTTAGCTTGATTTCTTTACACTACCTTACCCTCAGGTGTCCTGGGCACTTGGAAATGAGAGAAAGGAGTAATTTGCTTATGAATGACCTCATTTCTTTATGAAGTGTATCTCTTTCAGCATATCAAGTAGAATCAACATTTTACAAGATATGGCTTGTTAAGTACTAAGGTACTTAGGGGAGCTGAATTAACAGATGGGCTGATTTTAGCTTTCTTCTTGGTTGTTGGGGATTGAGACTGGGCTGAGAGGAGACAGTGTTGTGGGGGTTTGGTGTGCTTCCTTTACTTTGTCCTGAAGTTTCCCAATAAAGATATCCAAAAAAATCTAGAAGGGGAGTGGAGGACGATGCAGTGATCACATGTACATCCAATATTGTGTTGGCTTGTTTTTAGAATAGAAACTATAACATAAAGTTAATGGAGAGCCAACAGAGAGATGTTAATTTTGAAGCACGTTGATGTGAGACAATGGGTACAACTATTTGAAACTGGTATAAAGGTTATGTCACCATTTTAAAGAGGGCTTTTTAGCGGATGAAATGAAATCCTATTTGTTCCTGATTATGTTATTTAAATCTTATTTGGTATTAGATTTAAAAGAATATTCACTCCAGGGTGGCTCAGTTGGTTGCGGCCAACTCTTGATTTCTGCTCAGGTCATGATCTCACGGTTTGTGTGTCAGAGCCCTGCATGGGGCTCAGTGTGGGGAGTCTGCTTGGGATTCTGCCTCCCACCTCTCTGCTTCAGCCCCGCCCCCCCCCCATGCGCATGGTCTCTCAAAATAAATAGGACATCAAAAATAAATAAAAGAATACTAATATAGCAACTCAGTCGACTTGATATATCTTTTAAGTGTATTTTTGAAATATTTTTTGTAACTAAAACTTGATACTAAGGTTGTGTAATTCCATTTCCAAAGTAGGTAAGTAAAAATTTATGATAACCTATCATATATAATGGGCATATATGTAATCGCTATGAGTTTTAAACTAAAGAGTGTGTTTTCTGTTTGCAAATTTTTTAATATCTCAGGACGTCCTTGTAGCATTTTTTTCCCACAGGATGCTGAGTTTGGAGGTAAAGTATTAAATGATATTTATTTCATTTGGTAATTGAAGTTTTCCTTGGTAATATATGACAAATTCCCAATTATATTGGTGAAGAATTAGTAATTTTAAAGTTATTTTTTAATTTGAGAGTGTTGTCTCTGCAAGCAATACAAGCTTTTTTTTTTTTTTAATTTTAGTGGCATCAACTATGAAATTATAATCATAGATGACGGCAGCCCGGATGGAACAAGGGATGTCGCGGAACAGTTGGAGAGGATCTACGGGTCAGACACGATTGTAAGTCCTGTGAAGACGTTTCTGTCACATCAGTTGTGCTTGTGGAGGGGAAAGATGAGAACTGACGGTGCTGAAATAAAGTCAGTCTGTTTTTCTAGAAACAAAACATCTTGAAGTTTTACATGTCTTTGATAAATTGGGTCAGTAGTAATTTTACAGCAAAATAGTGAGCCTTCAGATAACACTGTTTTTACAGCTTAGTCTGCAGGTAAGTTTTCTTGAAGGGCAAAATTAAAGCATGATACTGACAGGAATATTAATGGAACTAGATTGCAATTAGTAATGTGTCCATGATCTTCCTTGCTCCCCTTTTCTGCAACTATAAAAGCTTGTAGCTGGGGGACGTGATTGTTTTCATGTTAAATTGGCATCTTTTTTATCTGTAGAACAATCTTCTGGGTGTAGATTGACTCTCTGAGTCTGAAACTTTTATAGAGTTTCCCACTGTACTTTGAAGGGTGGTGGTTTTCTACTAGAGTAACTTAGATGTAGAATTTGTTTTATACTGGTGTCATAATTTTTATTATTAAAAAGTTTTGTTTTAATGTTTATTTCTGAGAGAGAGGGGCAGAATGTGAGCAGGGGAGGGGCAGAGAGAATCTGAAGGAGGCTCCAGGCTCTCCCAGCTATCAGTACAGAGCCTGAGGCAGGGCTCAAACTCGGGAATCTGGAGATATGATCTGAGCCAAAGTCAGAAGCTTAACTGACTGAGCCACCCAGGTGTCCCAATTCATAATTTGTTTTTATTCATAAATGTTTGAATACACTTGTGAGCTGTACTTTAGGTAATTTTTTGGGCCCAAGCAATCAAATCCAGATTAAAAAAAAATATATATATATATATATTTTTTTTTTTTTTTTTTTTTTGAGAGAGGGAGAGAGAGACAGCGCAAGCAGGGGAGGGTCAGAGAGAGAGGGAGACACAGAATCTGAAGCAGGCTCCAGGCTCTGAGCTAGCTGTCAGCACAGAGCCTGACGCAGGGCCCAATCCCACGAACTGCGAGATCATGACCTGAGCCAAAGCCAGATGCTCCACCAACTGAGCCACTCAGGTGCCCTCAAATCCAGATTTGAACACATTCTAAGCACTGGGTAATTTAGAGTTTGTATAGATCAGAGTTTCTCAGTCTTGGCACAATTGACATTCGGGACCTATAATTCTTAGCTGTGGGGGACTCTCCTGTATGTTATAGGACATTTAGTATCATCCCTGGACTCCGCCCACTAGAAGTTATTAATAGCCCCTCTCCCCAGTGTGGCAACCAAAAATGTCTGTGGGTGTCATCAAATGACCTCTTCTGGGCAAAATTGTCCACTCTTCCAAAAGAGAACCGTTGGTATAGATATAAAGGAGAAGGTCTCTTGGAGAACCATTATTGGTGTTTTTATTTTAAGAAATAGCAGTTAAGCATCATAAACCGCTGTCACAGGGTGCACATGTTGGACGGGCTAGTGGTTGGTGGGGAGCACTTAAGAGTAATGTGTTCCTCGTAAATACGCAGTAAACTCTTCTCTACTAGTCGTTCTTTCCCTATCACGCGTGGGCAACTCAGAGCTCCATCACCCCTCCAGTCCTCCTCCAGAAATACAAGAGTACAGGAAGAGATTAAACGTTGACAGATTTCCTGCCTTCTACACCAATGCCTTCTGATGACACGAGGTTCGTTTTTTGGCCACAGTTCCCCAGTTTTTCCTTTACAAGTTCTGGGCCAAGGCCACTAAATCACATTTGTTATATGTAGATACTGAGTTAGGTACCTCTATTTAAGCCAGCAATATCAACCTGACAATGTTTTGAATACTTTTGTCATAGAACTTCAGCCTTGAGGTATAATGGATTAATCTTAGGACATGTCTAATAAATTGACCTTCTCAAATTCTAAAACAATATGGCCCTCAAAGAGTTCCATTTTTCCCATCAACCAATAAAACTCAAAATAATGAGAAAAAACCTGCATTTACCATTATGATTTTCTTGTAGTACCAGGGAAATCTCATTCCTTTCGTTATTTTATGACCTGAAGTCATTTAAACTAGAAAAAATGCCTCCCCCCCAACAATATCAGGCCATGCCAGAGTTAGCTCTTCGTGCTTTTAAGTGATATGTATGTTTACTTGGGAGAGAAGATGGAGGAAGAGTGTTACTGAAGCGATCTTACGATATCTCCGCGTATTAAGCAGCAGATGCTTTGTTTGCTGGTCTTTCAAACTGGCTAGAATGAATGTTACAGAAAATGAAGGAAGTTTGTTTTATTTAAACTCTGTATATGAGGAAACTGAGGTTAAGTCACTTCCAATGTCATATGGCTAATAAATAGCAGAGGTGAGACCCTGCCAAAGCTGGAGGCACATGTCCCGAACTGTTAGTGATGGTCCTGGGTCAGGGAGCTCTGAGATTCTGGAGGGCTTCAACCTCTCCCTGCTGAGTGCTCACGCAGCAGTTCAGTTACGTCATCGGTTTCAGCCTCCGACGTGAGGTCAGATTACATCACCCATGTTATCCCATAGTTTAATATTTTTACAAATTGTTCTGATAATAAAATGTAATGTATATTCATTACTTTTAAAACATCAAATATAACTCTAGGATCAAGAGATTTAACTAAAGATACCAAAATATTCTCTCTGACAAAAAGATCAGTATCCTAAATCTGATAGAGAAAAACGTAATTTATAAGAACTATAAATGGACAAAACAAAAAATAAATAAAATGAAAAAGATGGGAGTCTCACTGATAGTGAGGAATTGCAAAACTGGAGGAAAGTACAGTTGTTCGCCTTTTTATAAAAAAAAAACAAACAAATAAGGTTTATTTTGAGAGAGACGGAGACAGAGCTCGAGTGGGCACGGGGCAGAGAGAGCTGGATGCTGGGCTCCAGCTAAACGTGAGATCGTGACCTGAACAGAGGTCGGATGCTTAACCAACTGAGCCCCCCCGGCGCCCCTACAATTAGCCTTTCTTAGCTGAAGATTTATTTTGATTATGGTTAAAAAAAAAAAAGGTCCACTAAAATAGTCTTGATCTTGGTTTTACTAAAATGTCATCAAGGTTTCCTACGATAAATTTTTTTTATCATGTCATAGCATCACATGAAGTCCCTTACAAGCAGGCGTGGTAAGCGTCCATCAGAGGATGTGCCCAGCACTCCTGCGCGGGCCTTCTGTGCGTCCGCACTGTCCTGGCGGCTGGGAGGTGGGCTCTGTCGTGCCCTTCGCGGCCGTAAGCCGTCCTCGGTATGGGAGCAGGGAGGGGTGGGCGTTGAGGATTTGAAAGTAAAGCTCGATAAAGTGAAACTGCGTGAACGTTTATTGCATAAGCAGTGAGAAACGACGTTCATTGTTGTCGAATGAAAACGCGGTGAGACTGAAGTCGCCGCTGACGAGCCTCCCAGGCCCTCCTCCAGGTGCGACTGCGGCCCGAGCCTTGGTGCGCGTGTGCGGGTCTGCATTTGGAGAGCTGGGTATGGTCTTGGTTTTGTTTTTCTATGTAGATTTAGTCTTCCTGCATCATTTTGTTGATTCGTAATTATAGCTTGGAGACCTTTTATCACTCACTTCTCTTGTTCTTCTAACTGTACCACAGCGGTCTTTCATGGGCAGCAGGGTTTGTGTTTTATAAACATTTGAGAAAAGACTTTTCCAGTGGAAGCATAGGATTATGGAAGATCTAAGGTGAACTTTATTTTTTTAATGTTCGTTTATTTTTGAGAGACAGAGCATGAGCGGGGGAGAGCAGAGAGAGAGGGAGACACAGAATCAGAAGCAGGCTCCAGGCTCTGAGCTGTCAGCACAGAGCCCGATGCAGAGCTCGAACTCCCGAACCGCAAGTTCATGACCTGAGCCAAAGTCGGATGCTTAACCGGCTGAGCCACCCAGGTGAACTTTAAAGAATTTGTATTTTTGTAGGGTAGATACCAGGTCAATATTTTGTCAGTAACGATCAATCTCCAAATCAAAACCTGAGATATCCTGTTTGATTTTGTTCAGTAAATTTAATTACTATACGTGATTGAATGTCTAATTCTCCTCTAAGAGCTTATCAAGCAGGAGTGTATTTTATCTTTGTTCCTCCCCAAGGAGTTTGCCTATAGTAAAAAGTACTACAGTCTGTCCTGGTTGAATTGAACTGAAAGTACTTTGTTTAGAGAGTTGCAGTCTGAGGCAGCCTGCTTATGGACTGGCAAATGCAGAACGGGACAAGATAGACTCGGTAGTGAGTCTGTTTGAGCCGTGTGAGAGAAAAGAAAAAATTTAATTTTTTTGTTAGGACTATAACCCTAGGGACACCTGGGTGGCTCGGCTGGTTAAGCATCAACTCTGGGTTTTGGCTCAGGTCATGATCTTGCAGTTTGTGAGTTCGAGCCCTGCATCGGGCGCTCTCCTGTCAGCACAGAGCCCACTCTGGATCCTCTGTCCCCCTTTCAGTCTGCCCCTCCCCCGCATGTGCTCTGTGTCTCTCAAAAATAAACAAACATTAAGTATATACGTGTATATATAGAGAGAGCAACATAATCCTAAAGTCATGTAACTTGGCCAGTAGAAAATGTAATGAGGTCACCCAAGGATAAAGTCAGGGTAAGTTGATGGAGTGGCATCAGCATTTAAGATCATAAAAGGAGTTCAAAGAAAGAAGTATGAATACCCTTTCAGCCAGCAATTCAACTTCTAGGATGCTAATTATGGAAATAACCAGACCTTTGGGCAGCTGGGTGGCCCAGTCAGTTAAGCATCTGACTCTTGATCTCTGCTCAGGTCATGATCTCATGGTTCATGAGATCAAGTCCCACGTCGGGCTCCGAGCTGATGGGTGAAGCCTGCTTGGGATTCTCTCTGCCCCTCCCCCACTCACTCTTGCTCTTGTGTGCTCTCTTCTCAAAATAAAAAAATAAGCTTTATATTAAAAAAGAAAACCAGGACCCGTACAAAAGGATATATGTACAGATATTTATTGTAGATGTGTTTGTAATGGCAGATACTGGAACTGACCCAAGTACTTTTAACTAATGAAAGATCATCTGTTGTCTAACTTGTAATCTTAAGCCCGTTGAGAAAAATAAAAAGGAAAAAATCAAGAACTAAAAACGAAATCATAAAAATCACAAAAGGAATTGTGAAAACAAATGTGACTATCAAATATTACAGGAAGATATGGGATAAGTGAGTTAAATCCTCAGTTTTGCTGGGGGAGGGAATCAGTAGATGATGTTCAAAATGGGGGCACCTGGGTGGCTCAGTTGGTTGAGCGTCCGGCTTCGGCTCAGGTCTTGATCTCACGATCGTGGGTTCGAGCCTCGCGTCGGGCTCTGTGCTGACAGCTCAGAGCCTGGAGCCTGCTTTGGATTCTGTGTCTCCCTCTCTCTCTGACCCTCCCCTGCTCACACTGTCTCTCTCTGTCTCTCAAAAAATAAATAAAAAACATAAAAAAAAGATGTTCAAAATGATCAGTCAAGTAATAGACATAACATATTATTTACATACTGTTTTCTGGTGGATAATTCCAGGTGGGGGGAAATGTTTAAAACTTGGCCTGCAGCGTTGGGATGAAATTTTCCAAGCTGTTAAACTATTTGATCTGTTACCAAATACTGAACACTTTTTCATTTTGTCAAAAACGGTTAAGCATGCTCTGCTTTAAGGTCTAGTATATGGAACTATGTTTCTGTTAAAAAGGATAAGTGCCTATAAAAAATGATTTTTAATAGTCAGGTTTTTGTTTTTTTTTTTATCATTTGTGATAAAGTGCGGCTTCTTATTCTTGCAGCTTCTAAGACCACGGGAGAAAAAGTTAGGACTGGGTAAGTGTAACCTCTCACCCCTCATACCTGCTCCTCGCCGTGGTTAGGTGATCTGGTGTGTATTTTCCCAGTTTGGAACAGGGCCAAAATACAGTGTCCTCCTGTGATGGTTTTTAACGATGTTAATGACATTTCAGTGGTTTAACGTGAGTCGCCTGTAGCAGTCAGCGCCCACTTGGGAAAACAGAGGCCACTGTCAGTCTTTCACTGTGGGGAATTTAATACAAGGAATCTGGTTACATAGGTGAAGAGATGCTGAGAAGCCAAATGGAACAGTGACGCTACTCAGACTAGTGACAGCTAGTGGGTCCTGCCACCTCGCGAACGGAGCAGCAGCAGGACATGGTGCTCTGGGAGCCCCGGAGCCCCAGGTCACGCAGCAGGGGTTAGGATGATGGAGTGGGGACTGCCTGGCAGGAGCCGGGGCCACGGGGACCCCCAGCCAGTTGTGGGGTGCAGGGTAAGAGGGGAGACACAGAGTTTCCCTTTTCTCTCTCCTGGCAACTCGGTCTTCCAAAGCCATTTGCCTGCCAGTTGATGAGAGCACTTGGGAAGTGTAGTCTGTGCTGGGAGGACAGCGCAGGGGGCCCAGAGCAGGGGTGCTGGACGAGCACACCGCCGTCGCTCTAAACCCTTGAGTATTTATTTATAAGTTGTAAACAGTTACTCTTCATTTTTAAAAACGAAAGCTTTTCCAGTTTTTAATTGCAGGAGGTTATAGAAAATCTCAGATGGACTTGTTCCTTCTGAGACGACTATCTGAATACCTTTGTTTTCTTTTGGTTACAGTTGTTTATGTTGAGAAATAATAATTTTATTAAAAAAAATTGAGGGAGCATGGAGGAAGCACAGTTCTTTTTTCTTGTTGTTTTTTAATGTGTATTTAGAGAATGAGAGAGAGAGAGAACAGTAGTAGGGGAGGGGCAGAGAGAGAGACAGAATCCAGAGCAGGCTCCAGGCTGTGAGCTGTCAGCACAGAGCCCTCAGGGCTCGAACTCCCCAACTGAGAGATCATGACCTGAACTGAAGTCAGACCCCTACCAACTGAGCCCTCCTAGTGCCCTTAAAGCGCAGGTCTTAAAAATTGAGGATTTGCTGTCTTGAAGACCATCGGTTCTCTGGCATTATCAAGTATCTAAATATCTGAACCCAGAAGTTCTTTGGGAAACTGGAATAATCTGGAAATGCCATGAAAGCAACCAGGAATTACTAACCAGTCAGTAGACATCCAAAAAGCTGTGTGAGTATCATGTTTTAGCAAAAGAAGTTAGGCCTGAGTTCAGCCTTGGGGCACCTGGGTGACTCAGTTCGTTAAATATCTGGCTTCAGCTCAGGTCGTGATCTCACAGTTCCATGAGTTCTCATGAGTTCCATGCTGCCAGCGCAGAGCCTGCTTCAGATCCTCTGTCCCACTCCCTCTCTGTCCCTCCCCTACTCATGTGAGCACTCTCTTTCTCATAAACAAATACTTAGAAGAGTTTGGCCTTGCTAGTAGGGAACTGGTGCTTTGAACCTAGAGAGCGCAGGAATCCTCAGACCCCAGTTTACCCTTACTTGCCGGGTCTGTAGGGAATTTTCAGGCATGAGGGTGGCTGAATAATTGCTGGCTCTGCCTTTGACCCCGAATACCAGACCACGGCTCTAGTGTACTAGGCTTCCAGTGCAGAAGACACTCGTAGGTTTTGTGGGATGGGCCAGAGTGGTGGGGAGGAGCGGAAGCAGGGCTGTACCCCTCCCGGAGGGAGGGGCCCAAGCATCCGGAGCCAGTGTCTGGGACCAAGGTGAAGTTGGAGATGAAAGAACAGAATTGAGAGAGGTTTTTTATTTTGAGTAAATAGGATTTAACGATAGTTTGGTTTTACCCTTGGAGGACCAAGGTTCGCTTTTCAGATGCTAAATTTAATTTCTTGTCTGTTCACGAGTATACTTAAGCATTTCTAGTGATTTTCTTTAATGGATATATTTTTTAGGAACTGCATATATTCATGGAATGAAACATGCCACAGGAAACTACATAATAATTATGGATGCTGATCTCTCACACCATGTAAGTGGTATCTTTTTTTTATTAGCTGTTCATGATAGTTTAAGCTTGTTTTACTGACTTAATGTTTATTTTTTCTAAATTTCAGCCAAAATTTATTCCTGAATTCATTAGGTAGGTATTTCTAATCTTTGAAAAAATCCAATAATTTATCTTAAGTTGATTTTGGATTTATTTTTATTTTTTTCATTTTTTACTAATTAAAAATGTGCACGCTATTTTAAATTTGCTGTCAGAATTGATACCAACATATAGATCTGAAGCTCACATCTGTAGATATGTGACTAAGTGATATATTTTAGGAATGAATCAACGGGTAATTCCTTTGTTATCTAAATTCTTCCAGAATATGGGAAAAGATGAAAGGTGACTTTCTGTGTTAAATGGAGTTAATAAGCCTGCATTCTAAGGGTAAAACACCATGAACAAGTAGGGTTTATTCCAAGAATGCCAGAATGGTTCATCATCAGGAATTCATCACTGTAATTGACTTATCACATTAACAAAGCATGGTTAAGTCTATAGATGCTAAGAGGTATTTGGTAAACTGCCTTAGCCATTACTTTTTAATGAACACTTGATAAAGGAAACCTAGTCCTAACACACGCCTTTTCCTAAAATGGTGAAATGTTGAATCGTTAATAAATGCATCAAGATAGGCATACCAGCTGTCATTAATGTGGACATTTTAAGTTATATATTAACAAGTATGTAGTATAAATATTGATAAAGGGTACAAAATTTTACTTATTTGCAGGCAGTATAGTTGTATTTTTAGAAAATCCAAGACAGCATGAAACCGTTCAGAAGAAGAATGTGGAAGCTGTTCTCAGTGTAAGCTAAATACACTAAACAAAATTACGTAATGTTTCCTCTGCTTAGATCACTTCAGGAAATTCCCATTAACACATGGGAAGAAACTTCTTTCTTCGCCCTTTATACCCCTGTGTGTCTGGCCCCTGTGCCCGTCTCCTTTGCCTGCAATGCTCTCTCCGTTCTCCTTAATAGCCAACTACTTCTCATCTTTTGATCTCTGTGTAAGGTCACTTCAGAGATACCTTCTCTGCTGATGTATCTAATACCCTGAAGCCCCTTTGACCTGAGAAAGAACCGAAACCAGGGGAATAGAAAATTTGTGAGAGACAGAAATAGGCCATATGTAGAAGACAGGCCCATGGCTAATAAACCCAAGAGAAGGTACCCTGGGATGTTGTCAGGGAAATACAAGTGAAATGACTGTGGCGGTGGCTTATGACCCATTAATTTGTCGTAATTACAAACTTAAAGAGCAGCACATGTAGCACCAATAAAATGGTGGTAAGTGGACACGCACAAATATTGCTGGAGGAAATGTGAGTTGCTACAGCCTTTTTGGAAAGTAATTTCTGGTGGTATCTGTTAAAAATTCTAATAAGCTTTTTTTGGCACATCTGTTAGGTTCCCATTTAAAAGAACATTGCCACACTTCACTGTGGTTGTGTTGTTGGGGGTGGGGAAACCCACCATGAAAACAGCCATTTAAGTCTGTGGGTTCAGTGCTCTGTGGGACATCTTTGCAGCTACTGGAAAGGATGGGGAAATTCTCTGTTGACCTTTAGGGATGTCCATGGTTCCGTTACATATATTGTTAATTGACACAAGGCAAGTTGCAAAATGTACTTTTTTGGGTTCCAATTTTGTTAAAGCAACCAGAAAGCCTGGAGTCCCAAGTGTCTTTATCTTTCTGCAGAGAGAAAGGTCTGGAGGGTTACCAGACTGTTCTAGCACTGTTTACTTCATGGGGCCAAGAACAGAATGAAGGGAGATTACATTTTAGGATAGTTGCACATGGTACAATCAGCAAGTACTGTTGTTGGCTTTAGTTTTAGAAGTTAACAAAGGAAAAAAAATGAGAATTGAAAACATTACATTGAAAGATTCCTTAGTGGTATAGTTCACGTTGTCTTGGCATTATTTTTCCTATGTAAGTCTTAAAAGTTCTTTTTGTGTTAACTCATGAAAATTATTTAAAGCTCAATAGCTTTTTCTAATTGACAGCAAATTTTCTTTTCTGTAGGAAACAGAAGGAGGGTAATTTTGACATTGTCTCTGGAACTCGCTACAAAGGAAATGGAGGTGTATATGGCTGGGATTTGAAAAGAAAAATAATCAGGTATAGACATGTGGGTGGTTTCTTTCTTAGTGTAACTGGACATATGTTTATGACAGGTATTTGGATTAAGTCACCATGCTGCCTTGGTATTTCTGGGACCAGATTCCTTCCTTCCTTCCTTCTTTCTGTTTATCTGTCTGTCTGTTTTGGCGGGGGCTGTAAACTATGTCCTAGAAGTTTTTGCTGTCTGTTATACCTATGTATGTAATCATCTTAAATAAACAGACACTTGATGAATCAGCTCTTACTAAGCAGCAAGAGTAGTAAGGCTTTGGAGACAGACCTGGGTTAAAATCCTGATTGTGTCATTTAATCCCTGTGTCACCTAGATACTGTACTTTTTCTAGCCTTACTTCCCTCATCATAAGATGGAAATGAAACACTGTTTCAGTTTTCTGTTACTATATAACACACTATGACAAAGCTTGGTGACTGAAAACTACTATTATATTTTCCGATTCTGTGATGGTTCTTCTGATGGATCTTTGACTGGCTTCCCCTGGGCTCATGTTTGCAGCTGCTTCAGCTGCAGGTACAGCTAGGCTGAAAGACCCCAGGTGGCCTCATTCACGTATCCAGTAGCTGGGGCTGGTTGTTGTCCGGGCACCTCACTTCTGCGCCTTCTGGAGAACTTGAGCAGTGTCATCCCATGGCATCCTAAGGGCAGCATCCAGTTGCAAGGCTGCAGCAGCAAGGCCTCCTGAGTCCTAGGCTCTGGAGCGAACAGCAGTCTTTGTTGCTCAGAGCAAGCCCACAGTCCAGGGGTGGGGAGGGAGAATCCACTTCTTGCTGGCCTTCACCCACAGGGAATTTGTGAGCTTATTTAATCTACACCTTTTTGTGGTTGTTGGGAAGACGCGATCCATTTCAATCCGTAAAGGATCTCTATAGCTTACTACGTTATACATGACAACATAACTATACAAATTCTTACTAATACACGTATTTTTTATCACCTTTTTCATTCCTATTGAAGATTCTGTTCAAGTTAATCTTCATTCTGCCTCTTAATTGCCATGTGAGGCCTGTAAGCCCCTCAGCCTTCAGTGAAATGAAGGGGGTTTGGATAAAGCAGAGAAAGCCCTGCACTGCTTTTCCCCGTGCGGTCTGACCTTTGTCTTGCACACACACACCCTAGAGCGTTGGAATGGATCTCCACAGGTAGGGCAAAACCATCAGTATTTTTCACAGGCTTTCCAGATGATTCTGTTGTGCAACCAACAATCAGAACAACACATGAATAATCTCTCAGGCCCGTCTGAATTTGGTTATTACGGCTCTTGTTTAAAATAAGGGAGTCCTGATCAGAAACAATGTACAAGTTTTAGTTGGATCGTTAAGTTCATGGAGTTGTATTTGTCATTACTTGTGAATGTCTGCACTGCTTTGATGTTTAAATTTCTGAGAAAGATTATGTAATTGCTTGCCCGAGGTCTCATTTGTGAGATCCAGATTTAGAATTTGAATCCAAGTCTGTCTCATTCTTGCTGCATATTTTAAAACCCTCATTTAAAAATACATTATCTTGAGGGGCTCAGTCAGTTAAGTGGCAACTGGATTTTGGCTCAGTTCTTGATGTCATTGGGAGTTCAAGCCTTATGTCCGGGCTCTGTGCTGACAGCCTGCGTAGGAGTCTCTGTCTCCCTCTCTCTGTGCCCTCCCCCACTTGCGTGCTCATTCTTGCATGTGTGCTCTCTCTCAAAAATAAACAGTAATAAAATAGCTTGAATAGAGGTACAAATACATATGTATACATACACGCGTGCTTTCCTTTCATTAAACCCATCTTGGGGGAGTAAACTATGTGCTAGAATTTTTTGTTGTCTATTAGAAGCAGCTTGGAAGGGAAAATGTTTTTGAAGTTAGCCATTATCTCATGTATATCCCTAACCATGTTATTTGTATAAAGATGATCTTTACTAGGGAGGGCCCTGGTAGGTACCTTGGCTTTGGAGACAAACTGTTCTTTCCAGTTTGCCCCAGAAAACTTTTTTTTTTTTTTAATCAGAGTTCACTAAAATAGCTACAATACAAAAGTCACTTTTTCCAAGGGCATTTTAGATCTTTTTGAAATGTTGATAGCAGCTGTTAGTAATAGCTTGAAGTTGATACTTAAGTTGTGTTTGAAGCACACACCGTGTCACTGTTGTGGGCTGGATGTCTCTGATAAAATTCATGTGTTGAAGTACTTTATCCCCAAAGTGTTGGTATTTGGCGGTGGGGCCTCCGGAGGTAGTTAAATATAGTGACCCTGGGCACTCATGCTGGGATTAGGGCCCTTTCAAGGAGAGACAGGAGAGCCTGGCTTCTCTCGGCCGCCTCCCCTCAGCACACAACTTGAGGGCAGCCCTATGTAAGCCAGGAAGAGGGTGCTCCCCAGGAACCAAGTCTGCTGCACCTTGATCTTGGACTTCCCAGCCTTCAGAACTGTGAGAATAAATACCTATTGTTTAAGCCACCCAGTCTGTGGTGGTCAGTTCTAGTGGCCCAAGCACACTGACAACGGTCTCCGAATGAGCCTCTGTTCAATTTCCGCAGATTGCCAAAAGCCAAAACCCTTTCCTGCTTGGTTACCTTCTTTAAAAAAAAAAAAAAAAAGTACCAAATTTATACAGACAGACCTGATTGAAACCCACGATCCCTTGTTGCTGATTAGAATCTGAAAGGGATACTCCAAATCTTTGCTCTTTTTGCTGTCGGAGAGATGTTCATAATTCTAAATAATGACTGTTGGCAAATATGCAAGTTGAATTTAAAATGTTATCTTTATTACCCAAAATTTAGAAGAATGATTGTTTTGAGGTCCGCTCTAAATATCATATTCAAGAATAAAAGTCCTCATTTTTTGAAAAATGTGAATGCCAAATCTTTTAGTGATTAAACTTTCTATAAAATTAAGTTTTTTCTTAATGTTTATTTTTGAAAGAGAGAGGGCATGTATGGGGTAGGGGCAGAGAGAGGAGGAGACAGGATCTGAAGCATGCTCTGCAGTGAGAGCAGAGAGCCCGATGTGGGGCTCAAACTCATGAACCATGAGATCATGACCTGAGCAGAAGTCAGATGCTTAACTGACTGAGCCACCTAGGCACCCCTGTAAAATTTACATTTTCGTGAAGAGTTGTATTTATGAAATATGTATAGCAGTTTTAGCCCTCTGATCTTGGATGTGTTTCTCTTGTTTAGAAAATGTATTTTATAAAGAAAATCTGATCGTTTTATTTTAACAGCCGTGGGGCCAATTTTATAACTCAGATTTTGCTCAGACCAGGAGCATCTGATTTAACAGGAAGTTTCAGGTACAGTAGAAACTTGTAATTTTATATTTTTTATGTAAGATTTCTTGCTGTACAATGGTTTATTTAGAAAATGCTTTTCATTTCTACCCCATTTTTGTTCTGGAACACACAAAGGCAGACTGAAGTTCTTCAAAGTTGCTAATGAGGCCTAAGCATCTTCTTAAGATGTGTACTTTCTAAAGAGCATCCAAGGCAGGGCTTAGCTTAGTGTGCTTGTGCTCAGCCCCTAGGGGGGCCCCAGGAGGCCAAGGTGTCTACTTACTGCTTATTCAGAACATTGATGTCACTGGTGATGTGCTCCAAAGAATATCACCTCTACCAGCGATTTTCTGCAACTTCTATGAATATTTATAGCACAGTCCACAGATAAGTTTAAAGTCTTTAATGTTTAGCTAGAGTGTTTTCAGTTACCTTCTTCTCCATATGCTTTCATTAAAAAAAAAGCCTTGTTTAATTGGAATAAAGCCTCCTGCCAAGTTGGGGGGTGGGGGAGTAATTTTTGTTTCTGGGGGAGGGGGTGTTATGTTTTTAATTTTAGACCTGCTAATAGTAGATGAACTGTTTGTGTGACCATGTCAAATGACTAAAGACTGCCACTTTTTCTGTCTCTGAAACTACTACTTTAAGTTCCAAACCTCATGCATTAGTTGATAATTTACATTACTTGATATTTGTTCCTTTCCATTAAATGTTGATTCTTTGTTGGGTTTTGTTGTTGTTGTTAGAGTTGACACACTAGGTTAAGCTAAGACAGGAACTTAGGCATCACAGGATTGAGGCAATCCTAGTGAGATACAGCTATCACCAGGTAAGGTCACAGTTAGATACGTATAATGGGCAGATGTGCAGTCCAACTTTAGATGGGCTGTGGGCCAAACACAGATCCCATCAGAGGAGCTGGGAAGTCCTGTGGGTGAACCCATTCACCTTCTTCAGGAACTGTCCCATAAATCCCCTAAGGGACTTCAGTTTATCCCAGGGAATTTATTTAGTAGATCTTGGGAAATAGAAACTGGTTATAAACACTTTCGAAGAAACATCTGTTAGTTACTGGGTTCGTTCTTAGCATATGCTTTATATTGTGGATTCATCATCTGTCGACTCTGCTATTGCAGTATTTGGAACAGTTTCTCTTTGTTCAACTTGAAAACTAAATTTTAAGAAACTTTGAAAACTAAAAACAGTGGTTCTGTTTCAAGTGATTCATTTTACCCTATTTTTACAGTTTCTGATAGCATGGTAGAAAAATAATTCCCTAAAAGAAACTTAGAATTCATTTTCAAAATTGCACTCAATTTACCAAATATTTCAGGACCATTCTGATTCAGGACAAGTGTATCATTCTCATCAGCGGCGACAACTTTCTGCACACAGATGGCTAGCAGAAGTTTTAGGTGTTAGAAATACCAGTGAACTTTCCAAAGATCAGGTTATATGTAGGCAAGTGCATTTACCTAGGTGCTCATGTGTATTTTAATTTCTCACAGGTTATACCGAAAAGAAGTTCTACAGAAATTAATAGAAAACTGTGTTTCTAAAGGCTATGTCTTCCAGATGGAGATGATTGTGCGGGCAAGACAGTTGAATTATACTATTGGCGAGGTAGGCAACGGATGGTAAATCGTCTGCTGTATTCCTCATAAAAAATAGGTTTAGACTTTTTATAATAAAACGTTTAACTTGCACAATTACTAAATAAATGTGGGAGGCTCCCCGGTTGTTTAGAGAGTCTGCGCACTAAAGGAGGAAAATTCATTTCACTTCCAAGTTACTACATTTGACCTACTAAGATTTAAAACCTTAGTAGAAGGCAGCCTTTTCTTAAAAGAATTAAAAGTTGCTGGTAACTTATTTGTCTTGCCTTTTCTGCCGACCACTCAGCATTGTGGGATGAGAGTGTTCGCCATCGCCAGAGCCACCCCAATGACGAGTCCTTTTGCCGTTTCCTAGGAGTAAATGAAGAGAACAGGAGTATGTCCAGCTAGCTCGTGAGCTCTTAGGGAAGGCTCTCCTCGCTTAACACTAATGTTTTTAATAATAGCAAGAAAATAACTAACGAGAAGGCAATTTCTCCTGTGGAAGTCCCAAGATTTTTAACAATAAATTAGTGACAGATAAATTTAATGGACTATTGAAAAATTTTACTTTTGGAGTATAATTTTTTTCTTGAAACACAGGCTGAAACTTTGGTAAACCAGCTTAATATTCAGGATCAGTGTTTTCCAAACAGTTGGAGATTTGGTTTATGTGGCCAATTTTTTAGATAATGAAATGTATAAAGATTTGGAGCTATACACAGTTGCTGTAAGAATCCTCCAGTTGTGAGCTTACTTGAGGAACTTGGCTAACATAAGTTAAATTTTATTTGTATTGCACTGTTGTATGCCTGCTGTACTTCCTAATATTTTTGATGACTGACTTAACATATGTATATTTTTAACTAGGTTCCAATATCATTCGTGGATCGTGTTTACGGTGAATCCAAGCTGGGAGGAAATGAAATAGTGTCTTTCTTGAAAGGATTATTGACTCTTTTTGCTACTACGTAAAAGAAAGTTATTCATTATACTATCATGTTGATTCATTTAAACATAAAAGAAGCCTGGTTGCTGATTTTTATAAAATGTACTGTTAGAGCGTAAATCATAAGGTAAGGTAAATTTCATACAAATCTTTTTTTCTGAGGAAACTACATTTTATATGTCAAATTAAATTAGAAAAACGAGCAATGTTCTGTTTTCATTTGCATTTTGCTGTATTAAGACTTATAAATAAATGTATTGCAGGTTTTTTTCTCCCCAGAAAGTATTGCTTTCATTAGAGTATGTGAGTGCAGAATTTCTTACATGGGGAAGATTTTGAAGTGTACAAAAACTGGATTCATAGCTCTTTATAATAGTGTCAGAAGTAAGAAAAATGTTAATTTTATTCATGAAATATAATATGGCTATTTCTGTAAGAATGAGCAAGTAGACACCTCTGCCCTTCTTAAAAAATGTATCAAATTTCTTAAACTAGATAAAACAATATATTCAGATCACAATTTTAGAATTTGGCTCTTTGTAGCTGTTGAATTGATGAAGCATTACATCTGTCAAAGCAAGTCTATTTAAAATACATACTGTGAATTGGAAACTTGACATCAGTTGATGGCATAGCTTTTTTCCCCCTATCCTGAGCAATAGCTTCTATCAGTAAGAAAAAATACCAATTAAATTTGCAGGAAGGCAGACTTTAAGCAATTAAGCTTAGAAACAAGTTGACTTCCCAAATAAGAGACATCCAAGCATATTTATTGAACAGTATTCCTAAATAACATTTTCCTGGCCTAATTTCATTGTTAAAGAAATTCAAAATCTGATTTTTCCATTGCATTTCTAACATACTACCGGAAATTAATACCAGAACATAAAACCTTTGGTGTCATTTTGAACATTACCTGTTCCCATAGTTGAATCCATAGGACATTCCAGTAGGGCCTCCAGTATTGTTTCCCTTTTACACAGAGCTGTAGGCCAGCCAGCATTCCACAGACCCACCTTCCTTGGGGAAGTGACCTCTCTTGTCATTAATAACAATGAGAAAGTTCATCACTATTTGAAGTAAAATTAGTTTTAAGCTAACGAAATAGAAATATAGTTCGTTTTTGTTGTTGAATGTTTAGAACCTCTTCTGCTTCATCTAAGTCAAAAGTTTTTATTGTCAGGTATGTGGTAACTACCTCAGAGAACTCCTGCAGTAGATCGCTGTCTTTTGCCTTTTTAATCTTTTTGGTTCTTGCACCCAAAACCATTACAACACTGTCACTATTGGAATTTATAGTAAAGAAAGTATTTGAGCAATGAAGACTTTCATCACTTAGAAGTTATTAAGAAAATCTGGACTATCTAGATGCATTTTTTCTAGTAAAACTGATGAGTTAAACACTAAAATATTTTTAAACATTTCCATGTGAACCTAGCATCTCTTTTTATTTTGTAAATTAGGTCAAGGATGAAATCCAGATGTTTTCCCCTTTGTATGTGTATTATCACTGTATGAAATCTAAGTATATCTAAGGAAAACGAAACTGTGATAAAATTATTTTGCTTCTTTCATGGTAGCTTTTGCCTGTCTTCTGCAACATGTAATTAGGCTTTTTATCTTTGTTTCTTTAAATCAAATGCCTTGGTGGCCCCCCCCCCTTAAAAATTTTTTTTTAAATTTCCAGCTATCGTTTTCCCTTGAAATACTGATTGGGCTCTCGGTATTAATGGAGTCCTGGGTTGGATGAAATGGCTTGTTTAAGCTTGCTAACTGAAGTCTTGGACTTTGAGCTCTATGTAACCACAATTTGTACTATTCTCAATTAAGTCAGTATCTTTGTGGGGATGTTAAGTACGGTTTGAAACTATTTTAACTTGGAATCTAGAGAAACTGCCGAAGACCGGCGTCCTTACAGAGCAGACCTTAAGAAAACAGGCCTGGTTACACCTTCCCGGTTGGTGGCCTTTACTCTGCAGAGTGTTTACCTGGGACAGACTCTCAGATGCACCTGCTCTGAAAGGTGGGTTCCAAACGGGTGAGATGATGTGTTGGTTGGGGTTGACCTAAACTGAGAGGCAGACTGCCCGCGTGCTCTCCAGATTGTGGGGACACTGCAAGTGTCCCTGAGACCACGGTTGGCGTGGTTACTGAGCGTCGTGGGGCTGCCCATCGGCAACACCGCTTCTCACGTTTGGGCTTCACCAGTCCGGTGGCCTCGAAACGCTGGGGCCTCATTTGCTTTCTTCAGGCCGAAGAGACGAGCCCATCAGAGCCAGGGAAGAACGGTTGGCCCCTGCCCGCTGCGCAGCCCGCCCCACCAGGAAGGAGCCGGGCTCTCGCGGGCCTGTGTCCTCTCCCGTCGGTTGGTGAAGCACGAGGCCCTCACACCTCATTTAAGGCAGGACGCATCGCGCACGCCCGGCCAGGTGCCCCTGCCCAGCCCGCCGCAGCCGGGCCGGGGACAGCGCAGGCCTCCCGGCACGTGGGGCAGCAGGGCAGCCCGCGCGCCCCCTCCCGCCAGATGTAGTCCAGGCCCAGCTGGGCCCGCGCAGGGATCCCCAGCGCGGCCACCTGACTGAGCGCAGGGCGTGCTGCGGCCCGCTGCTTGTGCCTCCGCCGCCGGCGCTGCGGCCTGAGGAAGGCGCCCGCCGCCGTGCACACGGGCCCTGGAAAGCGCACTGCGGCCATTATCCGCGGCGCCTCCTAGTGGGTCAATGGCAAATCCTCTTGGTTCTCGCGAGAACTCCCCCCCTTAGAGGGGATTATATAATTTCTCTGAGGTGGGGGTGCTGGGGCCACCCTCCCTCAAAAAAAGTTAGGTGCAAGCACAGGTGAGAGTGAGAGAGTTGTCCCTGGGGGAAATGAGGGGGAAGGGGTAAAGTCCCCCACTACCCCCCCTACTTAGCTGGACAATGAGTCCTCTTATGCTAATGAGGCATTTACGTCACTTCCGCTCTTTCTCGGCCGCCATTTTGGCTAGGGCAGGTTCGGGGACTCTCTCCGAGGCGCTTGTATTGTCTGCTGAGGGGAGACGCGGGATCAGCCCCCTCCCCCGCCCGTTGCCGCCGCAGCCTCCGCCGGCCCGGTCTCCCCTCCGCCGCCCGCCGGGATCCATGAGCTGAACTCCAACCCCCCCACCCCCCCCCCGGCCGCCGCCATCTTGTGCCCCCTCCCCTTCCCGCGGGCAGCGCTAAGGGGGATTTTGGCGTCTCCTCAGACACAGCTCCCTCTCTCGGTCCCCGCTGCTGAGGAGCGAGAGGAGCGCGGCCGCCGCCGCCGCCCGCCCGC
>NC_043711.1:95944682-96012953 GCF_006229205.1 Suricata suricatta | reverse complement strand
GCGGGGTCCCGGCGCCTCCTCCTGCAGCCCGACCCCCCTTCCCCGCCCCGGGAGCCCGTGCCGCCGGGGGCATCTCCCTCCACCCCGCCCCCAGCAAGGACCGGGCAGCCCCCACCCCTGGGACGGATCCCTTCTTCCCGCCCCCCGTTCCCCAAACGAGCCCCCCACGCACACCCCCGGTGCCTGGGACGAGCCCGCTGCCAGGTCTGCCCACCCTTAGCTGGGGGAGGGGGGACGGGTTGGGGGGCGGGGAGCATGCATGGCACGGGAGTGGAAAGTCTCTGCCTCCGCCGTGCAGCCCTCCCTCCCTAACGTGCCAGCTCCCCTGCTATCCTAACCCGGAGTCCACCACCGCCAACCCCTTTTCTCAGTCGCAGCTGCCTGGTCAGCACGACCTCTTCCGAGCTTTCTGCGCCCCAACTTTGCGATAAGACGGCAAAAAATGGAAATTCCGAAAGCTGCGAAAAGACTTATTTATTTTTTTAATGCAATGAATGGGGAGGAGTTCTTTGAGCACCCTTTTATTCACCTCTCTTTCCTCGGGGCTGCCTGCCTGCCCTCCCCTCCCCCCCAACCTGGATGCCCATCTGCTGGAAAAGGCGCGATTGCTTCTCTTCCTCTTTAGCCCAAGATCAGGCGCTAAGGTCCTGATACCCTTTTTAGTTGCACATGTATTCACACGAAGTCTTCTTGATGTTCTTGCATTCACCAGGTCCTCTGGACAGTTCTTGCCATAACCCCATTTCTCAGACAAAGGCTTAGGAGGGAAAAAGAACCAAACTGTTTCCTGTGTTTGCCATTTTAATGCTGTCCATCCCCACACACCCAATTCCTATCCCCGATGTTTCTCGTGCCAGTGTCTTGAACCTTCAGAATGGGGGGGATGGAAGATCTCCTGGGTAGCTTGCTACAGTTTCTTTATAAATCTGCATTGTTGCTTCTGGTTTATGGCCACGAAGAAAATACCAGCCCCCACCCAAAATGCACCGCAGCCAAGTCGGCTAAAGGCGATGAGTGTTGGAGTCAGTAGGGGGCGCATTCCCTGCACTGGGTAAGGCTGCAGAGGGGGGAAGGGCCCCAGAGCTAGAACAGGATGTGCTTCACAGCGCCTTCTACAGACCATGGGAAAATGGACCCAGCATGACACTCTCTCGCACTCTTAGTTGGTGAGCTGACAGCAACATGGCGAAGGATTAAGTGAGTCAAGAGCGGTGATTTTCTTTCTTTTAAAGAATCCTCCCTGCATTTCAAAAGTTCTGTCTTTTTACTTGTTCAAGACCGTTGACCCTGACAATCCACGTTTGTTCTTGGCGCTTCCTTGGTACAGATTTCCTATGCTCTGGAATTCTTCCACCTTAAGCTTTGAACGTGTCACCATGTCTTTCCAAGGTCAGATGGTGAAGGGGAGAGTCTAAAACCTGAGAGTGATGGGTTTGGGAGTGTTGCTGATCACCACCTTCTTCATGGCCCAGATCTTTCCAAGTCTTTGAGAGTTAAAAGCCATTCTTGAAGGATGTTAGATTTTAGTGGGTTAGTAATTTTCATAAGCATGTAGATGGGTGTCATGATTTGCAAAGCCTTGTTGGTAAACATTGAGCCCGTGTTGAGTTCTTCATTGTCAAACTCAACAGAGTTGATTGCAAAATTTTGTTGCCTTCCAACTTTGGGCTTGTAATTTCCATTCATGATCTTGAGTAACCAACCACCTTTGCAAAAAGTTTTGACACCGGTCTTCTGTGAGCACCCACCTTCTTAGGGTGTGTTGATTTCTATAGATTTTACTCCTCTTATTATTTCCTTAGGTGTGAGATGCACAGTGCGAAACCTAGGCCCCAGCTTTTGCACCATGATGCACAGGGTTGTACTTTTTGTACTGAACTGATAGGTGGCCTAGTGGTTATGCCCTGTACTACCATTTTGAGGATCTGGACTCCGTTCCTGCCTTGCTCTTTGGACCACATTGTCAATTCACACCGGTGGGTATATTCATCTTGGAGGGTGGGAACTGCAGCAACAGGGAGGCCAGAGACTTCTTCCTCCTTGGTCACCACCAAAGCCAGCACTTCCAAGGTTTCAGCCTAGCCACATTCCTCAAGGAACCGGTTAGAGCTGGTTGCAGTCCTGGGTTCTGAACAGAGAAATGACTTAATGACTTGTTTAAAAGAAAAATTTTAAGTTGCTGATACGGTTGTAATCATTTGCATTCTGCACTCTTGTGTATAAACTATGTTAAGTTCTCAATTACTGTTGTCTCGATGACCAGTCTCAAGAGTTGCTAGCTTCTATAAACCTTACAGATTCTCTGATCAGAACAGACCTTCCCATGAACATGTACTTGCTACCAGTGACTGACAGAGGTTGTCCATACTCAGAGGGTACTTTAAGACTTTGTTGCAAGTATCTTATGTAGATACACCAAGGTAACTTTATGGGGAAATGAAGAACGGAAGTATTCTTGATACACAGTTAATCAGTTGGTGCTTAAGGGAGAATTTTTCTTGAACATTTGCTACCAAGTAACATTTGGTGAGTGAAAAGGAGGCTCTTTGGTTCAGATATTCCATTTGAAGACTTACATACTGCTTTTGCAATTTTTTAGTGACTTCAAGAATCAGATACTAAATCTAAGTGGTATTACTTATAATTTTAAAAATTGATCAGTATTAAACAGATACAACTTTGACCTCTACTTGGTCTTTGGTGTATACTTATGAGTTTTATAAATGAGTAATTTGAAAACAGTTTACTTGAGTGCATGTTTGAGGTGAAGTTTGTGAAGGTGCTTTTGTTTGCTTTGCTTCGGTAAATTATACATAAGATACAGTGTTAACTGATGTCCTTAGTGGTAATAGCCATTTTCCCCCTACAGGAAAACTTGCTGTGATCTCTTAGAAAGCATGTATTTTGTAGTTTCAAGGTTTCCTGGTTCTAGTAGTCAAAATAAATAAAAGGTAGAGCAATTGGGCTTGAAGCCTGGAATTTAGGTAAACTACGAGGGTTTAAAAGTACAGGGGGGAAAAAAGCCTCAGTAAACCAGAGGGCGCGGATGGGTATTCTGTTTAATTGAACTTGTAATAGAAATTCCTTCTTTATCTTGGCCCTTGTTGAAAATATCCTGACGTTACCTTATTAGAGACTGCTGTACATTGAACTAACTAAATCTTTGATTCTGGTTCCTAAAGTCTCTGTATGGAAACCTTAGGAGATTGGGCTTTGAATCTCTAAGACTTCTGACCCTGCCTATCCTGGAAGTCATTGGTTGTAAACATATCCACTGTGAATTTGTTTTGCTTAAATTTCTCTTTTTTTTCCTTAAACCAGAGTGCAGGAAAAGTTCTAATACTATTTACATTAAAATAAAACGTCACCATGTTGAACAGATTAAGTGTCAAGTAAGTTCACAATTCTTTTTTTTTTTTTTTTTGATGACCCAATCTCAAGAGTTGCTAAGTTTTAAAAACCTGAAAGATTCTCTGATTCAAATAGGCCTTTCTGTGAACAGTGTAGTTGCTACCAAATAACCAGCCAATAGGCTCTTATCAAGGAAAAATGGCTTTTGATTTTTGTTATAATGTAAATGCACATTTTACTGTATTTGATTACTAAGTATACTAAGTATAATTATACTAAGTATAATTAAATACGGTCGCTTTCCTAGTAACTATTTGCAAAATTTGAAAAATAGCTACTAAATAGAATTTTTAGTATTTTAAAAATGTAGCTCTCTAGCAGTCTGTTGGTTCATACATTTAAGATGTACATGTGCAGGCTACATGTTTAATTGTGGAAATTAACGAGAAGAGATAGCTGACCTGTTAAAAAGGAGCAAGTAGGGATTAGTACTTGGGTAGAGAGAGATGAAAGAAAAACCTCATTTCAGTAGTATTTTTGTCTTTTGGGAACTATATGTAAGTAACAAAAGTTGCATTACTTGTAATAGACCTTGGCAGGTTGAGTTCGTTAATTGGTGTGTGCGTATACACACACGATACAACCCACTTTTTTAGAATTGAAAAGAACTCTCCTGTTTTTAAATACAAAGTCCATACATTAGCGATGTGGTTGAGAAATGGTACGTTAACTACAGAAACAAATGAATTTGACATTGTAGGTGTTTTTTTGTAAATAACTTGTTAAAATCTTAGATGGAACTTTAAAAAAAACCATGAAAAGTACAAAAAAATGAAGTTTTATTTTATATATATAATATATATATATATATATAATAAGATTAGAAGCTAATTTGTACTTTTTACTAAGATGCTCAACACTGTTGTGTAATAATCTGCATGTTCATCCTGGACTTCTAAAGGACTTTCACTTTAAAGTCTGTCACGTCTTCCAGAGGATAAAATATTTTCCATGAGGAGCTTAACTTTCATTTATTTGCTTAAGAGGCACGAACATTAAGTAAAATGTTGCTCCCCTAAGTAAATAATTTAATTATGTTAGAGTCACAGTGCCTGACATGCTCTGAGCATCATGCAAACTTACAAAGTTTTTCTTCTCCTCATTTGCTGAGAGCTCATGGCGTTAGGTCTCAAACAAATGCCTTATTTTGCTGCTGTGAATCATGGTCAGTCATAAAAAGCTACATTTTATGTCATTAGTTTGGAAACTTGGCATTTAAAACCGGTGAAAAAGAGCCCCACATTAAGTTGATAATTTTGAATGTAGAAGCCATTTCTTGTTTACTCATTGGCATTTTTCTGCCTTAATCGTTACGATGCTTTATGAAAGAAGCCATCCGTGTTTGGCCCAGCATGAGTGGCCACAATTCCATTGGGACTTTGTGATTTTTATGTTCTTTGCCTGATCCTGATAATTACAAAGGGAAGGGAAGGATGGTTGTGCCCCCTCAGTCTCAGGGTCTTAGTACTCCTTAGATCTGTGTTTCGCTCGTGACCTACCTTTGATACCTGGCAGTTCAGGAGTCTGCTTAAAAGAGAATCCCTATCTGCTTTGCTGGAATAAGGCTCTCCGCACGTTATCAGGCTTCTCACATCGGGGTACCTGTACACCAACTTGATTATATGGTGGTGTGTGTGTCTGTCTGAGGAAGTCGCAGGTACAGTGTGAGCCAGCTCTGCAGGGGAACCATTTTGGTGGAGGGCGCACATTTTCTAGTCAGTGCAAAATGCAAAGTTCTTTTCATTCTTTCCATTCTGGGCTCTCTTCTCTCCATGTACACGTTCGTTATCCTCTGCCTGAGGGTCTTTGAAATGCACTCACAGGCTTCCTTGCTTTTATTGATCCCTAGCTGAGCGCTCACACAACTGCTAGAGAAATACTGACATCTCCAGAATTTCAGCAGTGTTCCAGAAATGAATTATGAGGAGAGCGTAAATACTTTTGATAGAGTTTACTACGGGAAGCGTGCCCTGAACATATATTGCAGTTTAAGATTTAAGTTTAAGGTATAACTCAGAAGTATGCACATGGTCTGTAGGAGACTCATGCATTGTTTGACCTTCCCTTCGAATTAAAAATAAATCCCTACACACCCTAACTCCCTCTCCAGTAAGGGTATAGATTGATAATTGAGTCCCTTAGCTGTGGCTTTTTGCTGCTTGTGTGTCACTTTTCACATGACTTGGTTGAGGATTGTGTTTGGGATGGGTGAGCTGTGAGGGTGAAGCCTTCTTTGCTGGCCTCTGTGGTATTGGAATAGTAAAGGTACGTCTGTGTGATTCGCCAGGCGCCGTGGGTCACCATTCTCAGTTCTCTCAGGATCGTCCTTGCTTCACCAGTGGGGAAATCGAGGCACTGCGACATGTACTGATGAAGTGAGCTGCAGAATGGGTCTGTGCAGGCCTGTGCCTGGAGCACAGGCTTCTGTAGGACTCCCGTGCGCTGTCTGGCTGACGAGGGCACACGCGCATGCCTCGCCACTTCGCAGTGAACCCGTGAGTGCCCAGGGACTGGGAGTGAGCTTCACGAGGAGGCTGGCAAGAGAGAACCAGCAAAAGTCGTGCTGGGGGGCGATTTGTCGGAGCAGCCTGTGTCTGGTTT
Source organism: Suricata suricatta (assembly GCF_006229205.1). Classification (NCBI taxonomy): domain Eukaryota; kingdom Metazoa; phylum Chordata; class Mammalia; order Carnivora; family Herpestidae; genus Suricata; species Suricata suricatta. The sequence continues at coordinate 96,006,941 of NC_043711.1, read as the reverse complement.
GGAGTCGCCTGTCCACGGGTCTGAAAAGAAAGTTTGGTCCTGTTGCCTTTTCCAGTGTTTTGGTTTAGAGCAGTCTTAGTCCATCTCTCCTCTGGGCAGTTATTTTTGCTTAGGCAGATAATTGCTGGCTTTTGCCCTTCTTCTGTCTTTCCTTTTTCTGAACCCTCTGTGCTCCGTCGAAGAGTGTGTGGAAGCCTGTGCTTCCCTTGAAAACCTGCGTCTTTCTCTGGTGGGAACTGGCAACAGTTGAAAACCCGTATAAGTGGTTTCTTTTGAAACCTGATATATCTGAAAAAGCTGTCTGGTGGAAATACAGAAAAACTTATTAAAATTTTAAGTTGGGGTTATAAACACGAGTCAGCCGTTAGAGTTCTTGCTCTTTGAAAGGGTGAGCTGAGACTAGGAGTGTCATGCACGGGCTCAAAGTCCTGGTTCAGAGTCGGTTAGGCTTGAAAACAACACCAAGGCAGAGCTTGTCTGCGGAAGGTGTAAGGGGTGAGCCAGCAAGTGGCAAAGCCTGCGACAAGAATAATGCTTCTGCCACACAGAAATCTTTGCCTGAACGAGGACATAGCTCAGAAAAACTTGAGGTGATTCAAGTAAGTTATTCTTTTATTCATGAATGAGGAGAAAATGACCTTTCCCTTACTCTGAGAAAATTAGTGGTTTTGATAGAGCATGGAAATGTTATCATTAAGGGCTTAAAAATAACCTGTTTTTTGTCTTCTGCCATTTAGATGAGAAGAGCAGGCCATGTTACTGGAAGGATTAGAAGTAGATGTAGCTGGATGCCGTCTCAGGCCCACTCGAGAATCGGTTTCCCTTGTCACGCACCTCTTAAGCCAGCTTGTCCACCTGCATTGGCGGCGGCGGCTCTAAGCTGTGGGTTTCTTGTGTGGGCTCCGCAGTGTCAGAGCATTCCCCATGGGGTGTCCCTGCCTTGCTGGGATACCTATTTTAAATGGAGTAAGTGGGGAAATCCGCCCCGTCTCATACTCTCTAAAGTTAGATTAGGGTGTTAGAGATGGTCTCAATCCTTTTGTGGTGGGAGGTAAGCTGTGAGGCATCTTTCTCTTTCAAACAAGATTGCATGTGCTGCAGTATGTAGTATCAGTAAAGGGTTAGGGACCACACCTCCAGTTGCTCAGCTGTCATCTTGTCCCTCTGGTGTCATCTTCCCTTCCAGCCATGCATGTATCTTACAGTCTGAGCACGCTCTCAGAAGTACTCTGGGAGCCTGTGGTTCCGCTGGTGCCCTGTAGGTTCTGGTGGTTACAGCTAGGCATCTCACCCGAGATCGAAATAGTCCCAAGTAATGGGGTAAAGAGCAACATCATAGTTTCCAGTTGTAGGCACTAGTCTTGTAGTCCGAAAGTTTTCTTAAAAGAGAAGTGACCCCTGTGCTTTTTAAAAATCAAAAATGCAAAATCTAGGTCACGCTTTTATGTCACCTGGGTTTATTGTGGGTACTTGCAGATACTCTATTGCCTAAGAGTTTAAAGTGCCACAGTTTGTAAAGTTAAGGATATGCTAAACTCTTTAACAGGAAAAGCTCCCATAAACATGTTTTGTGGAAGCACTATTATGTGTGGGAATGCACGTCGTAATGTGTATAGGAAAAGGCATAACCACAGGAATAATAGTCCGTATATATATTTTAAAGATTATTACTGGAGTGTGAGCTCATAATTTTCAAAGTGACGATTCCAGTATCTGATCTGGTTTAAGATAATAATGATAACTGCTCTAAGTATCAACTGGTATCCTCTCATTTAATCCTTACGGCACTTGGACACTGGGGATAGTGTCCTTCGGGCTGTATACCACAAGGAAACAGACCTCCAGAGATGGAGTAACATTTTTAAGTTCACAAAGCTAGTAAGTGACAAGAGTAAGGATTTGAACACGGATCTGTCCAGCTCTGGAGCTTGTGGGGTTGTTTTGTTTTAATTTTTAATTAATTTTATTTTATTTTTGAGAGAGAGAGTGCGCAAGCAGGGCAAGGTCAGAGAGAGAGCGAGATAACAGAATCCGAAAAGCGGCTCCAGGCTCTGAGCTAGCTGTCAGCACAGAGCCCGACGTGGCTCGAACCCCTAAACCTGGAGATCATGACCTGAGCCGAAGTCAGAAGCTCAGCCAACTGAGCCCCCCAGGTGCCCCTCTGGAGCTGTGTTCTTAGTCACTATATTGTACCTTCTTTCTTTTGAGCAGAGGAGAGCTTTACTGTGTTGTGTCCCTATTTGTTACAGAAGTTTGAAGCTGGGAGATAAGAATTTTTCGTGTGGCTGATAGGTCAGCTAAACTTTTCTTCATGAAAACAGTTCAGTCTTACTGGAAAGCAGACTCTGGTGTAGGCTGTAGGCTTCAACTTCGAACTTCACCTTTTGCTCTCACTTCGCTATCGTCCATTACCTTCCCTTATACCTACAGACCTTCCAGATCGCATAGGTCTGAGATGGATGTAAGCCCTCTAGGTGATTTTGATAGTTGCCTAGGCCTGGTATTCCACTCTTCATCCACTTCCTTGAGGCCTTTTTTTAATGGGACCTGCTGAACACGGCCAGGTTAGTTCCCTTAAAGTGCCAGCTGAACTGGATCATTTCTCCGCTGCAGTGTCAGCAGCATCTCCTCAGGGCCTACCAGGCGTGGCGGCGGACTCCAGCCTCACTCTGAGGCTGCTTTTCTGACCCCAGACTGCCTTTCCAACCTCATCATTCGTCATTATTCAGAAGCTTGACCGAGCAGCCATTGGCCTCTGTGCCGCACTTCCTAAAGCCCCCTGCTTTCCCAGCTCTGACTGTGCCAGCAAGGGCCGGTTGGTTTTTGTTTTGTTTTTGCAGTGAATGCAGATTCTCAGCTAACCTAGTGGCCCCAGCTTGGCATCTGTTTCCACCTTCTCCTGAGCTCCCTGCTGAGCGTGAATTCTCCCTCTTATGAAACCTCAGTGCATTTAGTTTGTCACACATCTGACACGTTGCTTCTTTTCCTGTAGATATTTATGGGGTGTCATTCCTGTAAGTCCTTTCTAGGTAGGGACTGTTCATTCAGTCTGCATTTTTTGAGTGCCTGCTGTGTGTCAGCCCCCACCGAGATGTCGAGCTCTAGCAGAGGGGAACGACCAAGCAGGATCTTCTTAGTAGACTTTCTTTGCTGTGGACAGTGAGATGGCACCCTTGTCCTCCTGCATATATTAAGGGTTCTTAAGTCCATCAGCTGAGAGCAGGAAAATCCATCTCTGCTGAAAAATGATTCATAGTGATTGTAATTTACAGCCATGAATACCTCTTTACCACACTATCAATTATAATTTCAGGTCATACTTTACTAAATCTGAACTCACCTGTGATGAGTATTTAAAATAAAACGTTTGAGTCACAGTGTAATTGTAATTTTGAAGATCATGTGAGTGGGGCTATTAATTTCCCACTAGATTCTTGGCTTGACGTTAATGAGCCACATGGAGAAGACAAAACTTGTTAGAATTAAATTTTCATCGTTGTATTGCCTTAGAAAAGGTGTCCTAATTTACTGTTCTTAGGACCTATCCCTTTTTTGCAGTTCTAGCTTTATAACCATTTGAAAGAAACTTATGGTCATTTAAAAATTCAACAGATGGAAAATCTTTTCTGTACTGCTGCATGTTTTAAGTTTATTTTGAGAAAAAGAGTGCTTGAGTACTCAGCAGTTTGGGGACCATTAATATGTTACCATAGACTCATTCATTTAATACTGTCCAGAATGGTCCAGAATTTTACAAAGGCCTTCAGTGTTCCTGTACATCCAGGACCTGCTCTAGAGGATCTGTCCTGTTCAAAGAAATCTTAACAGATGCTTACTATTCGTATTTTTGGCAGAGACTCATCAATGATAAATGCCTCTAATTTTGAACCAGACTATCCATGTCGATAAAATTATTAGCAAACCTTATTTGGTTTCATATTAGGTACTCTTGCCTTAAAGATTCCAGGAGCAACATTTAGTATCTCCTAGGAGTAGAGTTTCAGTGCTTGTCCTTTTGTGACCAGCTTGTTTCAGTTAGCCTCCTGTCTTCAAAGTTCATCTGTGTTTCTTGTAGCCACATTTTAACTTTTAGTTTCATTTAATGTTAACATTTAATTAAATGAAATTAACTTTAATGTATTTTTAATCTGGTACATCCAAAGTATTGTCATTTCAACATGTCAGTGTTTTTGAAAAGGTACTTATGAGATATTTTTCATTTCTTAGTTCTAAACCTCGGAAATCCCAAGTATATTTTACATGTGAAAGCATATCTCAAATGGGCAAAAGACTTGAAAGAACCTTTCTCCAGAGAAGACATACAGGTGGCCAGTAGGCACATAAAGATGCTCGGTATCCTTCATCATCATTAGGGAAATTTATATCACACCTACAGTTAAATCCTAACTCCTATGCATTAGGTACGATGGCTATTCTAAAAATTTAACAAATGTTGGTGAAGATGGGGAGACATTGGAGATATTGTGCACTGTTGATGGTAATGTAAATAAATGGTAAGAACGGCTGTGGAGGCTGAATTACTGTGTGAAAAGATGTGTACACGCAACGTTCACAGTAGTCACAATAATTAAAAGGGGGAAGCAACGCAAGTGTCCCATCAACTGCAAAATGTGGTATACCTAGCATGTGTATTGTTCAGGCTTAGAATAATAAGAGAAGCAAAATGCGGTGTGTACATAGCATGGAATATCATTCACCGTTTAAAAGGAAGGACATTTTGGCGGTGCCTGGGTGGCTCTGTCGGTTGAGCGTCTGTCTGATTTTGGCTCAAGTCATGATCTTGCGGTCAGTGAGTTCGAGCCCCGTATCGAGCTCTGTATTGACAGCTCTGTATTGACAGCTCAGGGCTTGGAACCTGCTTCAGATTCTGTGTCTCGCTCTCTCTCCCCCTCCCCTGCTCGTGCTCTGTCTCTCAAAAATGAATTGATTTTTTAAATCTCCTTCAAGGAAATTTTTTTTGAAGGAAGGAAATTCTGACACAGGATAACATGTATAAACCTTGAAGATCCTGTGCTAAAGTAAAATAAGCCGGTCACAAAAAGACTTGGTGATTCCACTTACATGAAATACTTAGAGTAGCCAGAATCACGGAGACAGAATTGTGGTTGTCCAGTGCAGAAGGGAAGTATGACACGGGGGTTAGTTGTCTCCGTGCAGAGTTTCGGTTGGGCTCCACGAGGAGAGTGCGGAGCTGGGGGCGGTGATGCTGTTAGGACTACTGAAGACCACGGGCGGCGTGCTCAAAAACACCTACGATGGTGGCTTTGGTGATGCGTATTTCTACACAAAACAAATTGATTTAAAAGCGTATCTCCAGGTGACTGGCTGGCTCAGTTGGTGGAGCATGCAACTCTAGATCTCAGGTTGTGAGTTTGAGCCCCATGTTGGGTGTAGACATCACTTAAGATGTAAAAAAAAAGTTTTTCAAATAAAAAAATAAGGGCAGGCCTCCATTCTGTTCAGACTAGCCACATTTAATGTGAAGAATAGCTATTTGTGCTAGCATTTACCTTGTTGGAAGGAAAGCACAGATCTTAGAATAAAAATTAAAATTTTTCAGCCAACATTGCTTTTCTTGCTGCATGACTAAGTGCTTGAGATCCAAAAATTATTTCCTCTTAAAAGAAAAACTACATGTGCATAAAAATCCGGAAGGATAAATATACCCAGTGTTAACTCTGGTCTCTGGCTAGGGTTACTTGTGTTCCATGCCTTACCTGTATTTTGTTAGATTTGGCCCACTTGCCTTTTTCTGACTTTGTAACCGCTTTACTGCGATGTAAATTCACCCCCGTAAAGTATGTGATTTTGTTTTTGAATAGTCAGAGAGGCGTGCAGCTCTCACCCCAGTCAATTTTTAAATGTTTAGTCACTCCGCAAAAGAACCGGGTCCCCATTAGCAGTTGCCCTCAGCTTTCCCTTCACCTCCTCTAGCGTTTGGCAGCTTTGCTCTGTCTCTGTAGATTTGCCTGTTCTGTGCCTTTTGTGTCGATGGAATCATGTAACAACAAGTGGTCTCTGGTGGCTGAATTCTTTCACATTAATATATAATGGTTTCAGGTCTCGGCCATGTTGGAGCATATATCAGCACTTTTTTTTTTTATGGCTGAATCCTTTCATTACATGGCTAATACCACATTCTATTTATTCATTTAATAGTTAATAGAGATTTGTGTTGTCTCTCCTTGGGTGTTAATGATTACTGTGAGAACATTCATGTACTGGTTTTTATGTGGATGTAAGTTTTTATTTCCTAGTGGCTTTTGTAACAAAAATGAATGGAACTTTTTTTTGCAAAAAGGAGCCTAAGAGGCAGTTGAAAGCAGACTAGCCTTCTGCCTAACCCTGGTCTTCAGAAAAAGAAGAAGGATCACCAAAGCCTGTTTTCCCAAGCAATTTCTGGAATAGCATGGTTCGAGTATTGATAACCAGAAGTTGGTAAAAGAGAGACATAGGATACATCTGTTTTTGAAAAGCCGTTGTTTTATTTAGGGATACAAGGACTGTGGTTTTCATTTTGCAAAAGGTCGTATTACAGTTTGGATATCCTTCCAGTGTGACTGTGTAGTGAGGCGGCCTCCATGGCGATGGTAAGACCACTTTAGAGCCAGTGGTCTCAGAGCTAAGTTCTTGTTTCAGTTCTCTGGATCTGATGGGACCATCTGACATGTGTGTGTATTTCTAATCGCTATTTCACCTCTTGAGCTAGTTTGAATCTGTAAGGTCATTTCAATCTTGAGTTTTCAAGTTTTGGCACTCTGACATGTATGTATGTATTTAACATGCTCTTGTTTACCTTTAAAGTCAGAGATCAGCACTTCATCCAAGTGGGTAATGGGAGGAGTGCTGTGCCCTAGATCTGAAGATGACCTTGAGACCCAGCTCTGTCATTGACTAGCTGATCACCCTTCGGTCAGTTGCTTCACCTCAGTTGCTAATCTGTAAAATGAGAAGAGTTTAGATTAGGTAACCCTGAGGCTCTTTAGTGATTCACTGTGTTCCACGTTAGAATCAGAATGCTCTTGCCCCCCACTTCACTTGAGAAGATACTTAAAGACTTGATAATTACTTCCCTTCTAACCAGACATGGATTCCATACAGAATTTTTTTTTCTCACCAACTGAAGTACCTAATACTGAAACACACAGCACATGCTAAAAAAAAGTCTTGGTTAATTGTTGTCATGTAAGGTGGCTGTCACCAACACAAATGTACCTTTCAGGAGCCTTAATTTAAAAATAATATCGAGGGCACGCCTGGCTGGCTCAGTCAGTGGGACATGCCAATCCTAATCTCAGAGTCATGAATTTGAGCCCCGAGTTGGGCAGAGAGATTACTTTAAAAAAAAACAACAACAAAATTTAAAAAACCGTATTATCCAGAACTACCGAAGTGTTGTCCCATTTGACCTATGATTGTAACACATCTGGAATAAGTTTATTCAGGTCACCAAAGACCTTGACAGACTGGAGCCTGTCCGCTGGAACTTGGCTTCTGTGATAGCAGAAAGCAGTGGTGAAGAGAACAGAGTGTGGGTGACTTGGAGAAGGGGGAGACTTGGGAGGAGAAGGGGTCTGAAAACGTGGAAGGCTGCTCTGTGGCCAGAGGGTTCAAGATCTGGGCTTGTGGTTCTGAGCAAGTCAGTGCAGTTTGTGGGTAAGAAGAGAAGAAAACAGAAATTGGTTACATTTCTTGCTCGCGTCTTGTCTTTATTAACAGAGTTCTAATATAATTGTCCTAAGCAACTAATTCCTCATGCAGATTGAGTTTTTGGTACAAGGGTGTCTTCATTTGCAAAGTAATTTCTCCTCATCCTCCTGGGCTTTCCTAATAAGGCCCTTTTGGGACCTTCACAATTTCTGTTCCTTAAGGAGAAGGGAGCCTGAACTTTGTTTTCGTACTGCCTCTCATGCTGCACAGTTTTATCTGCTAATCCAGATGAGCATTCCCCCCCTGGATGGTCAGACACTTCTTTACTTCCTCTGTGGTATTTGGGATTGAGAAAGAGGAGATGACAACTAGAGCTGCCTTTCTGTGAAGAGCCTCTGGAATCTGCAAGGTCTTTTGCCCCAGCTTATAGGAAATGGAAAGATTAGCTGCTTCTGTTCAGGACTGTGGTTTTAAAAAAAAAAAAAAAAAAAAAAAAAGATTGAGTAAGGTGATTGCTTCCAGAATGAATGTTAGGCCCTAGGCCCTGGGCTCTCAACACCCTCACTCATTGGAAGGTTGTTCTAGAAAGGCTTTACAGGGTTTATTTTTTCAAGATACAAACATAACAAACTTTTAACGGCTGGTTTAGTTTAAATGTAGGACTTAGTGACACCCTTAAAAGCAGATAAGATGTCTCTGTTCCCTGCTTTTGATCCCAGAATTGTCAGGGAAGATAAGCACGTACTGATTATAAAGGAAAGTGTATTACAGCGACCACATTTGTGCTCCACGATATTGGCAGGTGTTAAATATGTTGCTGAGGAGGTGGTAGAGGAGAGCGAGCACATAAATAGGGAAATGGTGTTTTCTTTCTGCCTAGTTTTTATTTTAATGGGTCCTAAATGTTTCCACAGAGATGCCACAAAAGCTGTTTTTAAAAAAAAAAAAAGTACATCATAGGTAGCATGAAGGTTCATGAGAATCTTCTGAAAATATGCTTCTTAAAAAATAACAAAACTTAGTATTTTTTAGTGATTTAAACTTCAAATGTATCTGACCCTTAAACCCTAGTGAAGGTTATAAGATCTTTGTATAAATAGTTGAATCCTTAGAACATGGGAATACTTTGTTTTCTTAATATCAAGGATCTGAATTTGTTCTTACATGTTAACTTGGATTTGAGGATATTACCAAAGATGAGATTGTTTATATTGTAGTAGTTTGAATGTCTTCCTAATTTTTTATTAATTTAGAAATACAACTGCCATTTTTCTTCACTAGTAATGGCCTAATTTCCAGCCTTTGATCCGACCCCCAGTCCCTAGTAAAAGATTTTCCCAGATGCGTATTTTCCTTTACAGTTTAATATAGAAATGTTTAAAAGACAACATCAAAGTATGAACTGTACTCTAATCCTTAGGCTTATTGTGGGCCTCTGAGAACCATCCTTTGATCAGACTGTAATTTTACTTAGGAGAGATTTTCAGTAAACTGTTGCAATTCTGCTGTAGCCATCAAACTTCTTGCTTTGGGTGACTGCCCACCGGGTCCCAGTTCTACACTGCACTCAGCTGCCACCTTGGCATAAATTTGCCTTAGAAGCTTAGTTTAGGTGGGTAACTATTTCAAGGAGATACTGAGGAGTAGACTTTTCCTTTTTGTTTTTCCACTTCAACCTGAGCCTCTCCACTTTTTTATCTTTTTTATGATTCAGCTAAGATTTGTTTAGAAACAAGGGTTTCCTCTTCAAAAGGGGCATGGGGCGTGTTGAAAAATCACTGGCTTAGACTAAGCAGTTTATGTTTAGGTGTTACCAGGAAGACGTAACCATTCCTGGCTGGTGGTCAGTGTATTGGAAGAAACATGTGCTTAAGGTAATTACAAATTAAAGCCACTGACATAACTGATGCATTAGTTGTCAGTCGTATATGCTCAGATTTTGGTTCCCAGAAAGGAGAAAGTTGCCCTTAAACTTGGGGGTGATGGAAACTACTAGGACATGCTATCACATTAACTTCTGTGTTTTCTGGCATGTTAAATTAGCACCGTATGTTCTTAGGAACTTGGGAAGCATAAGAATGCACGTAAAAATATGGAGAATTAATAATACTGAAAAATGCATGTTACGGCCACACCTGGAGTAGCTTAAAATATCCGGAAACGGTTGATCTGGAGGCTTTTTTTTTCTTCCGGCTTGTTTGATTATCTGTGCTTAGTCAAAGGTTTAAGCTTGGGTTTTATGGGGGCTTTTTTGTTTTTAACTTTTCTGTGGGCACAGTTGTAAATGTTTCTCTGCTTTTCTTGAACCCCTAACCTTAGAACAGACTATATGGTGCCACGCTTGATCTGGTGGCTTTTCGAGGGACCTTGTCATACATAGACAAGCCTCATTGAGTCTTGGTACATCAGGTCCTGCAAACCTTGCCTTGAGCCAGCTAAACTAGTACCGTCTGCTGGATTCCCGTTTGTCTTCCTAACTCAGAAGAACCAGAGTACAACACCTGACTTGATCCGAGCCTTTTGGCAGAGCTTTTGTTTCCTCAATGATTATAATTCTTTTTCTCAGATAATGACTTCTTTGCTTAGGTAGAGTTCACAGGCAGTGAGGTGGTGTGGTCCTTCCCCTGTACAGATTCCACCTGCAGGTGATACGCCCTCATGGGACATGCTCACTCCGCCCTATTCTCTGTGTGGAGTAGAGGAATATTTTTGCTTTTCGTATATGGAGAGGAAGGAGGAATAGGTAGTTGATGAGTCTTCGAGACGTGTTTTCAGTTCATCTCTAGCTTAGGACTACAGAGCTCAGATTTTCATTTCTGCCTTCTGACTCCTGCTTTCTAAGAAAGTGCGTGAGTAGGACTTTGGTCAGGATTGTTATGAAAACTTTAATGTTTTGGCCCCAATCAGTAGGTGTGGATATAATTCTCAAAGATCAATAGGAAGGAGTGTGACTAAATCATTCAGCAGCAAGGAATTTAAATCATTCTCAAAATTTGATATTTTCAGTAGTTAATAAAACAATTGCAAATGTTAACTCTGTTATTAATATGCCTTTAAGGGCGCCTGAGTGGCACAGTCTGTTAAGCATCCAGCTCTTGATTTAGGCTGAGGTCGTGATCTCAACAGTTGTGAGTTCGAGCTCTGGGTCTCTGCACTGACGTCAGAGTTTGCTTGAGAGTCAATCTCTCTCTCTCCCCCTCCCTCCCTCATTCCCCAGCCCCTCCCTCAAAAAATAAATCAAGGGGGGAAAAAAGGTCATTGAGCTTTCCCACAAATCTTGAAGAATTTAGAAATGACTCTTCATACAGAGTTTGTTTTGGTTAATGAAACCAGGGGCCACATCATCTTTCAGAAAAACTGTGTCTTCCTGGCAAACTCTTATTCTTCCTACTAGACCTGATTCGCAAGTGTAATTAGTTGGCATAAAGTTCTCCCATCTTTTCTCTTTCTTACTTCCTTTTCTGTGTCCCACTGCCCAGTGGGTTTATGAAGACTTTTGGTTGTAAGGGACATGAACCAAAGCTTAAGCAGAAATCGTCATGTACTTGCTCTTGGTTAGGAAAAGCCAAACAGGTGTCCTTCCCTCTCTCTGCTTTCTGCATTTGTAGTAGTAGGTCCTGAGTCTTTTGCAGTATCACTAGCAGTCTTGTTTGGGGCACATGTCCCATTCTACCAGTCAGTCTCTGTAGAGATAGAATACTCTAATTGGTGGACCTGAGTCATAAACACTCTGCTCTAAGGGAGGAAGGGCTGCCTAATGGCACATTTGTACCAGGCGTGGCTTCAAGAGGAACTTCAGCAGGCAAAAACAATCATCTTTTTTACTCCAGTGCCATAGTGCCTACCGTGTGCCCTAGGTCCTGTTCATTTCTCTTTTCTGAGCACAAAGTGTCAGTTCTCCAGAAATGACTGACAAACAGGTGAACAGTGGTTCCATTCTGTTAAATTGGGTATTTTCCCTTTTTTGGCCATGAGCTGAAAGGAGTATGCTTTGGCTAAAGAGAGCTCTGCATTGAGGTAATGGTGCTAACCTGGTGAGATGGCCATCCTCCCAGCCAAGGAGGTTCAAGATAAAGACCTAGCCACCTGGGGACAAATCTGATTTCTTATTTGCTCTGTTCCTGCCCCTCAGTCGCTTAAGGTACGGGCCCCTTGTTCACTTTGCTGATTCGGAGGGTTTTTGAGGAGTGCAGAGGAGGCCAAGAGTTCTTTTTATAAAAAGTTTTTAAGTATGAACCAAATAGATAACATGGATGAACCCTAAAGCCAGCAGTTGAAGTGTTTTTTTTTTTAATGTTTGTTTATTTTTGAGAAAGAGCGAGCATGAGAGGGGGGAGAAGAGAGGGAGGGAGACCTAGAATTTGAAGCAGCTTCTAGGCTCTGAACTGTTAGCCCAGAACCCAACCCAGGGCCCGACCCCGTGAGCCATGAGATCGTGAGGCTTAACCAGTTGCGCCCCCCAGGCGCCCAGAGGTTTTTTCTTAACAGCAAGCAGTAGACTGGCGGGGGGGGGGGGGGGGGGGGGGGGGGGGGGGGGGGGGGGGGGGGGACGACTGGAGTTCTTTCTCTTAACGCCGGTACTAATCCTAACATTCACAGATAAGAGTTTTTTGGAGATGTTCTTTCAAGGAACCTTTGGCTTGTAGAAGAGGTGGACCTCACAGTGGCCCCTAGAAAGGAGGAGAGCTCGCGCTCGTTGCTGGAGGGCAGGAGTAGGAGGGATCCTTCCTTGCTTGTGTTCTTACACTGCGTGCCTGTTTTGTGCAGTGTTTTATTTCTAAAAACAAGAGTCTGTAAATGCTTTTGATGGTGCTAACACATATGAATGAATGTGTTATTCTGGCTCCAGATGGACAAAATCTTGTAAGTGATCTCTGTAAGATACATGGAGCTGCCTCCCTACGAAGAAGGGGCAAAAGAACTCCCCAGATCATTAAAAAAAACAAAACAAAAAAAAACCTTTTAAAACGCCAGTTGTTTGCTTAGAGAGAGCATGAGCAGGACTGGGAGGAGGGGCAAGAGAATCCCAGGCAGGCCCTGCACTCATGCTGAGCCCCCCGGAGGGCCCCGCTCACCCCCCCACCCCAAACGCCAGTAATCTCAACTCCAAGTATTCTACATCTTTCAGTGTAAACTTACGTTCCTCCAAGTTGCTAACCATAAAAAAAAAAAAGGAACCATTTTTCTATAACATTTTCTGGTAAGTAATGTTGGCTATTTATATGCCTGTTTAATTCAGCCTAAAGAAACTTGAGATTTACTCTATGGCTGAAACATACAAGTTTCTTGTAGCTAAGCTCCTTTATGAGCATATTCACTCTTCCAGACCTGTGGGTTTGTAAATTGGGTACCTACCATGCAGTGAGATGCCTCGCGTAGAGGTCTTAAAACAACTTTTCTTGCCCTGAGTGGTGGGCACTTAGAATGCCTGATACATTGTCCATAGGAATGAGTTTTCCATTGTCCCCCAAAGCAGTTCAGCTCCCTGTGGACGTTTTCTGTATAGACTGCTGGCTTCGGTGGTGGCAACATCTCCAGATCATTGTGCCTTTGTTTTGCTGAGCTGCTGAGCTGCTGCTCTCCAGGAAGCAGGGGAGACCTACTGAAGGGCTGCCTCTGGGCCCATCTCTCCTCTGAAGCAAAGCAGGACTAACTTGGGAAGTTTGGAAAGAACTGCTGAGTTTGGGCCCACAGAGAAAGTTTATGAAATGAATAAAAATGTCTCTTCGCAGACTTGGGTGCTTATGGGCATCTGTTTGATGCCTGATCTCTTCAGAATTAGTCCACAACATTTTCTGTTATTTCTGAAACCTTTCTTGTATCAGGTGGCTTTCTCTAAATGACCTAGTTTTGGGGAATGGTTTTATTAAGTACCTGATTAAAAAGTTTCCAAAAGATGGTTTAAAAACAATTTAGCGTTAAAATCTCCACAAGGAATGGGGCGCCTGGGTGGCTCAGTCGGTTAAGCCTCCGACTTCAGCTCAGGTCAGATCTCACGTTTGTGGGTTTGAGCCCCGCATCAGGCTCTGTGCTGACAGCTAGCTCAGAGCCTGGAGCCTGCTTCTGGTTCTGCATTTCCTTCTCTCTCTCTGCCCCTCCCCTTCTCATGCTCTGTCTCTCTTTGTATCAAAATAAATAAAACATTAAAAAAAAAAGTTAAAAAAATTTTTCCACAAGGAATAATGGATTTGGCCTTGAATGGACATTAATTTGCATCCAAAGTGATTTCTGAGTCCCCTGTTAACTACTATGCTGATTATTAGGTGGCAGAGAGTGCGGAGGACACTGTAGTTGGCTTCTTAGCTGCTAGAGGAGGTTGGTCTTGAGGATGGGAAGGCTGATACTTTTTTTTTTTCTTTTTTTTAGTAGAGTGCTTTTCTATTTTGGCCTCAATTACACCTAAGTAGTTCATGTAGAATATTTTGAAACTTTGCAGTTCTAGTAACATATCCAAATTCAGAATTTCTAGCAGTTATTGTTTGCTTTGTTTTAGGCTTCACTCTTTCCCCATTTTCATAGTCCACAGTATTGATTTTTGGATTAGAATAATAAATGAGGTAACCGGATACGGTATTACATTTGAATTGGTTGATTATGGTTGTGCTTACAAATGGTAGTGGTATTAGAGAGCATCTGCCTTTATTAATTAGAAAACCAGATTTGCGTGTATTAAACTAATTCCTGATGCTTTGGCTTTTAGGTTTGCCTCTAGTTTGGATTTTTGGAACTCTTATATCCTGTATTTATTTGGACTGTTAGATAAGTTCTTAACCATATACATATAACTTTCCTAACCATACATAGGGAAACAAATGATCATGTTGAAAGCCATACAGATACTAATTTTTATTTTAACTTTTGTTTTTTAAGGAACTTGGGGGAGTGGATCTAAATTTCTGCTTTAATGTATTAGGTCATTTAAGTAATTTTTCAGTTCCTTCACACAGAATAAAGGCTTTTCATTTTTCAAAAGGATCCCCTAAAATCTAATATAGGTAGCACTTGCTCTGATGCTGAGTGCCTAGCTTTCCCGTCACCATAAGTGAGTGCCTTTGTCCAGGTGTGGTGCTGGCTGGGGGGCAGGCTACACGACTGTTAGTGTCTGTCGTTGGGATAGTGTATGGAAACACTTCAGGATAGTTCTTTAAGAATATCCTAGCAGTGTGCAGGACGGTTCCCAGAAAACAAACACTTCTTTTCCCTGGCACTCAAAAATTATGTGGCAATGATGCTGGAATGGTGAACATTCTTCTATTTTCAGAGGCTCAGCATCACAAGGAGAAAAGCACTCACACTCAGTTTTAAAATAATCGGTTGGTATGATTAACCTATTTTCAACTTAAAAAAAAAAACAAAACAACCAGTTTGGTGATGAAGTTAAACTCTACTTAGAATTGTGCCAGATTAGTCTCATAGTCCACCTATAACGTAAACTGTCCTGTTAGAAACAGAAAAGATCACAGAGCACTTATTTTGCCTGCCTGCTCTAAGTGTCAGAAGAGACTAGGTCAGGGCGTCTGCTCACCTTCTCTGTCAGCGGGCCAGGGTTGTGGTCCTACCGTCAGTGGAAGTAGGAAATATTACAAGTTGTACGTGTTTTGACTTGACTTAAATTTTTTTTTCCAATAGAAACTATGTTCCAACTTCCTGTCAACAATCTTGGCAGTTTAAGAAAAGCCCGGAAAACTGTGAAAAAAATACTTAGTGACATTGGGTTGGAATACTGTAAAGAACACATAGAAGTAAGTAGCATGCCATTTTTTAATTTTCACGTGACTCAGCCTCTGATCCATTACGTTGTGTCAGCAGCCGGGATGGTTAATTCTTAGCTGTGATTCTGAATTTTAACTGCAGCAGTAGCTTCACCAGAGCTTTCTCAGTTGGCTAAACTTGTTCCCTTCTCCCAAAACTGGGCTTTTTCATCTTTGCATCATGAAGCAAAAGCAGTTCTACCATTGAGGACATACACATGTCAGACACTTAGGTGCTTGAAAATGGTCTCTAAATTCAGATCCTTAGAACAACCCCTGGGGGGAATGTAGGAATTCTTATCCAATTTACAGGTGAAGAACCAGTAAAGAAACAGGTTCACCTCACAGCTAAGCATATGGCAGGGTCTGTCTGCGGCACTCCAGAGCCTGTTGGCATTCTGGTATGCCCAAATGTTCTGGTTGACCTTCTGATTGTTGGAGTGTGGTGGTTTGGGTGCTTGTGGTCTCTTTCCTTAGGATTTGAGCAGTTGTTGGCCCTTTTGACCCATCATAGACTGTTATCTTCCCCTTGTGTAACAGTTTGGACTTTTGCAAACTGTTTTTCTCACCTTTTTATCCTGTAACAGCCCTGTGGGATAGCCAGTGTGCTGGTCTCCTCCTTTTCCAGTTCTCATTGCTCCAGGTCTTGCTGTTCAGTTGGTCAGAGCCTCTGGTTGAAATATTTAAAGCTGTTTTCCCCTCTAGCTTTTAAGTTCCAGCTGGCCAGGGACCATAACTGCCTTGTCCATCCATGTATAACCAGCACCTAACATAGTGCTGGGTACATAATAGGCACTCAGTAAGCGTTTGGATGGAATTGAAAGTTAAAAAGTGATTTCCTTCACGCAACAGGTGTTCCTTTCCTGATTCCCATGAGTAATACTCTAGGGGCGTGTGACGAAGACTGAAGCTTCTCAAAAGTGGGCTTCTCTAGTTACGTTGTCCCCAGCGTGGAAGTTCACTGCTTCTCCAGCCCCTCAAATTCAGGTAGATCCGCCCAGTGAAAGAGTCCATCCACTTCCACTTTGCACTCAGTTGGGTAATCTGCATAAAAATAAATGCAAATGTGAAGGTGCCTTTTCTGTCCTGCATTTGATGTGTTTCTCCTGTTACTACACCCATTACATCCTCTGGAATTGAGACGTACTTGATTGTCCCACATTGTCTCCTAAGACTTTGTGATCTTCCTGGCCTGGGGGGACATGGGCCATTAAATTTTTATATAAGAGTATAAATTTAACAGTACTGCTTACTTTCTTCGAATAACTTTCTTCCTTTTGTGGGCTCAGAAATCCTGAGTTTTTCTTCCCTGTCCATTTCTACCCTCCCTCCAACCCCCCCCCCTTTTTTTTCTGTCTACAGAAACAAGAGTATCCCATCCATGGTGCTTTAGGCAAACATTGCTAGTTTATATTCCATTTTAATGCTACAGCTGATGAATTACAGTACTCTAATGAAAGGGGCTTTGGTATTAATAGATGACTGAATTTTTTACTTAATTAGAACTTGCATTGGTTTCCTTGGAAACCTGGCTGACCATTAGGGGAACGTTTGGTTGTTAGAAAATGTTGAATGCAACTTCCAAATGCCTTTTCTATTTCCTAATAGCCTTATCGTTCCTAAGTTTAGTTCTTGGTGGGGTTGGTTCTTTTGTGGGTCTCCCCCCTCTAGCTAAGAGATGGGATATATAAGTCAGGTTGGGCTAGAGTTGGTGTGATGTTTTTGTAAACTTCTTTCACTGTTTTCTAGGATTTTAAACAGTTTGAACCTAATGACTTTTATTTGAAAAACACCACATGGGAGGATGTAGGACTGTGGGACCCCTCACTCACTAAAAACCAGGTAAGTGGCCAGGGGGCCGTGACTGCGCCCTCGGTCCATCCCCTTTTCAGCTTGGGGCTTGTCATAGCGATGCATTGTTTGGTAGGCAGCAACCTAGTGTGGAAGGTGCCCATTTTCTAATTGGCAGGGAGAACTAGGAAGACTGTCGTTTTTGTCATTGGATAGAGACTTCAAGCATAAGAAGAACAGGAAATTTTGTTACTTAAATGTTCTGAAGCCCAGAATATATCAATATTCCCTCACAGAAGTATTTTGGATCTTTTATTTCTGTTTCTAAAATGTTCCATCCAATGTTCTGTTCATCTTTGGTCATTTATCATTATTTTTGTGCCTGCCACAATTCTTGTGGGGGTTTTTTTCCTTTTTTATTTTCTTTTGGAGAGGGTATTTTTTCCCATGTTGGTTATCATCCAACCGAAGTGGGGCAAGGTGGCTTTGTTAGGATGGCAGTGACAAGTGTTAAATTTTTACAAACTAGAATTAAAAACACTACTAGGTAGTTCAAGGCACCAGCAAGTGTCAACAGGTGAAGATGTGACAGAGAAGATGGTACAGGTGGCGGTTCCTGTCCCATAGGGAGAAAGGACGGTCATGGCGGACCTTACCGTTACCTACTTCAGTGGTGATGGTAACGCTGTAACTGTTGATCTGTTTACACGTCGGAACAGACTTAGCAGGGAATTAGTGCCTGTACTCTGTCAGAAATCTGATAGTATAGTTACCTGGTTTTTTCTTCTAAAGGCATGAACCAGAAGTCTTAGAATGGAAGAGCTTTCCAGTGGGACATACCACTTAATTCGGTTTTATGAATCCCAGAGCTTCCTATTCTAAGTCAGGGTCGAGCTTTAAGGAAAAGCAGAGTATTTTATACTGCAGCAAACCAATGTCTGAAACGGAGTTTCTAGGGAGGAAAGGTAGTCTCTTGCCCAGCTTGTGTGTTCCACTGGTCTTCAAAGGACAAACTGCACAGGTGCTAATGAGCATACGTCTGGAAGTTGCTCCTTGAAATCAGTATATTCTGCAATACTTTGTTGGCTTTTTAACACCATGCACTCCTCATAGTCCATAGGAAATTTTTATTTAACGTCTTAATTTGAATCAAAGCAGCTGTCACTTTATTATTTCTCTTGAAGCTGCTCTTGCTTGAGAAGAGAGAGCATGGCTTCGAGAAGAAAGCAGACGCTTCAAATCACTAGTTTTTTGATCAGCAATGAAATCTGAAAACTACACTGTACTTCGATCGGAGGGAAAAAATGCTCTGAGATTTTTGAAGATTCTCCATGATGGGAAGGATAACAGGTGTATCTTTATATCTTAGTGCCTAATGGCACACAGCAGCCTGGGCCCTGAGTTTTTCTGAACAGTAAGTCTGAAACCTTTAGCACCTTACTGATTCAGGGAGTGAAAGTGATTTCATAGGGTATATTCTTGTCGTTTCTAACTATAAAATGTTTGTCTTTGAAGCCATTGGTCTTTGGCTTCTCTAAAACCAGTCAACGAATAGGACTTTGATCATTTCTAAACATTGAGGGAGAACTTAGAATTGAGTTTGTTATTTATACTCTGGGAACCAAATAAAATTAGTTGGTTTAAAGCTGCTTTTCCATCTAGGTTGTATTTTGTAAATTCATATTGCAAAAGGGAAAAAATGAGTTTCGATTCTAAAAATAGCATTATACCTCTAGTAAAAATAGAGGACGTCTGGGGAGAAGACCCAGAAGCTGTTATTGCCTGTCTGGAGTGGTGTTCTGATCCCAGTCTCTGTCTTCTCTTTAGGACTACCGGACAAAGCCTTTTTGCTGCAGTGCTTGTCCATTTTCTTCAAAATTTTTCTCTGCCTACAAAAGTCATTTCCGGAATGTTCATAGTGAAGACTTTGAAAACAGGATTCTTCTTAACTGTCCCTACTGCACCTTCAACGCAGACAAAAAGACTTTGGAGACACACATTAAAATATTTCATGCTCCAAACGCCAGCGCACCGAGTAGCAGCCTCAGCACTTTCAAAGATAAAAGCAAAAATGATGGCCTTAAACCTAAGCAGGCTGACAGTGTAGAACAAGCTGTTTATTACTGTAAGAAGTGCACTTACCGAGATCCTCTTTATGAAATAGTTAGGAAGCACATTTACAGGGAACATTTTCAGCATGTGGCAGCACCCTACATAGCAAAGGCAGGTGAAAAATCCCTCAACGGTGCAGTCCCTTTAGGTTCAAATGCCCGGGAAGAGAGTAGTATTCACTGCAAGCGATGCCTTTTCATGCCAAAGTCCTACGAAGCTTTGGTACAACATGTCATCGAAGACCATGAACGCATAGGCTACCAGGTCACTGCCATGATTGGGCACACAAATGTGGTGGTTCCCCGATCCAAACCTCTGATGCTAATTGCTCCCAAACCTCAAGAGAAGAAGGGCATGGGACTCCAATCAAGAATTGGTTCCCTTGCTTCTGGAAATGTCCGGTCTTTGCCATCCCAGCAGATGGTAAATCGACTCTCAATACCAAAGCCTAACTTAAATTCTACAGGAGTCAACATGATGTCTAATGTTCACCTACAGCAGAATAACTATGGAGTCAAATCTGTAGGTCAGGGCTATGGCGTTGGTCAGTCAATGAGACTGGGTCTGGGTGGCAACGCACCGGTTTCCATCCCTCAGCAGTCTCAGTCTGTGAAACAGTTACTTCCGAGCGGAAACGGAAGATCCTATGGGCTTGGGTCAGAGCAGAGGCCCCAGGCGCCAGCAAGATACTCCCTGCAGTCTGCTAATGCCTCCTCTCTCTCGTCAGGCCAGTTAAAGTCTCCCTCCCTCTCCCAGTCCCAGGCCTCCAGAGTGTTAGGTCAGTCCAGTTCCAAACCTACTGCGGCTGCCACGGGCCCTCCCCCAGCCAATACTTCCTCAACCCAAAAGTGGAAAATATGTACAATCTGTAATGAGCTTTTTCCTGAAAATGTCTATAGTGTGCACTTCGAAAAAGAACATAAAGCTGAGAAAGTCCCAGCAGTAGCCAACTACATTATGAAAATACACAATTTTACTAGCAAATGCCTCTACTGTAACCGCTATTTGCCCACAGATACCCTACTCAACCATATGTTAATTCACGGTCTGTCTTGTCCATATTGCCGGTCAACTTTCAATGACGTGGAAAAGATGGCGGCACACATGCGGATGGTTCACATTGATGAAGAGATGGGACCTAAGACAGATTCTACTTTGAGTTTCGATTTGACATTGCAGCAGGGTAGTCACACGAATATCCATCTCCTTGTAACCACATACAACCTGAGGGACGCCCCAGCTGAGTCCGTTGCTTACCATGCCCAGAATAACCCTCCAGTCCCTCCAAAGCCACAACCGAAAGTTCAGGAAAAGGCAGACATCCCCGTTAAAAGTTCACCTCAAGCAGCAGTGCCCTATAAAAAAGATGTTGGGAAAACCCTTTGCCCTCTTTGCTTTTCGATCCTAAAAGGACCCATATCTGATGCACTTGCACATCACCTGCGAGAGCGGCACCAGGTCATCCAGACGGTTCACCCCGTGGAAAAGAAGCTCACCTACAAGTGCATCCATTGCCTTGGTGTGTATACCAGCAACATGACCGCCTCGACGATCACTCTGCATCTCGTTCACTGCAGGGGTGTTGGGAAGACCCAGAATGGCCAGGATAAGACAAATGCACCCTCTCGGCTTAATCAGTCACCCGGCCTGGCACCCGTGAAGCGCACTTACGAGCAAGTGGAATATCCCTTGCTGAAAAAGCGAAAGTTAGACGAGGACAGCGACTCGCCCAGCTGCTTTGAGGAGAAGCCTGAGGAGCCTGTTGTGTTAGCTTTAGACCCCAAGGGTCACGAGGATGACTCCTACGAAGCCAGGAAAAGCTTCCTAACAAAGTATTTCAACAAACAGCCCTATCCCACCCGGAGAGAAATTGAGAAACTGGCCGCCAGTTTATGGTTGTGGAAGAGTGACATTGCTTCCCATTTTAGCAACAAGAGGAAGAAATGTGTCCGAGACTGTGAAAAGTACAAGCCCGGAGTGTTACTGGGCTTCAACATGAAAGAACTAAACAAAGTTAAGCACGAGATGGATTTTGATGCCGAGTGGCTGTTTGAGAACCACGATGAGAAGGATTCTAGAGTGAATGCTAGTAAAACTGCCGACAAAAAGCTCAGCCTTGGGAAGGAAGAGGACAGCTCCTCAGACAGTTTTGAAAATTTGGAAGAAGAATCCAATGGAAGTGGTAGCCCCTTTGACCCTGTGTTTGAAGTTGAGCCTAAAATCCCTAATGATAACCCGGAGGAACACATACCGAAGGTCATTTCTGAGGATGCTTTAGAATCGGAGAAGCTAGACCAAAAAGAGGATGGTTCAAAATACGGGACTGTTCATTTGACTGAGGAACCAACCAAACTAGTGCATGATGCTTCTGACAGTGAGGTGGACCAGGATGAGGTGGTCGAGTGGAAGGACGGTGCCTCTCCATCGGAGAGTGGCGCTGGTTCCCGGCAGGTGTCAGACTTTGAGGACAACGCATGTGAGGTGAAACCAGGAACCTGGTCTGATGAGTCTTCCCAGAGCGAAGATGCAAGAAGCAGTAAGCCAGCTGCCAAAAAAAAGGCTACCGTGCAAGGTGACAGAGAGCAATTGAAATGGAAGAATAGTTCCTATGGAAAAGTCGAAGGGTTTTGGTCCAAGGACCAGTCTCAGTGGAAGAACGCGTCTGAAAATGATGAGCGCTTATCTAGCCCACAGATTGAGTGGCAGAACAGCACAATTGACAGTGAGGACGGGGAGCAGTTTGACAACATGACCGATGGGGTCG
Source organism: Suricata suricatta (assembly GCF_006229205.1). Classification (NCBI taxonomy): domain Eukaryota; kingdom Metazoa; phylum Chordata; class Mammalia; order Carnivora; family Herpestidae; genus Suricata; species Suricata suricatta. The sequence continues at coordinate 95,984,852 of NC_043711.1, read as the reverse complement.
CTGAGCCCATGCATGGCAGCCTGGCCGGAGTTAAACTGAACAGCCAGCAGGCGTAAGGGCCCGGCTCTCTGGCAGCGGAGACCCGCTGCAGCCTGGAGCCGTGCTCTCCCGCGGGGGCCTGCGCAGCTGGACTGACTGGTACTGCCTTCGGAGCGCTGGGTCAGCGGGCTGTCGGGAATGCGTGGCCACTGCAGCCCGGTGGTGGCTCCTAGGTCTGTGACACGATTGGTTGATCTTGCTTTGGGACTAGCTGTGAGAGACACAGTAAATAAATGTGAAAAACCAATAAGCTGGTGGCTCACGAACGCACATGAGGAAAAGCAGAGGTTTATGTTATCTGCCTTCTCACCATTTCTTTCTCTCTGTAAGATGTTCGGTTGGATGGTCCCAGGAAGCGCTCTCCTGACTCACGCGGTGGTGCAGGGCCAACAGACCAGCTGCCGGCCCAATGTGTATAGTAGACTTTGGGGAAAATCCGTTTTTTTTTTCATGTATTCATTCTGAATAGTTGCAATGTATATTTGTACAGTCTTTTAGACCTATTCAAGTGATGCCTATGATACTGTTACTGTGTACCCATCATAGATTGGTTTTTTAGTGTTGCCCTTGCTGTGTAATAAACGCTCTCTAGTTGACCTAGCAAAGCTTGAAACCGCGCTAGTATGGACTTTTGGACAGACTTAGTTTTTGCACATAACCTTGTACAATCTTGCAACAGAGGCCAGCCACGTAAGATATATATCTGGACTCTCTTGTATTATAGAATTTTTCTTGTTCTGAATATCCTTGACATTACAGCTGACAGAAACAAAAACTGGTATTTCAGATCTGTTTTCTGAAATCTTTTAAGCTAAAATCACATGCAAGAATTGACTTTGCAGCTACTAATTTTGACACCTTTTAGATCTGTATGAAAGTGTGTTGTGTTGAAGCAGCAAGCCAAGGAGCGCTGCCTTTGGATATTTAGTTTTATCTTTAGTTCACCACCACCCTGGTGCGTTCATTTATACCATCTAATATACGACACGCTGTTGTAGTATGTATAATTTTGTGACCTTTATTTCCCTTTGTATTCATTTTAAGCATCTAAATAAATTGCTGTATTGTGCTTAATGTAAATATTTGCTTTATTACACATTACAGTCCTTTGTGTCCATTATGTCTTGTGCCAGTTGATGCCGTGGCCCACTTTCATCAGAGCCGGAAGCCACGGCCACTGAGAAACTTTTGTGAAAGACCGAGATGTGCCATTGGCATAAAGAATGCTCTCTCTCCAGGCACCTGTTCCGAGTTCTTTTGGTTTTGTTTTGGCTTTTTCTTTTTTTTAACTGCTGAAATAAACATCCTGGAGTTTTTCAGTTCTCCTGGTGTTAAGGAGCAGAGCCTGCTTGTGTATGTAAATGTCTCGTGATAAAAGGATGTAAACGAATCTGCGTTGATGTGCAAGCAGAGTGTGGAAGCCCTGCTGGTCTTGGAAAGGAAGTAAATGTTAGTTCTCACCTTATAATGGGAACAATTGTACTAAACAGGCAACTACTCTCAGCTTTTGTTGTAATTCTCTTGACCGTCCTGCTATTAAAAAGGCTTTGGAGATCACACACTTGGAGGGCTGTTAGGAAGGGGCAGGCAGATTTCTGTAGGATTCCCAGCAGCAGCTCAGACTGAAGAGTGCAGGGCTACAAGGAGGCAGTATTAGGCAGCCTTCTCAGTGATGACAGGCTGTGACGGGAGCTCCGGCCCGGGCGGAGCCGGACCAGGCACCTCTCGAGGACGTGGGTCTACAGAGTTCGTAAGTGGCTGGCTTCTAGAATTTCTAAGACTCCTCCCAATAGATAGGTGTAATGAAATCATTAACAAGACCAAAGAAAGCTGAACAACTTCCTCCTAAAATGTTAAGACCTGCTTCTCAAAAAACTGCAGGAGAAAGTGCAAGAATAGACTAGAACCTTTAGGGCATTTGGGGCTGGCATGGGGTTACTTTTAAGTCTGCTGTACAAGTAGATTATAAATCCTATAGACCCCAGCTAATAATAATAAGGATGTCCCCAAATTAAGAGGTCACCAGTTACCAATCAGAAAACCCGGCGCGGAGAAGTCCTGTTTTCTCTCACGGAGGGTAGTAGCAGGTGAGTTTAAGCCGTCTCATACTTGGCTTGGAAGTCCGATGAGTAAGTTACGAGGCGGGAAGGACTCAGCCTGGACTCCAGTCCTGCTTGGAGGTCTAAGGAGACGAGTAGACTAGTGGAGGGGGAGGTGTGTTCCTGGTTGGACGCTTGAGCAGAGAGATGCTCCTGCTTCCTCGTTCAGGTGGTGGGAGTGGGCGTTGGCATTCAGAAAAGCATCGAGCCACCTAAGAATTGGAAATAAAGAAGATCCCCAACTAGAAATGTTGCAGAAGTCCTAAAAGTGTCTCAATAAAAGCCATTTTAAAAGAATGTTGTTGCTGTTGTTTGCTTTTGGAATAATCTGGAAGTAGAAGCGGTAATCTGCACCTTTTAATTAGAGAATGTCTGCAACTGTAGACTGAACAGTTCTGTAAATTTTCTTCCCAGGAAACTTTTCGCCCTTAAGATTTTCTAGTGGCCATGAGTTCCCGAGTCAGACTGCCTGGCAGCAGGATTTCTCTCCCTTTGCAGCACTTCGAGGCATTTTCTTCTGCCATCTTTGGCAAAAACAGCTCTGTGTCCACTCAAGAGCAAAGTAGGAAAGGACCTACCCCTTTGATTGCCCTATAGTTGTGTATCCAATCTGAATGCCTGTTTGTGAAGATGAACACTTTTCAGAGGAGAACAAAAGTCCCAGATTTGAAAAATGATCTATCAGATCGGGGGACGCCCCGTCTGAGATGCCCCCGGAAGCTATTAAACGTGCTTTTGTCCAGGGCATACTGCCATATTGGGGGGAAAGTGCCCCACTCCCCACCAGGCTGCCAGCATCAGACCACGTGGAGGCCCCAAAATCCCCTCCAGGGGATTCTGTGCCACTAAAGCTTTTTAAGAATCCCTTGGTTTGAGTGATGGAAAATACACTCTTTACTGGTGAGATTAAGTAGAATACAGGGAGTCTATGGCTTTCACAGAGAATCAGGTCAGCCCTCTCGCCCCTTCCTTTAGGTCTTTTCTACCCATTGTGACCCTTCTCACCTACCCTGTGACTCACTGGGTTGGCCCCAACACATTCTCCCCAAAGTGTTGTGGAGGAGCATCTCAAATTACTGAGCCCCCAGAAGACTGGAGCGAATAGGAAGAGGTTGCTTCCGCCATGCATTCCAACATGGCAGTTCCCAGTTGAGCCACTCTGTGGTGGTCTGGAAAAAGAAACAGTGCGGCGAGTTAGGAAATGAGGCATTTTCTATCAGCTACTACATTATCTTGAAAATAGATCTGAACTTAACCGAAGGAAGGGTCACTTAGTAATTCTTTGCATCATCCTATTTCCCATCAACATACTCCCCTTAAAATAACTTTGACTATAATTCAAATCCAAATGGAACTGCAAATAAGGTAGGGGTTGTATTCAAAATTAAAAAGGTGAAAGTTCCAGATCCTGAAAACCCTACAGTCAAGATTTCAGAGTGCTTCAAGTAAGAGGAAGGAGGGTCCGTAGTCCTTTCCAGGGCAGATGATCTGTGGATGGAATAAAGGGCAGAATCTTTACTATTTAAAGGAGTCGCTGCAACTGTGTGTTTTCAGGAATACAAAGTCCTTGCATCCGAGGCAAACCAACTGCGCCGCCTGCCCAGTACACCTCAGCAGGTGTTTGCATGAATCTTGCGGGACCTTTAGTCATGTCTTATTACTAAGTGAGGCAAAATGGATACCTAATAAGCCAATCGCTCACCTTTTGGGCGCTTTGGATAAAACGAGAGACTAGAAGTAAAAGGCCTTTCCAATGTAAGTGGTAAGCACTGCACTGGCTGTGACGTGGACTAGAGAGGAATGTGACCTGACCGGCACATTGTACTGACCCTGCATGTGAAGCAGCCGTACGCGAGAGCCTGTGGATTAGTGGGAAAGGCCGTGCACGACTTGTTAGTGGCTGCCTCCGCCAGCAAGGTTAGGTATTTGGGGTTCCCTCGGAAGGGGGAGCCCAGAGAGACTCCCAACACTGCACTCTTCCGAGGAAGGACCCCTCCTCCTCCAGGCCTGGGGCATGACTCCACCTTCCACACACTGCAAGTACTCAAGGACTTTATGAACGTCCCTGAAGTGTTCCTGGAACTAGTCGTAGGGTACTAGAAGTCAAGAGAATTTGAGTCCTCAGAATAGTCCTGCGCCAGTGCCCCAGTAGCCACCCATCTGCCCCCAAGCTCCCCGCCACCAGACCCTTGGGTGGGGAGGAGGCAGAAACCTATGGAGGGAGACAGCACCGGTTTGAGAAGCTAGCTTGTCCCAAGAGCCCCACTGGCACAGGACAGATGCTGACTCGGACCCAGGACATCTGAGCCCACAGCCACTCCAACCACTCTGCACAGCCTTGATCTTGGCTAAAGACCAGCCTCCTAAGAAAGGTTTTCCCGGCTATGAATGCAGAGACACATGAGCCTGGTTTCTAAACCAACACACCGACGCCATGCTCTCCCTGGCGCAGCGTCTCCCGAGCTACTCAGCCATACTGCGTCTTTACCGTTGGCCTGACAACCGTTTTCATGTGCTGAGTAGGTTTCAACCGCCCTCTTCATTTTTCTTTAAAGTTCACTCATTTTGGTGGGGGGTGGGGGGGAAGAGCAGAGAGCCTGACAGCTCGATCCCATAAACTGTGACATCATAACCTGAGCTGAAACCAAGAGTCAGACACTTCACTGACTGAGCTACCCAGGTGCCCCTCAACTGCCCCTTTTAAGAAGGAAAACTTTGCCTCTACAAGAAAGGACGAACCAGCATAATTTGCCACTAATGAAGACATCCCTAGAAATAAATAAAAGACAAAACATTATACTAAAACGTTGTCACCTGTTACTGCTTGCTGAGGGCTGAGCCTGAGGCCGCCTCCGAGGGAGTCAGGGCCCATTAGCACCAAACTGAGACTTTGTCCTGGACCCAGGCAAGACCGAAAGAACTGGGGGAGCCGCCAGTCTCGGTGTGGTGGCTTCGGTTGCCTAATGGCACGCCGTGTGGCACCGACGAGCTGCCCATCAGTGACCACCTAACTCTCCTCTCCCAGCTCTAGACGCCTTTTTTATGAAATGGGAGTCCCACTGGCAGGTAATAGAAACTCCAGCTCAGACTGTGCTTGACAAAGGGAACACGCAGGTGACACGGTGCCCAAGGAGCAGGCTGTTCAGTGGTGTCGGCGAGGGCTCAGGCCCACTGTCCTCTGTCCTGCCACCCACATGGTCACCTTCATCCTAGGTAGGTGTCCATAGGGTGCTTCCCATTCACCTTGCCTGGGAGAGGGCTTCCCTTCCCTCCCCAGTGAGCAAGAATCCTGGCGTGGGAGCCTGTGGGACCATTCCAGAACTAGTTTCTGTGGCTGGTGGGCTTAGATCAGAGCGATCTCGGGGAGCCACTGGGAGCTAGGATGACCCGGCTTGGATCAGTCAGTACCCATCTCTGAGCTGGGGTGGAATCAGTTCAACACACACCAGAAGCCAACTCAAGCCCAATTACACGCAGGAAGGCGGGAGACAGACAGAGGTCAAGGCCCCTGCACTCTTCAAATGAAACCTTGTGCAGAATGTAAAGCAAGAAGGTGTGGTTGCTGCAATCCAAGTAGCCAATCGCTGAAAACCTGAACGCTGTTCTCCCAGAGCACAGGCACCCGGCGGCTGCAGACACAAATCCCCTGGGGGCTCGAACTCGGGCCCTCCCCCAGGGGCTTCTGATGTTGTCGGTCCTGGGCTGCCCCAGCCCATTCCCCTGTGCAGCCAAGACTGAGGAGCTCTGTTTTAAAGACACATCCGTGAACATGGCCTTCAGCACGGGCCTTCCCTGGAGAAATGCACTTGCTGCCTCTGGCTTTCCTATGTAAGAGCATTTATCCCATTTCTCCGTCAAGGAACATGAGCTGCACAGCTGAAGAACCCCCATGTCTACACTCAGGCGACGTGTGTGTAGAAGCCAGTTTTTTTAAATGCTTCTTTTTGAAAGAAAGAGAGCGTGCACGGGGGAGGGGGCCAGAGGATCAGAAGCGAACTCTGAGCTGTCAGCACAGAGCCTGACATGGGCTCCAACTCACAAACTAAGAGATCATGATATGAGCTGAAGTCAGACACTTAACAGACTGAGCCACCCAGGCGTCCCGAATTCAATTTTTTAAAGATTTTTTATAAGTAATCTCTACACCCAATGCAGGGCTCGAACTCACAACCCCGAGACCAAGAGCCAGAAGGTCCACCAACCGAGCCAGCCAGAAACCGATTTTACATGCGCAAGTCAACGGCCAGGCGTCTCCGGGGCTCCCGGAGGACAATGAGGAGTCCACGGGTCTCAACGGACAGCCCCACACTCCCCAGGCAGGGTCACCGCCGCACCCCTCCTCCGCTCCCTTCCCCACAAGCCAACGGAAGAAAGGCACAAACCTTGCTCTCCAGGTGCTCCTCTGGCTCTGGTCCCTCTCCTCCGCCTCGGGCCCGGGTCCCCAGAAGAGCGGCGGGGACGGAGCGCCGTGCTCCACGTCCCACAGAGTGGCCCGGGGACGCCCATGAGCAAGTCCTTCCCGAGGGAGGGCCCCCCACCAGCCCGGCCTGGCCTGTGTGGGCCTGCGGCGGGCCCAGTGCCTGTCCTGTCCAACAACCTGTGTCCGCTGCTGTCCTCCTGGACGCCTTCCTCAGGCTCGGCCCCCCGTGCAGCCGGGCAAGAGCGAGGCCTCGAGTCCCAGCCAGGGAGGCGGACGCAGGCCTCAGAGCCCCCGCCGCTGCCCGCAAGCCTGAAGTGCGGGTACCTGCCGATCACAGAGAGGAATCCGGAAGCTTTTGAGCCCACAGCCGGCTCCCCAGGACTCGCCGAGAAAATTCTGTGAAAGCGGCCCAGAGTCAGAGTTGCTTTGAATTCCCGCAAACCCGAAGACGGGCTGTGCTCTTGACCGGAAGACAAAGTGGGTCAAGGGCGTCTAGGGGCCTCCCGGAGCCCAGCGGCCTTTGAGGGCCCCTCCGCCACCTCCTGCTTCTGCATGAACCTCTCTCGGCCGACAGGAGGCAGTTTGTTGTTGTTGTTGTCATTTTTAAGAAAGCTCTACACCCAACACGGGGCTTGAACCCAAGACCCCAAGATCAAGAGTGGGGTCACATCGTCTGCCAACTGAGCCAGCCCGGTGCTCTCACCAGGCAGCTTTTTAACTGGGTGTTATAGCCTTCCCTCAAGCTGTGGACCAACTGGAAACAATCAAGCTTTCTGCAGCGGGGGAGGGGAAGCAAAGTAGGATTTTGCTTGAAGGTGGGGAGGAAGACGCCTTACGGCCTCCAACTGCCTAGGCCACCAAATCCTCTCCAGAGAGTTGGTGATCCTCAGGAGACGCCTCTGGGGGTGTCTTCCCAGCCTGTAACCCTGCGCTCTGAGAGCCCCCCTTCACCCCCAGGCAGGAGAGGGTTTGTCGTGAGTGGATGGTAGATTTTGGCAGATGCTTTTCTCCCATTGGTAGAGATGACCGTGTGGATTTGGGCCTGTATTAATACAGGGTGTTACACTGATACATTTTCAGATGTTAAGCCAACCTTGCATTCCTAGGAGAGATCCCGCTCGGTGGGGTGTAGCATCCATTTTTAGACGTTCCTGGATTCGGGCTGCTCGTATTTGGTTGAGAACTTCTGCATCTATATTCGTGAGGGATATTGGTCTACAATTTTCTTATGAGGTCTCTGTCGGACCTGGTATCAGGCACTTCCATGAGGAGGGCCGTGGAAAGTGCACACCTCTAGAGTAAGAGCCATCCTCTGCCCCCAGGGAATTCGGACCTGGAGCACAGAGACTTGCTGGCCTGCCGGTCAGTCGCTTGAACTGCAATGGCCACGCAGCTGTCGCTTCTCCCCAGCTGCGTTTCATCACAGACCCCACATCCTTCCAGTAAATTCTCCATGGTCTGAAGGCCTCTGGCTCTAAGGCTCTCACTTGCAAGTGTCCACAGCGGCCAGGCAGATCAAATACATTAGCAAAACAATTTGGATACAACAGACACCTGGAGAGCACGAGGCCCTCTAAATCCAAGCAGCTTTAGCTCATTGTTTCCTGCAACTGTGTGAGCCCAGTATTGCCAGGGATTCCAGTTTGTTTGTTTGTTTGTTTGAGAGACAGTGAGAATGAGGGAGGGGCAGAGAGAGAGGGAGACAGACTCCCAGGCAGGCTCCGCACCGTCAGCATGGAGTCTGATACGGGGCTCGAACTCACGGAAGAAACCATGAGCTCATGACCTGAGCTGAAAGCGGCTCAGCGGGACGCTTAACCGGCTGAGCCCCCCAGGCCCCCCAGACATTCGGTTTTTGAAGAGAAGCTGGAAATCCACTTCTTTAATGTGGACTGTCCTAAGTTTTCATTGCTGGCAACTGCTTTTAGTTAAATTTTTTGAATCGGTAAACAAAAAAGTATAAAAAACAGAAACAGGAAAACGTGACCTCTCACCCAAAACAGATGTCACTGTTCTCAAATGTTTGTTTCTCCTTCCAAAGAAGGTTAATGTCTTTCTCTCACAGATGGTGATGTATCACACCATTCTTCTGTCCCTTGGCTTGCGTAGCTTGGGGACATTTCCATAAAGAACTCCTTTTTGTTTTAAGATTATTTATTTATTTTGAGAAAGAGGGACAGGAGAGTCTCAAGGAGGCTGCATGCGCACAGCACGGAGCACGACTTGGGGCTCGATCCCACGACCCTGGGATTACGACCTGAACCAAAATCAAGAGTCCAATGCTTAACCGACTGAGTCACCCAGGGGCCCCCCATAAAGAACGAATCCACATACACAATTTCATAGGATCCCAGCCGTCTGTGTGTGTGGACGTACTATAACGGAACCAAAGCCGTCCTGACGGACACTTAGGTTCCTTCCAATCCTGTGTTATTTCAACATGTGGAGAATAACCTTTTGCATTTATCATTTCTCCACTGTGTGCGTATATTGGGAGGCAGAGCCCTAGAGGTGAAATTAACTAGGTCCAAGGGCAGAGGTGAAATTAACTAGGTCCAAGGGCATCGATATTTGTTGTTCAAACAGGTCCTGCCCAGGGACCTCCCCCAGAACGCTGTCTCACTGCCGATGCATGAGAAGGCTTCTTTCTTCAAAATTTCACTAACAAACAGTGTCATCAAAAACATTTCATGTTTGGGGCGCCTGGGTGGCTCAGTCAGCTCAGGTCATGATCTTGTGGTCTGTGAGTTCGAGCCCTGCATCTGGTTCTGTGCTGGAAGCTCAGAGCCTGGAGCCTGTTTCGGATTCTGTCTCTCCCTCTCGCTCTCTCTCTCGCTCTCTCTCTGTCCCTCCTTCACTCATGTTCTGTCTCTCTGTGTCTCAAAAATAAACAAAGAAAATTTCATGCTTGCCAGACTGAAATAGCAAACTGAGGAGTTCTTTCATACTTACTAGTACAGAGCAAATGTCTCTCCATATGATTAAAATGTCTTTTACATTTTCTTTCTTGTGAAATGCCTGTTCATATCCTTTGCCCATTTTTCTACTTTTTCTGTTATTTATTTGTAGGAGCTGTTTATATGTTAGGGAGACTATTCCTTTATAATACGTGCTGCGCATATTCTTTCCCCAATTTTCCATCTGTCTTTTTGGGTCATTCGTGTTTCAAAGTTGCTTAGGATTTATTGTATTATATGGATTTGGGGGGGGGCGTTGAATTTTTGGTTTGTTTTTGCCATGCAGAGGATTTAAATTTTTTATATATACTCAAATCTAGCTTTAAGGCTACTGGATTTTGAATGATTCTCCAATGCTTCCGCCTCCTTGTACAAATTCGTTGTACACATCTAACTCATCCTTCGTCCACGTGGAATTCTGGAAATGTTCCTGTGCAGAGTGAGGTATGGAACTCACTTTATTTTTTCCAGATGGTTACCCAGTTGTCTCAACATGAAAACATTCTTAAACAGTTCAGGGCAAACCACACATTTCTGCCAACCCGTAAGCCACTGTCTTGAAACCTCTTGCTTTAACAGACATGAAGTTCGCATCTACTGGAAAAGGGGGGGGGGGCGCGCAGCTGGCCAAAGAGCCTGCAACGCCCTCTACACTCGCGTCCCACGGAAGAACCCTTCCCGGGCTGCAAAATGACCCTTGCAAGGCCTGTGGGGCCTCCTCACTCCGGTCGTCAAGGCTTTCCTTTATGTGACAGGACATCAGGTCACCTTCTCACAAGGACAGTGCCTTCAGCAGCTCAAAGCACTGAGGTCAGAATCGCTGGCAGGCTCTGTGTCCTGGCCTTCCCCCCCCCCCCCCGCCCAGGTGTCCCCAAGTGTCCCTAAAAGTTTCTTGTTTGGCACTACAACTCCCAGAGAAGTCGGACTGGCCAGTCCTGGGTCACAAGTCAGCTTTCGGCACAGCCGGTCTCCTGCAGCCTCTCCCTTCCTCACTGACTTGGGGGACAGGGGGCGTCCCTAAAAGCAGCCAGGACAGCGAAACACAGAGGGGGCTAGTTGGGCCTGTGGCAGCTCTCACTCTCCCACAGCCCGTTCTTACTCTGCAATTTAAGGGCGGTCCCTGAGGCGCTCGCTGTGGATGCTCCTGGATGCCAGCGATCCGCTGAGAAGGAGCACACAGTCAGCCCTTTCCCCATGGCGCCGATCACCACAGGGGCACCCATTACGGTGCTCCTGGGCAGCCCTGGGTCAAGCGCTCACACACCGCTTTTCATCCTCACAAACACCCAGTGGGCAGGTGCCATCATTCTCCGCATTCTCACAGAGGAGGAAGCTGGGCTCAGAGAGGGTGAGCAGCTAACCCAGGGCCACACAGCGGAGGTGTGCAGGAGAGGATGGCACCACCCAGGCAGGCTGACCGCAGAGCCAAAAGCTCCTGGCCACAGTCCTGTGGGTCTCTATTTTAGGACACTCAAGATGCTGTGGCTTGATCACATGACACCACCCTGTCACCTCTCCCTGGCCCCTGCTCCAGGCTCTGAAAGGAAAAAGCAGCCTGGGCATCCCCAGCAATCAACGTCTGCTGGGGCTTCTGGAAATCGGTGTCCCCGCCCCTTGCCTGAAAAGTTAACTTTCCATCGAATCTACGCTCTCCCTGAGCAGACGCAGCGGAGCAGTGAGTATCCGCGCTTCCTTACAGTGTCGATCAACACCGCACAGTCACAGGAGCGACCGGTCTGCAGCGACGGCTCAGCCACGGAAGCCAGACACACGGACGACACCACGTGCGCACGGTCCCCTCATCCTCCGGCTACCGGACATACAGATGCAGCAACACCCGTCTACACTGACAACTGGCCCAGGGTGGTGTTTGTGAAAACTCAGCGAGCCTTACGCCTAGGTGAATCTCTCTGTGTACAAACTACACCTCAATAATTTAAAATATTGTATGCAAGGTTTTACTAAATAAAAAAATTACGTCCACGGACAAATGCTGGCTTTTCTTGGGCCACCTGGGCAGCTTAATCTGTTGAGTGTCTGGCTTCGGCTCAGGTCAGGGTTCATGAGTTCGAGTCCCACATCGGGCCCTCTGCTGTCAGCAGAGCCTGCTTCGGATCCTGTCTCCCTCTCTCTGTCCCCACCCCTGTTCATGCTCTCTCTCAAAAACAAACATTGAAAAGAAAAAGGAAAAGGAAAGGAAAGAAAAGGAAAGAGAAGAAAAAAATGTTGGCTCTTCTTGAAATAAGGTGTCTGCCTATAGTTTTAATTCCAAGAAACTGTCCTAAAATTGTCAAGATGCAGCTCTTCCCTTGCTTTTCTACTGCTCTGTCTCCTGATTCGTTAGGTTAGATTTCCTTGAAATTCTAACGCAGGTCTGCCGTTCAGTTGGGCGTGCGTGCGTGCGTGCGTGCGTGCGTGTGTGTGTGTTTGTTCTGGACTCTGTGAGGAATTCCAGAAAAACCAAAATTCTCCATCACCAAACTGAGAAGTCAGGAATTTCAGGACAGGAGCAGGAAACTCAATCGCATGAGAAGAGATTAAGGCACACCTACCTTTGAAGACCCCTGGAAATCCTAATGACCTCTGCATTTTTTTTAAACTTTATTTATTTTGAGAGAGAGAGAGAGAAAGGGAGCATGAGCAGGGGATGAGAGGACGGAGGGAGAGAGAGAATCCCAAGCAGACTCCTCCATCAGCAAAGAGCCCGTCTGAGAACCTCGAGATCATGGCCTGAGCTGAAACCAAGAAAGAGTCTGACGCTTAACCGACTGAGGCCACCCAGGCACCCCATCCTTGTTTTTTAATTAAAAAAAGTTTAAAGTTTATTTATTTTGAGAGAGAGCAAGTCAGGTAGGAATAGAAAGAAAGAGAAACATAGGACCCCAAGCAGGCTCCCTGCCCTCAGTGCAGAGCCCTATGTGGGGCTTGAACTCCAGTAGTGAGATCATGACCTGAACCAAAATCAAGAGTCCCACAATTCACCGACTGCGCCACCCAGGCGCCCCACGACCTTTCCATTCTTATGGGGACTCTGAAGGCCCGAGGCACCCCCTCCCCTCAGGCGAGGGGCTCCCTGATGAGCAGTGGCAGGAGCTCCCAGAGGACATTTGCACCCAGACCACACTTGAGCTCTTGACATCTTTATTGAAATGTTTCAAAGGCCAGTGGGCACGGGGCTTGGCAGCCAATCCGGCCACAGAGATGGACCTGGAGCCGTGCACCCCGGTGTACAAGCGCCCCCCATCTCTGCAGCGTGCACCCTGGTCCATGAGCGACCCCATCTCTGCAGCCGTGCACCCCGGTGCACGAGCGCCCCCCACCCCATGATTCCCACGCAAAGCCTGGCACAGAGAGACAGGGTGCGCCGAGTCTCCGGTCTTGCTGAGACCCGTGCGCCCCATCCCAGGCCCCCAGGCAGGCCCGACCCTGGTGGGAACCGACTCTCCAACTCCGCGCTGCACGCGTGGGCTCCAGATGCTTCTCCAAACCCCGCCGTTTCACATGAAGCAAGAGAGGAAACGCAAAACACAAATGCACAGGAGAGTCCAGAAACCCAGAGCCGCTGCCCGCACACGGTCACTTTCCGACGACCCGACTGCGGAGCTCACACGCGCCGCCGGCGGCGGGGGGTCCTGGGCGCGGCCCCCGCGGCCCCGGGGAAGTAGTCCTCCGTCCGGTACAGCGCGGGCAGCTCGAACGGCAGGGGCGCCTGCGTGGACGGCTTCTGGAACGACAGAAAACGGGGTGCCCCGTGAACCACTGCAATTCACTGGTTCTGTGACCCGAGAAGTCCGGTTGTGGGACTGGACGCCTCCTGCAGGGTCGTGGCCCGAGGGACAAGGACCCCAGGGTTCTTGGGCGGCACTGCCTGTGAGCCAACACCAGCTCCCACACACACGGACAGGCAGGGCCAGGCTGTGACAGACAGTGACCGAGAAAGCCGGAGTCCCTCGTGCAAGGCGGCGGCTCCCTCCGCGCATGTGCGCACGCGCACAGGTGCTCAGGGACACCCGCCCAGGCCCAGCGCAGGACCTGCTGCTGAACAACTGGCCGGAGGGGGGGCGGGGGGTGAGCGATCTCGCACTGGGTCCCCATCTGTGCCGCCTCAAGCTGGTGTCATACATATCGAATGTGTTACTTAAAGAAAAAAAAATCAAACCATTTTAAGAAGTGCTCGCATATTTCTGGTGTGGGATTTTGTTGAGGAGGATCGGGGGAAGGCTTTTCTGTCAAGCAGCCCTCCCCAAGCTGCTTGGTGAGACCCTCTCTCGGGGAGAAACCAGATTCACCGAGAATGCTGTCAAACAGCGCTTCTCAAAGGTGGCCGCAAGCCGGAACCCCCTGGGAGAGCTTCTGCCTGCCCCTCTACCCGCCCTGAGTCTGAGGACACTGGTCTGGGGTGTAGCCGAGCACTGGGGTATTTCCAAGCCCCCAGAGGGCTCTCCTGCAGATCCGGGGCTGATCCCAATGCCTAAGACCCCTCAGGAGGAGGGGGTTGGGCTCTGCTGGGAAATGGGCAGGTACGTAGGGCTCAGGGGTGTATCCTTCCAAACGCCCCCACCTGAGGCCCCCAGTTACCCCCACATCTCCCTTGACTGTCAGGTCTCTTGGCCCCCCTCCAGCTGAGGCCCGACTCAGAAGGTCTGCCGGTGCAGGTGCCGGGGCAGGGGTGGGGGCTCTGGCTCCCCGCCAGCAACAGCTCTGCCAGGGCCCACGGCCTGTGTGGGCCCTGCGCGCGCTGGTGCATCCCTGCCTCCCGCACCCTTGTTCCCCACAGCGACGCCCTGACCACCATCCCCCTCGTGGAGGTGGGGTAGCCAAGGGTGGACGGACGGGGGGTGCCTTACCCATGTCCCACATCCTCCATGCGTCCGCCCAACTCCACCACCACGTCCTGAGTGCCCGCGGTGGCCAGGCCCCTTCTGCGCACCAGCCGGCAGCCTTGGCCTTCCCGGCAGGCACAGAACGTGATGGCAATTTGGTGGGATGGCACAGGGGCCTGTAGAACCCAGAGGTGGCCCAGCTCCTCTTGGGGGGTCAGGGAGGTCTCCAGAGGCTTGAGCCATCCAGGGGCCCAACCTCCGAGCACGCAGGGCAGGAAGACCCTGTCACATGGTGGCAGAGGGTGAGGGGTGGGGCGCAGACTCGGGGACTCCAGTGGCTCAGTCCGGAATGGAGCCATGTCAGGGGGTGGAGACAGGCTCTTGGAAGCCATGCTAAGATCATCGCAAGAGGCCTGGGAGCCACTGAAGTCACTAACCGGGAATGTGTGTGTGTGATTGGGTAGGTGTTTTAGAAAGAGCAGAAATGAGGGGAAAGAGGGGACCAGGGAGGAGGCCGTGGCCAGTGCCCCCTAAAGGTGAGCAGCCAGGCTCAGGGCAGGAGTGGACGGATTCTCATGTCTGAGCCCCAAGGCCCTGAACTTTCCCCCACACCGAACCCTGTTTCTCTGCAGAAGGAAACCATTAAAGTATTTCAAATAAGACAGCATGTGCTCAGGTGTGTAGGGACTCCCTCCCTGTGCCCCCCCCCGCCCCCCGGAAAACCAGGAGAAGCAGTTCACCTTGGCCATTCTGTCCATCTGCCCTGGGTCCGCTATCCTTGGCTCGGCCTCCCTGGGGGTACTTGGGGCCCAGGCCAATCTCCTGGCTCCTTTCTCTAGCACCTTCCTGGGCTGTCCCCTGGGTGGGATGCAAGCCTTCTGAGAGCTCCACAACAGAACGCAGATGGGAAATGGACGCCAAGATACACGTCACAGCCTGAGGGATGCAGCCGTGGAGCCCAGAAGCTTAGACTCTCTCCACCCCATTCCTCCTGAGAACTGGCCATTGTAGTATCTAGAACATTTGCGAACAATAACAGCTCCAAGTCGCTCCCTCGCCTGACACATGGAGGCCAAAGAGCATTTTGTGATGAAAAGGTCCCTTCTCCTGACCCTCAAGTCCCAGGCAAAGGAAGGGGCCCGTGAGGGGTCAGTGGCCAAGCTGGAGCCAGTGTCCTGCTCAGTCACGTGGCCTCGCCGTGGCGGGAGGGGGCTCTGAATGGGTGTGAGGGGTGGGGCTTCTGTCTCCTCCTCCAAGGAGAGAGCCTTCCAAAATGGGGAAAAATCAATATAATTGAGACAGGATCAAGGAGAAGGCATCACAAGAACCTCCCAGCGGCCCTAGACCAACCCCCTGCCAACCTCCTTGGGCACGTGGGGAGGCCTGGGGTAGTGACTCACCGCCGCCTGCAGAACTGAGCCTGAAGTCAGCCCGGCAGGGATGGCCTATGATAAGCTGGAGGGCCCAGCGTGGCTCAGGGCGCAACTCTTGGAGAGCGGGTGGGCATGGAGCGGGCACGGCCCCTCTCATCTTCACTGCCCACTGGTATCGGCCCCTTGATCTCCAGATCACTTGCACCTGTGCCCATCTGACGGCTCAGGTGGGGGCTGGGAGGAGGCCTGACCAACCCCCCCAGCTGTGACTGGTTGGGGGCTGAGCCTGTGGCCAGTGGCCATCAGCCTCGGGGTGCTCCCCCTGCTTCCCAGGCCCCAAGTTCCAGAGTGGGCGGGTCGTGAGTCCGAGGGCCATCTCCGACACCACAGTGCGGGGCCTGCCCGGGATTGAAGCCACATGGGGAAGCAGAGCTGGGACAGAATCCTAACAATGTCATCTGGGCCCCCGAATCCATTAACCCTGGGACATTTCCCGTCCACGGGCCGAGGAAGCCAAGATGACCTGGGCTGCTGTCATTTGCAACCAGGCTACCTGAAACCAGGAAGCCACCGGGGAGCCAGTGAGCACTTGCAAACCAGCGGCTTCAATGAGCAGGTAAGGGCTGGAGTGCGAGGCTGCCACCAGCCAGGTGGCCAGCTGCCACCGGAGGGACAGACCACACCCTAGAGGCCACGCCCCAACCACAGGCACGTCAGGACGCCCCGCCCCTCATCCCCATTTTCTCCTGGCTTCTCAGGGCAACCTGCAAAACTGGGGTTATCCCCATGTCCCAGAAGTGGCAGGAGCCATGGGACCAGGGAACTGGGGTCCACCAGGCCTGTCTAGTTCCTTTTTTTTTTTAGTTTTTTAATGTTGATTTATTTTGAGAGAGAGAGACAGAGCATGAGCAGGGGAGAGGCAGAGAGAGAGAGAGGGAGATGACACAGAATCTGAAGCAGGCTCCAGGCTCTGAGCTTCCAGCACAGAGCCCGATGCGGGGCTTGAACCCGAGAGTGAGATCATGACCTGAGCCGAAGTCAGACACTCAACCAGCTGAGCCTCCCAGGTGCCCCCAGGCCTGTTCTTAGTCCAGCCTTTGTCCATCACCAGAAACAACCCATGTCTTTGGGGACAGAGCAGCAAATCCAAACCCTTGAGAATCTCAGTCCTGAGAGCTCTCATCCTCCCAACCCCTCCTTCTGCGGCTGGTAATCAGACTCCCCTCCAGGGGCTTTCAGGAGAGCAGAGGAGTGCCCACCTCCCAGCTCCCCAGCTCCCAGCAGGAATGTTCCATCAGCCTGGGACCGGTGGGGAGATGAGCAAATCTGACACTGCAGCTCTAAGACTCTGACCCGCCCCCTCTCTCGGATTCCCCCCCACCCCTGTCCCGGCTGCCCTCAGCCGGGAGCCTGCTGGCCTAAGGCGCTGGGCTTGGCCTGCTCTGCCCAGTCTGCCCACATTCCCGCATCCTCACTTCCGCCCTGGACCTCCGAGTTCTCAAACCTGGAGCCCACACACCAGACGGATGTGTGCTTGGTCTGCTTCATGATTTAAAAAAAAAAAAAAAAGGGGAATTAATTGCAAACAACAAATCAGGAGATTTCTCATGAAAACCAGACTGCCAGCTTCTCCTGGAAAATCAGATGATCTGGCAGCTCTGGGCTCACAGCTCTCACGGCCCTGGGTGGCTGAGCTGAGCAGCAGGGGGTATAGCTTCCTGGGCCATTTCTATATCCTGCTGCTTCTGGCAGAAACCCCAAAGTGGGCCACCCCAGCGGTCCGCCACCAGGCCGGTTCTGACAAGCCCCCTCCCCGCAAATGGCTGTTGCAGCACTGGGTTCAGGGCAGATCACTGCCTTCTAAAGCTAAGCCCACCCACCTCAGGGCCTTGGCTCACCCTGTACCACCTGCCCATTTGTTTCCAGAAACCCCCACAGCCCCTTGGAAGTCCTGGCCCACCCTGTATTTATTTCCCTCTCAGGAAGCCCTAACTGAACAGTCCTAATCTGGTCTGCTTTCTGCTCAGGCCAGGGTCTGCAGACGTGTTCTGTGAAGGGCCAGACAGAAAGTATTTCAGGCTTTGCCAGCCATACGGTCTCTGTTGCAACTACTCAACTCTGCCCTCGAGGCACGGCAGTGGCCACAGAAAATGTACAAACTAACAGCATGGCTGCGTGCCAATAAAACTTTATTTACAAAACTGGAGGCAGGTCAGATTTGGACCCCCAGCCGTGGTCTGCCCCTGAATCAATAGATCAGGACAACAAATCTTTCCCTGTATCTCCCATTCAACGAGGACTGAGTCACCAGACACGGGTTATAGGACTCAGGGCCACGCCCACCCCGCTGACTGTCCCAGAACTCGGTGCTACTTGGTCGACTATTCTTGGGCCACCACTGCAGCTCCAACCTGTCCTACCTCACCCAGCACCCCCGACCCCTACCCCCCACCCCTCCAGAAGCAGCAGGGCACATGGCAACCCCACTCAAGGGCTGGGGTCGGAGGAACACAGAGTCTGCTCCAGAGCCTGGTCAAACCCTGGGGGGCTGAGGCCCTTGGATGACCTTGATCAGGAACTCCCCACACTCCTCCCCCAGGTCACCAGTCCCTCTCAACCCCAAGAGCCTTAGGAGAGGTTCCTCCCACTGAGAAAACAATCTTTATACCTACTGTGCCCTGGGCTATACACATTGTGCCCCTCACGGCCCTCTTTAAGGTAGGGCTTTCTCCTCCTCTGGAGCCTCACTTTCCTCTTGGTAAAATGGGGATAATGCTGTCAATTTCAAAGAGTTCCATCTGGAGTACAGCAGTGATGCTAGAGGTGCTGCAGCCACCTTGGGACCATGAGGATAAGAGACACATGCTAAGGAGGGCAGACCAGCCGCCAAGAAAAGCCTGGGTCCCCAGTAACTTCCTTGAGAAGCCCCATCAGCTCCAATGGCCACGCAGGACTTCTTGTCACATGAAGCAAAAGCACAAACCCTATTTGGTGAAAGCACTTTGGGCAAGGCTGTTACGCAGCTGAACACAGCCTGACTGGCACATGCGCATTATTCTCACTGTCCCTCATCTGACAGGGAGTCACTGGAGGTTAAGCAGAGAGTTAAATGGGTAAAGCCTAGACTCAACCCAAGTTGTTTAGACAATGAAATATGATGATCTCAAAAAAAAAAAAAAAGGTGAAAACTGCTAGATGTAAAGACAAGCAAACAGAGGAGACGCACAAATCTCAAAACAATTCCACACGGTACAGAAGTTTTCCCACTGACTTCTGTGTGTATTCGCCCCTCCGGGAGCTCGAGCGGATGGGGCTGCACTTGGCAATTTGCCTCCAAAGAGTAGAATATGAAAAGAAGGAAAAGTAACTGCTCAAGCAGGAAAAACCTGGCAAACACTCTCTCAGCCAGGTGGTCAAGGTCAATGCCGTCCGTGCTATATCTTGTCAGCATGTGTGCCCCTGGATGGGACATGGTGAGAAAGCGCTTTACCTCCGTGCACTTCCTCCCCAAACCCGTAACCCCAACCGAACCACGAGAAAAACATCAGATCAGCCTTATTAGAGGGATATTGGACAAAATACTTAACCAAGATTCCTCAAAACTGTCAAGGTCATCGAAAACAAGGAAAGCGGGAGAAGGTGTCATAGACCAGAGGTGCTATAAGGCACGGTGACTAAATAGGATACGGTTTGTATGCTGGATGCGATCCTGGGACAGAAAACTAGCCAAATCCCGATAAACCGTGGCGTTTAGTTATTAGCAATCCATCAAGGTTGGTCCCCTGACTGTGACGATGCAGTAAAATAAGATACTAACAACTTGGGAAACTGGGTGCAGGGTGTGTGGGAACTCTCTATATTATCATAGAGACCTGCCTCCGATTCTAAAGTTAAAGAATGTATTTGGAGGGCGGGGGGGAAGCAACAGACAGAAGAAACAACTCTATCTGCTCAGACCAAGCCCCTGGCCTTGAGTACCGAGCACTTTCCGGGCACCCAGCCCACGAGGGGCCCCCCAGATTCACAGCCTGTCTGTACTCACAGCTGCTGGGAGACAAAGGTATCCCTAATCCCGTTTTGCAGAAGAGGAAGCTGAGGGTCAGAGAGGTACGTGCCCAGATACTCAGCTGGGAACTGGCAGAGATGGGTTTGAACCCAGGACTCCGCAGCCCCAGCACCCCGCCAGGACACAGGATGCCCCGGGGGTGAGTGGGGCTGGGGGTGAGCGCTGAGTGCAGGACTCAGGAGGCCCCTTTATCGCCTGCTCTCCAACCCCGGCAACCTTAGGAGGCCCCCTCCCTCCAGCCTCCTCAGGGATTGCAACCTGGTGGCCTTCGGTGAGCACTGGGCCCACAGACATGACTGGTTTCGCTCCTGTGACTTTAAAAACAAGTTAGCCGCCAACATGGAAGAACAGAGATGTTTCTAGGGGCGCCTGGGTGGCTCAGTCGGTTAAGCGTCCTGCTTCGGCTCAGGTCATGATCTCGCAGTTCGTCAGTTCGAGCCCCGTGTTGGGCTCTGTGCTGACAGCTCAGAGCCTGGAACCTGTGTCTTTGGTTTCTGTGTCTCTCTCTCTCTCTGACCCTCCCCTGCTCATGCTGTCTCTCAAAAATAAATAAATAAATAACATAAAAGAAAAAGAACGGGGATATTTCTAATAAAAACTGATTCCGATTTCTCTCGAAGGAGCGATCTGGCCACTCTGAGCCCACATTCCTGTGGGGTGCGGTGAGCTGCACCCCACCCCCTACCCCCAGGCATGTGCTGTCTGGTCTGCCACTGTCCCCACCCGGCCTGACTCACGAGACCGAAGGACCTGAGCCCTGTGGGCACCTGAGCTGGCGGTGGCCCGGGGCTTGGGGCACATCACTGAGACTCAGGGCTGTGGAGGAGCTGGAGGGAGAAGGGGTCACGTCCAGTCCCTTGTCCCAGCCCCGTGGGCTGGGAACCACCAGCGGCCACTGCCCGCCCCACCATCTCCCCAGGTGCTCGCGGAAGCCCGCACGGCGGGCACCGACTCGGTGCCTGTGCTGGGGCGCGAAGGGCAGCTTGGACAGAAGGTAGGTCACATCCAGGGTCACAGAGCTGGTAAAAGGCCGAGCTAGGAATCAGAGCGGGCTCTCCTGACCTTTGGGCACTGCCCCCTGTCACAGCCAGCCCACACGACCGGCCCCCTGGGTCCCAGCCTCCTTCCTGGGTCCCAGCCTGGGGCCTTCTGTACCTCAGGCCATGCCTGGCTACTCTGCCTGCAGTGTTATGTGTTTGCTCCAGGGCCCCCAGTCTTCCAGAATGCTCTGAGAGCTGTGAGTGGGGCTCCGCCCATTTCTCTGGAAGCAGCCCCTGCGTGTGGGATCCTGCCTGTATCGCTGGACTGGCGGGGCGCACAACGCCTGCAAGACGACGCCGGAGCCCTCCCACCCAGCGGGGCCACCAGCCCCGACCTCTGCCAGCCCAGCGACCTGGCCAGAGCGGCCAGTGGCAGGAGGCGGCAGCAGAGGAGCAGGGCCGGAGGCGCCCACGGTGTGCAGCCCCGCCCGGAAGGAGCCGAGCAGCAGCGACAAGCTGGTGAAATCGCGCTGTAGGTGATGCTGATCCCCGGCAGTGGCTCTAGAAGGTTCGTGGATCCCCGTGGATTCTGCTTTTAGCTGGAGGAAAAGCGTTAACATGGAAACTAGCAGAGGAGGAGCCCCTAGAAGTCCTGCCAAGATACTGGCTCCTAAATCCAAACTCACGCACAGTCTGGGAGGGAAGACAGGACAGCGGGCGGGAGGTGCTGTGTCACAGTCTCTTCCAGAACCAGACCTTATGGTGGGTGGGGGTGGGGGGCCAGCTCCTGACCCAGAGTCTGGTCTGTCTCCAGTCTCCACCCTTGGGCCAGGGCTCTGCTGGTGCATGCTCGGCCCCTCCTCCCTCTGGCTCCTCCACCCTCAGAGCCCCTCTTCCTGGAGCCCCCCGCCCCGCCACTTCCTGGTTTGCATCAGAGTCATCCTGTTTAGACACCAAGTCACTTGGCCTTTGCTTCTCACCACACGGCCACTGTCAGAAACGTCCGGTGACCATCTACTTGCACGTGCATTGCTAACTGAGCACCTGCTCCGCACGGGCAGCACAAAGCCCTTCTACAGAGGAGGAAACCGAGGCTTTCGGCGGTTACGAGACTCACTGTAGGGCCCAGCCGCTGCGCAGACTGGACGCCCACACCCCACCGGTCCACAACCCCTCCTGCCAATTCCCCCCAGATCTGTCTCCCCATCACCACGGGCGTCCGGGCGGGGCCGCCTCTCAGCAGCTGCCCGTGCCCTTCCCCCATTCTCCACACAGCAGCCTTGAGGGGTTGTCTCAAGGGACACATCTGATCCGGGGCGCCTGGGGGGCTCAGTCGGTTAAGCCTCTGACTCTCGATTTTGGCTCAGGTCATGATCTCATGGTTCCTGAGATCGAGACCCACTTAGGGCTCTGTGCTGACAGTGCAGAGCCTGCTTGGGATTCTCTTACTTTCCCTCTGTCTCTGCTCCTCCCCAGCTTGTGCTCTCTCTCTCTCTCTCTCAAAATAAATGTATAAAAATTGAAAAATAAAGACATTAAAAAAAAAGAAACAAATCTGATCCTCCAGTGAGTACCTCGTGGCGGTGAGAATAAAATGGGAGTCTTCACCGCCGTCCTCAGGCCCTGCCACTCGGGCCACCAGTGGGCACTCCTGCGGCCCAGGCCAGACCCACAGGGGCGTCCTGCTTGGCCTCCACTGGGCTGAGTGCCTTTTGCTACTTTTTGTTGGTCTGGTTGTGTTCTCATATTTTTGAATGAAATGCCTTTTCTCTTAAAAACTTTCTCTTGAAAATGGATTTCAAGCTTCTCGTTTAAAAAATGGAAAGCTAGGGGCACCTGGGGGGCTTAGTCAGTGAAGTGTCCGACTTCGGCTCAGGTCATGATCTCACGGTTCGTGGGTTCGAGCCCCACGTCGGGCTCTGTGCTGACAGCTCGGAGCCTGGAGTCTGCTTAGATCCTGTGTCCCAATCTCTGCTCCTCCCCCACTCACATTCTGTCTCTGTCTCTTTCTCTCTCTCTCAAAAATAAACATTAAAAAGAGGTTGTTGTTTTTTTTTAATGCAAAGCTCTGGTACACGGAGGGGTGATGGCAGCTGGCTCTGAGCTGCGGCCACCTCCTCTTAGAGGGGACACGTGCTCTCAGCTGCCCAGTCCTCCAAGCCACATCACTCACTTCTGTCACCGGCCTGGCCCCTCAGAGCTGGGGTTTCCGACAGCCCAGAACCAGGTGATCTGGCCTGACTCTGAATTGCGTCAGTCACCTCCCATCGCTGATAACTGTCCAGCTGGAGATGTGTTCCTGGGCCTCCCCAGGGTCGGTCCTGACTCAGGCCCCTGCACCCGCTGCTCCCCTCAAGGCTTTTCTACTAGGTCTTCTCGTGCTGGTTTCTTCCTTCAGACCCTCTGAGGGGAGTTTCACCAGCCTCCTTCCCTCCTCTGCTGTACCTCTTCATATCCTGCCTGCCTCCTTCCTCAGTCTCCCCACCAGGCTGAGCTCCACAAGGACAGGACCCATGTCAGAGCTCAGGGCCACCGCCCCAGGGGCAGCCAGAGCTGCAGACACTTGGGCGACGAGAATGAATGAACTCAAATGTGCTCAACACCCGAAGCAGAGCGGGAAGGGCCTCTTGTCACGTCAGGGCTCAGAAGCCCAAGACCAGCGATGACAAGCGTCATGACCAGACGGGAACATCTGAAGGGGTCCCGTTCTGGAGACCCTGGATGGCTTAAGGCAGGCATCTCTGCCCCGCCAGGTCTGGGACCTGCTTCTGGAGACACGAGGTCACGTTAAAAAGAAAACACACTCAAAGCAATGTGCTCCCCTGGATGGGCGCCTGGAACAGAAAACGGTTGTGAACAAAACCTCTGGAAAAATCCAAGCAAAGCCTGCAGCTCAGTGAGGAGTACTGGACCCACGCTGGTGTCCTGGTTCTGACAAGGTGTCCTGGTGACGTAAGAGGACCGTGAAGGGAACTGATGAAAAGATGCACGGGAACTCCGGATTGCTTTTACATGTTTTCTGCAAATCTAAGTGATCTAAAAATATAAAGATCAATTAAAAATAAATAAACAGGGGCACCAGGGTGGCTCAGTCAGTTGAGCGTCCAACTTTGGCTCAGGTCATGATTTTGCAGTTTGTGGGTTCGAGCCCCGTGTCAGGCTCTGTGCTGACAGCTCAGAGCCTGAAGCCTGCTTCAGATTCTCTCTCTGCCTCTCTCATGTGTGCACACCCTGTCTCTCAAAAATAAACATTAGCGGTGCCTGGGTGGCTCAGTCGGTTAAGCCTCCGACTTCGGCTCAGGTCAGATCTCACGTTCGTGGGTTCGAGCCCCACGTCAGGCTCTGTGCTGACAGCTAGCGCAGAGCCTGGAGCCTGCTTCCGGTTCTGTGTCTCCTTCTCTCTCTGCCCCTCCCCCTCTCATACTCTGTCTCTCTCTGTATCAAAAATAAATTAAAAACATTAAAAAAATAAACATTAAAATTTTTTAAATAAATAACTGAAGTGCTCTGTGGCAGCGGATGCAAAACACTGAGGGAACAACACAGAGACGAGCTACTAAATAATAACATCGATGTCACCAGTCATGGTAACAGATGCTGAGCCTTATGTTCTCTGAATTACCGCTCACAACAGTCCTGTGCAGAGGACACAACTGTAAATCCCGCTCCCCAGATGTGGAGACCGAGACTCAGCAGGCTCAGGACCTCACTCACGGCGTGACACCTGAGGTGACAGACAGGGCCAGGTGAACGGGCATGCCGTCCACACAGTCACACAGGCCCCGCGCTTGCTCTGACACTCTGTCACTGGCCTGACTTCTTAATCAGCTGGAACCAAGGGCCTGCAGATGCCACAGCCGCTCCCGGGATCTCTGGGCTCCCAGGCAGGTTTTCTCCATGTGTCAGAAAGGTCACTCATGGAAGAGGTTTGCAAATGACATAGCAGATAAAGGGTTGTTGGTATCCAAATTCTATAAAGAACTTAACAAACTCAACACCCAAGAAACAAATAATCCAGTGAAGAAATGGGCAAAAGGCATGAACAGACACTTTTCCAAAGAAGACATCCAAATGGCTAACAGACACATGAAAAAAATGCTCAACATCACTCACCATCCGGGAAATACAAGTCAAGACCGCATGAGATACCACCTCACACCTGTCAGAACGGCTAACATGAACAACTCAGGCACCAACAGATGCTGGTGAGGATGCGGAGAAAGAGGATCTTTCACAAACTGGTGCAGCCGCTATGGAAAACGGTATGGAGGTTCCCCAAAAAATCAGAAATAGAACTACCCTACTATCCAGCGATTGTATCACCAGGTATTTACCCAAGAGACACGGGTGTGATGTTTTGAAGGGGCACGTGCACCCCAATGTTTCAACAACAGCCAAAGTATGGAAAGAGCCCAAATGTCCATCAACGGATGGGTGGATAAAGAAGATGTGGTGTATGTATACAATGGAGTATTACTCAGCAATCAAAAAAAGAATGAAATCTTGCCATTTACAACTACGTGGGTGGAACTAGAGGGTATTATGCTAAGTGAAATTAGAGAACGACAAATACCATAGGACTTCACTCACATGAGGACTTTAAGACACAAAAGAATATAAGGGAAGGGAAGCAAAAACAATATAAAAACAAAGAGGGGGGACAAACCACAAGAGATTCTTAAACACAGAGAAGACACTGAGGGTTGCTGGAGGGCCCGTGGGTGGGGGATGGGCTACATGGGCCAGGGGCATCAAGGCGGACACTTGTTGGGATGAGCACTGGGTGTTGCACGTAGGGGATGAATCCCTGGAATCGACTCCTGAAATCATCATTGTGCTCGATGCTAACTAATTGGGGTGTAAGTCAATAGATAAATGTTAAAAAAAAAAAGATCACTTGAGGACGGCTTCGTGGGCAGCGTGGGGCCAGCATTCCGGACTGAGAAGACACCACGGGGCAAAGGGTACGGTAGGAGCAATGGCAGATTTGAGGGGGACGCCGCGGACGGGCGTGGCTGGAGCCGAGGCTGACCCACTCTTGGCACAGGGCAAGGAGAGGAAGACCCTTCCCGGCCCAGAGCATCAAACCAGCTTCCTGTTCCCAGCCATCTGCTCAGCTCAGCAACCTCCATGTCAGACGGATTCACCCCTCCCCACCAGAGGCATGGTCGTGGCCGGACCCCAGCCATTGGTGGCCCGTCTCCGGATGAGCATCCACGGCCTAGGCCGACAGCTGGCTAAGGCTTCCCAGTGGGCCGCTGTCACGTGGGGGCCACACGCTTCTCACCAGAGGCTGGTTATTAGCACTAGAGTCCTTGGGGGTTTGCCGGCCCCGAAGGTGGCTGACCCACAGACAACGCTGAGAAGAGTACCGTTGGGTCTGGGGGGCAGGGAGCAAACGCAGATGTGACTGACCACGTTGTCAGGGTCCCCAGTGTGGGCGGCTGCTCTCCACCAGATAAACAAGCCATTCACAGGTGTCCAGAACCAGCAGGTGCTAAGAAGCCTCCTGCCCTCCCCCCGCAGCCCAGAGAAAGACCCCTCCCCCCCGGGGCTGAGCAGTCACCTCAGCCCGAATCTGCTTCTTTAAAAAATTTTTTAAATGTTTTTTATTTATTTTTGAGAGACAGTATGAGCAGGGAAGGGTCAGAGACAGAGGGAGATACAGAATCCAAAGCAGGCTCCAGGCTCTGAGCTGTCAGCACAGAGCCTGACACGGGGCTCGAACCCATGAACTGTGAGATCATAACCTGAGCCGAAGCTGAACGCTTAACCGACTGAGCCCCCCAGGCGCCCCCCGAATCTGCTTCTTCAGCAAGGCCCAGACTGCACCCCTGCTTGTCCCCCCCGGTCCCAGGCGTCCAGGCGGCCCCCGAATCTGCTTCTTCAGCAAGGCCCAGACTGCACCCCTGCTTGGCCACCACCCCGAGGTCACCCCGGCATGGCCCTGGGAGGCCCTTTAACAGCAGCTCGCCTGTCCTGATCTGATGAAGACATGTTATCCACTGGGTCCCCCTGAGGGTGACAACGGGTGATCTTCAAGGTCTGGAAAAATAATATTTGAGAGTCAGAGAAAGAAAAAGAGCCCGAGTGAAGACGGTGGGGACGGGACAGAGCAGGAAGGAACCAGAGATGGGGAAGGAGACGCAGACAAAGGGAAAGACAGAAGAGGGACAGAGACACACAAATGGGAGAGAAAGGAAGAGAAAATGTGGAAACAGGATGGGGAAAGGGACTCAGAGAAAGTAGAAATAGATGGAAAGGAGGAGGGAACGTGCGGTACATGGGAAGAGAGGGAGAACGGAAATGGAGGCTGAAGAGGGAGAGAGTAAGGAGAGATGACAGAGAAGGAGAGGGAAGCACGGAGGCCAAGGAGCAAAGTGAGGCATGCCCTGAAAGGCGGTGGCAGGAGTGGGGGCACCTTAGGGACAAGGACCCGGAGGGGAGGAGACAGCAACAGGAATGCACGAGCTGGTCCGTGCACTCAGGACCTCTCTAACCCCAAACCCGGTTGCTGCACCTGATATACGAGAAAACACCCCACCAGCCGTCCCCCACCACCTGCCGGCCCAACCTTTGTCAAAGAGATCATATTCTCCCAAAGGACGGAGGCCAATCCTGAAAGGTTACACAGTGTAGGATTCCATTTCTAGAACATTTCTAAAATAGTAGAATTTCATTTTATTTTATCATTTTTTAATTTTTAACATTTATTTAAAAATTTTTAACATTTATTTATTTTTGAGAGAGAGAGAGACAGAGTACAAGCAGGGGAGGGGCAGAGAAAGGGAGACACAGAATCCTAAGCAGGCTCCAGACTCTGGGCTGTCAGCACAGAGACTGACACGGGGCCCGGACCCACGGACCGTGAGATCATAACCTGGGCCGAAATCGGAGGCTTAACCAAGCCTCCCAGGCTCTCTGAAAGGGCAGAATCTTAGAAACGGAGGGCAGAGCAGCAGTGGCAGGGGCCTGAGCAGGGGTGAGTGAGATCCCTGCATCGTGGGAACTGTTCAGTGGAGGCCGTAGTGGAGGAGGTAGGAGCCTAACTAATGTAAACACGTACAGAATTTGTACAACTGTCTAGAACCTACACCTGTGAGCCGCTGACTGAATCAATGTCAATGCCTGGTCATGACATCATTCCACTACGGTTCTGCAAAATGTCAGCACTGCAGGAAAACAGGCTAAGCTTAAAGGGACTTCTCTGTGTTCTTTCCTTTCTTCAAAATGCTTATTTATTTTTGAGAGAGAGAGAAGGAGAATTTGAAGCAGGCTCCAGATTCCGAGCTGTCAGCACAGAATCTAACACGGGGCTCGAACCCAGGAACAGCAAGATCATGACCTGAGCTGAAGTCGGCTGCTCAACCAACTGAGCCACCCAGGCACGCCTGTCTGCATCATTTCCTAACTGCATGTGAATCTACAATTTTCACAAAAAAAATTTCAATTAAATACCCTGCTGCGTGCACACACGAGAATAGACCCTGTTTCCCTAGCCCTGCCCCCACCCACCCAGGCCAAGTGCATCTTTCCCTCTGGACCATCGCAGCGGCTCCGCTGTGGCACTCCAGCCCCGTGCAGGCCCATCCCGCCCCAAACCCTCTAGAGCTGAGTCCCAGCGCTGGCCCACACCTGCTCCATCCACCCCTCCACCTCCAGCTCTGACAGGCCGCCCGCTCAGGTCTCCCCGCCCCCGCAGCTGCCCAGGACACCTGCACAACACCCTTCACCTCCCTCAGTGCACCAGCCACCCCCCTGACCGCCGGCGGCCCTCACACACCCACCTCCCAGTGCTTTCTCACTTTTCCGTATCCCCCAGGGCAATTATATATTCCACTGGACCCTCAGCTGCCAGACGGCAGGAATATTTTCTGTCCTGAAATAGCAAACAGCTCATGCAGGTCGCTGGATACATATTTGCTGAAGGAACAAACAAGTGCGTGAATGTATGAATGACTAAAACAATGGAGGGGAGGTCCGTGGAGATCTGGCATCAAAGGAGTTAAGCCTGGCCCGGGGACTGGGTCCTGGAGCAGCCAAAGAGGACTTACAGGGGAATGTGGGGGAGGAAGAGGCCAGGGGGGGCCTCACTCAGCACAGAGGGGGATGGGCGGAGCCGTCTGCAGGAGCAAGAGCCCGAGGTACAAGGGAAAGAAGCCTGGGAGAATGCCTTGCAGGCTGGCCACGCGGGCCGTCCCAACACGCACCCAACACATGTTCAAGAAAACCAGAAACAGGTTGGGTGGAGGCTGAGCTCACGTCCTGGGACCTCCTGGAGACCTACGGGCCAAGCCTTCCTACCATCTGCCCATTTCCTCCACAGTGGCTCATGCCACACAGTAGAGGTGGGGGACAGGGCGAGGGGGGTAGTCACAGAGGGTCTTGATTTGCACTGTGACATGCCTACATCCCTCAGAGGGCCGTGGTCCCCCCTCCCTAGCTGTGTGATCTTAGCCAAGTTACTTAACCTCTCTGTGCCTCAGTTTTCCCACCTGGTCAACAGGACTGACGACAGTTTCTACCTCGGAGGGTGTTATGCCCATATTAACAGCAAAGTGCGTAGAAAACACTAAGTGCTCAATGAATGCTGGCTGATTTCATTATTAGTATGGTCCCCCGAATTCATATTCTTTTTAAATGCCGTCAGGAGCTTATAAAGAGCCCCAGCGGACAATTTCATAACTTTGGATTTTTAGCATTAAGTGCATTCAGTTTCAAAACATGAATGTTTAAACAAAATCACGGTTGCGGGAGCCAATTCTGGTACTGCTTGCTTTTTAATAACAAGGAGCCTCAAATACTGTAAGCACGGGGACATCCCCCGGCCACTCATGGGCACGCTCATACATCAATCACGGCAGCTGACCCGGCGTGGATAGTAAATGCTTGCTGGCCAGGGACAAGTCACAGGAGGCCACAGCAGGCATAGACACGCTGGCAGCCGGCCCCGACAGCAGCCCCCTGGCTGTGGTCTCCCATTTCCCTCGAACCAATGACTGATGTCATCCGAGCCACTCCTGTCCCCCCGCCCACCCCCCACGCTCCTTGGGGCATCGCCCGAGGCCCCTTCAGCCAGGTCCAAGCTGCTGAGGGCTGCCGGACACAGGAAGAGAAGAGATGGCACCATGGCCACTGAGCCAAGGTCCCCAACCCAGGTCCCAGCGGGCACCTCCCGGCCAGTTCTCGGCGACATCCAGCCAGGACCGAGCCCCCTCCCTGCTCCAGCTCCTCACCACACTGAAAGGGCCAGAACTACCCCCCTCTGCCTGACGTCCAGGCTAATTATTAGGATTCTCCAAGTAACAGGAACTTTGGCCTTGACTTTAGGTCTGGCAACATTACCAGGTGTGATGGTATCAGCCAGAACAGGCACCTGGACAAATTTACTGCTTAATGAGACGTGGTTTCTTTTCCTCGAAGAAAGTTGACCATGAACAGAGAGCCAAGTTCAAGAGCCTCCCAGGCTCCTGAGGGTTCACACTTCCTCCGGATGCCCCAGCCCCGGCTGCGGCCGCCACACAGGGACCCGCGCAAATGAAGGGCTGCCTGGCACACGACACGTCCCTCGGAACCTGCCTGCCCTCCGCCAGCCGGCCGTCACCCAGGGCCCAGCCACTCCCCCGACCTCTCTCTCCTTTTCTGTCATGTGCCGGAGCCAGAGGCACCTGCTGACCGCACTGCCCAGGAGCTCTACTTTCTGGGAAGACTCTGGGGCTCAATTCACAGCTGTTATTACTGCTGGCTCCCGTGTGCCACGTGCCACGGCAGGACTCCCGTGGGTGCGCTTGTGTCCCCAAGGACACCGGGGGATGTCCAGCCAGTGGACATGGAACCAGGTTCACACCTGGTGGTCCCTCCGCTCCACACCTCTCTCCATCTGAGGAGGATGGGGTCTCACCAGGAAGTGAGTGGGGGAAGAGGTGACAGGGAATGGGGGTGGGGGACATGGTCATGGGTGTGACCCAAGGAGAGACGCATGGAGAGAGGCAAGCAGATGAACGAGTCAGAGATGGGGGCTAGACGGACACAGAGCCCGACAGGGGCTGATACCTCCACGTGGCAGCCAGTATGGTCCCCCATGTGTTGAAAGGGGGGAGGACTCAGCGGGGGACCCCAGATGCCCCTGGTGTCTGTGTCCACTGATGGCCCAGCCTCACCTGGGACATGTCCTCGGGTAAGCCCTGTGCTGGGGACACCTGCTCAGGACACCTGGCCGGGGGGTCCTGCCACAATGTGGGGCAGTGACTCAGAACAGAGCGAGCCACCCCATTCAGCTCCCACTGGTGGGATGGGTGCAGGTGGAACCCTCGGTCACTCAAATGGAAGGTTCTACAAAACAGATCCTGGGAGCCCACGCTCACAGGGCAGCCGCTGAGCACCCTACACATGAATCCCGAACCCCCAGAGGTGGCGCCACCCTGAATGCATGCCAGACAGCCAAGGGCACCTGGGCCGCGCCCTCCTCCCTGGTCGTGGGCACCCAGCCACACCCTCCCTACCTCAGCTGCTCTTCTCTAACAAGGCTGAGGACGTGGCCGTCTCCCCGAAGCAAGCAGGACCCGAGGGGAGGAGCACCGAGCTCAGGCCGGGGCACCCAGCACGGCCCCGCCCGGCAGAAGGTCCTCAGGAAAATCGGTTCCTCCTCCAGTGATATAAGTCAATGCTCCCATCACAGTCGGGCCTGATGGAAGCTGGCCAAGTGCAGGGGGAATCCTGCATGTGAAACCCTCAGCCCCATTCCATGAGGTTGGAGGACTGCTACCCCATTTCACAGACGGGAAAGTTGAGACCCCGTTCCAAGGCCATGGAGCAAGTAAGCAACTCCGTCAAGGCACAAACACGGTGCTGTTGGGCTCTAGAACCCATGCTTCCACATGTCTTTAAACGCCTTAGTTTGGGAATTGTCCATATTTACAGGAGGCGTGCAATGGCAAAGCGGGGACGATGATGTGTCCCACATACAATCATCAGTCCCAAGGACGGTCATTCACCTGGGCCAGTGGCTCCTAACGCAGGGCACTTTTGCCTCCAGGGACTTTTGTCATTTCTGGACTTTTTTATTTTTTTAATTAAGAAATGTTTTTTAATGTGTTTATTTATTTTTGAGAGAAAGAGAGAGAGACAGAGCATGAGCAGGGGAGGGTCAAAGAGATGGGGAGACACAGAATCCAAAGCAGGCTCCCGGCTCTAAGCTGTCAGCACAAAGCCTGAAGCAGGGCTCGAACCCACAAACTGTGAGATCATGACCTGAGCTGAAGATGGACGCTTAGCCGACTGAGCCCCCCAGGCGCCCTTATAATTTCTGGGCTTTGATGACGGTCCTGACTGGAGGCGTCTGGTGGGCAGGGATGGGGGGCCGCTGACATCATATGACGTACAGGGCAGTCCAGCAGTAAATGACCCGACCTCACGTGTCAGTGTTGCCGAGGTTGCGAAACCTGGATCTGAACAACGCTCCCAACTACCCTCCTCCAAGCGCCACAGAACATTGGTCTACACTCTGGTGGGTGGGGGCGTGCAGTGTCACATGAGCCCTGGGAAGGCAGACTCTCTCTAGGAAGGGTGACCTGGAGGGGGCAGTCTGACTCCTTTAGTAAACAGGCACAGGCCGCACACCTGACCAGGCCCCACGGGACGCCTGTTGTCCAAGAAGTCCCCCGAGATTTCTTTGAGCCTCAGTTTTGTTTCCAAAATCAACTGATTGCACATAAAAATCTGCACTCTCAACCTCTCTTTTTTTTAAATGTTTTATTTATTTTTGATACAGAGAGAGACAGAGCATGAGAGGGGGAGGGGCAGAGAGAGAAGGAGACACAGAACCGGAAGCAGGCTCCAGGCTCTGAGCTAGCCGTCAGCACAGAGCCTGATGCGGGGCTCGAACCCACGAACGTGAGATCTGACCTGAGCCGAAGTCGGAGGCTTAACCAACTGAGCCACCCTTCAACCTCTCTTTTTTAAAAAAGGCCAAGGTCAGGCCACTCTGTGCCTTTGTTCCCGGCTGGCATTGAGGGTGCCTGCCTCTTCGGCTGGCCGTCCCTGCCCAGCCCCTGGGCCTCACTAGGGGGGACATGACCCCAGTATTTGGATTTCCATCTCTGGAGCACAAAAAACATGGGGCTCTCGAATTCAAATGAACCAACCCCTGGCTAAGTCCGGACATTCCAGCTTCTTAAGCCTCAGTTTCCTCATCTGTAAAGTGGGAACTGAGACAGTACCTATGCAACAGGTGAGCATGGAGATGGACACAGCCAGGGCAGAGAAAGTGCTAGCTTTTGCTGGTCCGGTGGAGAGCCCAGGGGGCTGGGCTGCTACTCAGTCAAAGATAGGACAGTCCCTGGTCCTAAGAAACTCAGTCTCAGGAAAACAACAGGTAAAAACACAGCACCCCAAGGTGCTATGCCAATGGGAGAACGGACAACAGGAGCCCAGAGGAAGGTTGGTGGCGGGGGGAGGGGGACAGGCTGCTTCCCCGAGGTGATGACATTGGACATGGCCTTGAGCAACGAATAAGCATTACCAGGCAGGGTACAGGAAGGGTATTCTAGGCAGGGGACCAGAATGTGCAAGGGGCACAGCGCCCACCAGGCCTGTGGGGACACTGCTGTCACAGGGATGTGGATGTGTGGATGCCACAGTTGGTGGCTGTGGTGCTGGGATGGGGGGGCAGTGTCCCTCCAACTGTGGAGGCATCGGAATGCTCCTACATCGGCGTTGGCAAACAGCCCCCCTAAAACAGTGGCCCCTCCTTGCTAAAAGGAACTTTCTCAGTCATCTTCAAAATCTCAACAAGAATGCAATGTCTAAAAAAAAAAAACTGGGAGCACCTGGGTGGCTCAGTCAGTTAAGAGTCCAACTTCAGCTCAGGTCATGATCTCACGGATCATGAGTTCGAATCTTTCGTGGGGCGCTGTGCTGACAGCTCAGAGCCAGAAGCCTGCTTCCGATTCTGTGTCTCCCTCTCTCTCTGCCCCTTCTCTGCACATTCTCTGTCTCTCTCTCTCCTTCAAAAATAAATGAACATTAAAAAAAATTTTTTTTAAATAAAGATAAAAATAAAATCTGGTTCGCAAACCAGCCTGCCAGGAGCCCTCCGTCCCTCCCCAGCACACGTGCCTCTCAATATCTAGAGTCAAACAAATCCGTGACCGTGTCAGTGGGTAACGCACTGAGGGCCAGTTCGGTGGGGGGCTGGGGGCCAAGCGCCACTCAGCCCTCCACTGTCGCGTTAAGATCTGCCATCTGCTCTTGGTGCATTTCTACCGCAAGGGATGACGGGGCAGAAGGAGGAGAGGAGGCCGGTTCGGGGCCCCGGGGAAGGAGCCTTGGACTCTCCTCTGCCTCCTTTGTGTTGGTGCCTGGCTCCCTCCACGGCCAGATAAGGCCCCAGCCAGGCCAGCCTCCTTCCGGGAGTCAGCCCTCCAGGGGGACCGGGCAGAGGGAGGGGGAGGCGCCCCAGCCAGACAGAGCCTCCCTCCCGCCCTCTGCTGGGCTGGTGGGGGCGGGGGGAGCACAGGGCGAGCGGGGAGGGGAGGAGACACCGAGCCTGGCACTGCTGACTCCTACAGGCCAGCCTGGGCAGGGCTGCTCCTCCCACAGCCTCCATTACCTTCCCGAAAGTCCCAGAGGCCAGAGGCGGCCCCAAGCTGCAGGGGAGAGGGGTAGGCCAGGGCACTCCCGTGCTCCCCTGCCTGGGGACCGCCTCCAGAGAAGTCTGGGGAGGCCGGCAAGGGCCACGGAAGCCTTAGGAGCGCCCACTGATTCACTTTACTGAAGACCTACTATGTGCTCCCCCTGGGCAGGAACCCCAAACGCCCAGAGGCAGGTCCAGAGCACTGCGGACTCGGGCCAAATGGTGGTGTGGCAGAGAAGCTGCCTTCTCAAGAGAAATCAAGTTCAGGTTCTTCTGTGAAATTAGGTTCTTAAATGCTGGCAACTACAGGGCGCCCAGGGGGGCTCAGTCGGTGAAGCGTCTGACTCTTGGTTTCAGCTCAGGTCATGATCTCCAGGTTTGTGAGTTTGAGCCTTATGTCGCGCTCAGTGCGGACAACATGGGTCCTGCTTGGGATTCTCCGTCGTCTCCCTCTCTCTCTCTCTGCACCTCCCCCACTCACTCTCTACCTCTCTCGAAATACACACACACACTGACACACACACACACTCTCTCTCTCTCTCTCTCTCCCTCTCTCTCCCTCTCTCTCTCTCTCTCCCTCTCCCCCTCTCCCCCTCTCCCTCTCCCTCTCTCCCTCAGCAGGAGCACAGAGGGAGCGGAGATGCCCTGAACAAGGTCAAAGCGGGGTCAGATCCTGGCTTTGCCACTTACGCTCCGTGACCCTGGGCAAGTAAGCAGACCCGTCTGAACCTCCGGTTCCCTCCCCACAAACTGCAATGACCACACCTTCCTCCTGGGTTGTTACGGGGAAGCCGAGACAAGGCACAGAAAGCCCTGCGTATTCCAGCCGGATAGAACCGCGTTCTCGGAGCAGGAGCGGATGCTCACTGACGCTGCTGGCCCTCAGTCATGCTGCCCCGAGGGGGCGAAGGGTCCCCGCAGGGGCCGGTGCCACCAGGCAAAGAGGAGGCCTCCCCACTCTTCCCTGCTTCCGAAAGCCCCTGGAGAGGTTGAGGCCCACGGGGCCCAGGCCTCCGGCCTAAAATCCAGAGTTGGGAGCGTGCAGGGGACACCCCGTGGATGCAGCACGTGTCGATGCAGCGAGCCGCTGACCTGTGGACATCACAAGGTTCCCCCAAGACTCCCGATGGCTCCAGACTTTCTCTGAAACAGGAAAATCTGGCCACGCTTGGGCACCACCTGTTTCAGCGCAGGGAGCGGCGGACGGTCTCCTCTCCTGTAGATGAAGCCAGGGCTCCGCCACACGTCCCCCCACTCCTGTCCCACGCCTGGAGGACATGCCCACTTAGGCCCCCGGGTTGCCGTGCAGGTATCTGCTGGGTGGGCAGCTTGGCCATGGAGGGGGGCTGTAGGGATGTGGCCCCGAGCGGTTTTGCCATCAGCCAAAGAGATTTCCTTGGAAAGCATCGCGCCCTTATCCGTTAGAAAATTAATAAAAATTGACACCTCGCGAACAAGATGTTTTGGCTCAGCAGAAAACAAAACAAACAAATTAGCGAGGCTGTTCTGCGCCTCCGGGCACGGGCTCAGAGAGGCAGGCCGGGTGCGGCCAGCAGAACAGCAGGGTGGTCCCCAGGCCCGGGCCAAGGGACACCAGCCACACCTGATGTGGCCTCCCTCACCCTCCGGAGGCCCGAGCCCCCCCCCGCCCCGGCCCCCCGGCTCCAGCTCCATCTCCCACTTCCACACATGCCGAAAGAGATCCCTGGATGTGGAGGGCCCTCTGGGCTGACAGCCACGTCCTCAGGCAGTGTCACCTCCAGATACCTCTGTTCTCTCAGAGCCTCTGTTCTCTCTCCTGACCGTGGGGGGCGGGCAAGATTCCAGTGAGCTCAGGCACCGCTCGTGACGTTTCTGGCTAGTGATGCTGGGGCCACTCACTCCTACAGCTGAAGCCGGGAGCTGGGAGGGCCCACCGGCCCCCCTCGGTGCTCATGCTCGGGTCTCAACAGGACACCGCTGACCCTGGATGCCAGCCCTCACCCAGGGAGAGGAGGAGCCCTGGCAGTTCTCCCACTAAGCAGGCTTGCCACGTCACTCACTCCCTTGCTATGACAGCTTCCATGGCTCCCCATTGCCCTCAGAATCACATGAAGCCCCTCTGTGTGGCCTGAGATTCTATCTACTCCGGCTCTGACCTCATGTCCCCCAGTTCCCTGCTTTGTTCATTCAGCCAGCCACCCCGCACTTCCGGCTGTCACTCCGCACTGAATGTGGCCCCTTCCGAGGCCTTTGTGCCCACAGTGCCTTCTGCCAGGAGCACCATTCTCCCATCTTCAGACTGACTCACTCCCCATCCAGGCCCCAGCCTCCATGGCCGTTCCTCGGAGGCCATCCTTGACTCCCTCAGAGCAGGCCGGGTCCCCTTTCGAGGCAACCATAACTGAATTTTCTTAGCATTTGGTCACTGTGATCTTTTCCCCCACTAGACACAGGCATTCTGGGGGAAGAGATCACTGTGCTCTCCAAAGGCAAGAGAGGACAGAGTTAAGAAAGCGGGTTCACATCCTGATGCCCAGCTGCGTAACCTTGGGTAAGTTACTTAACCTCTCTGTGCCCGAGTTTGCTCACCTGTACAGGGGAGATAAAAGCAGCACCCCCGCCTTGTGGGGCGTGGACAGGTTGAGATGGAGCATGCCGTTCTGTGTCACCATCCCTATGACACCCGCCTGCCACCGGATAACGAGGCAGTCCGTCCCGGATCGTTCTGTCATTTAGAGGCCAGCGCTGGCTTTCCAGACCCGCCAATGCTCAGAATCAGAACCCTCCTCCGCGGTGGGCGGGGGGTCTTCCTCTTCCTTTCTATCCTCAGTGCTTCAGTGGAGGCCCTCGTCCCCTCGTCCCCACAAGCAGAGTCTGTGGTCGTGCCCGTGTTGCGAGCCAGCCGCTGGGCAGCCGAGGCTTCCAGACACTGAGCGACTTGCCCACGACACGCAGCTGAAAAACGCTGCAGTGGGGCCGAGCTCCCGGGGGCGGGGGTCCGATGCCTGCTTAAAGTCTTCAAGTCAGAGCTTCGCAACATTATCAGAATCCACATAAAAGTATGATGGACAACGTTCACGGAACAGGGGATGAAGAGAAGGACCGGGCAGGACAGAAACAGGTGCATCAGCTTTAAAATCGTGGCCCCGACCGTGGGCGATTTTGAACCTGGACTCGCAAGGCCCAGGGCACCAGGCCAGCCCGGGACTCAGTCTGTGGATGGACTGCCTGCTCCCCCAGCAGCTCGGGTCAGAGGTAAAAGGCCTGGGTTTCAGGGGAGCTTGTGGTGAGGCAGTACCCGCAGGCTGGCACACCCGGACCCGTCAGGCCTGCCCAGGCCAAGCCAGCACCGAGTCACACAGGCAGGAGCAGGCCCAGGTCCCCGCTGGGCACAGGGGTGGGGGGACTGTGTCCTGGCCTTGCTCCCAATGCCCTGGGAGACCCCGGCCCTGCTGCCCTGCACCCTCACTGGGCTCCCACCACATGTGCAGAGTGAGGAAGGAGAGAGAGGGAGGAGGGCAGGAAGGGGGAAGGGGGGGTGGCCAAGTTCATAAAAACAAGGACCCATTTTCCCCCGCGCCCCATGCCCTCCCCAGCTGGCAGGATGGCAGGAAGTGCCCAGTTCCAGGGCTGAGAGCAGAGAGTCCACCCTCCTGGGCCCTGTGGGGGGCAGTGATGGGCGCTGGGCTTTCACGCAAGTGGCAGGAGGCTCGCCCCACAGGGAAAGGACCCCTTGCCAGCATTTCCTTGGTTGGGGCCAAGTGAGACCCCAAGCGCCTGCCCCACTCCTCACTGCATGGGCCCTCGGGGACCCTCGGAGTCATGAGGAGGATGGGTGAGGCAGGAGATGGAATTTGGGGCTGCGGGGAGCGGGTTCGCACCGCAAGGAGGAAGGCTTCTTGTGGACTCACAGAGGGATGGGCACTGAGGGGAACGGCTTTGCCCAGCTGACTGGCTTTGGCGGGTCCATCCTGGCACTCTAGGAGAACCCTCACCCTCCAGACAGTAGCTCCAGGGGCAGAACTGGGCACAGAAAGGGCGCAGGGCCAAGTGGAGGGCCAAGCGGTATGGAGTAGCAGCCCTGGGCCCCAGCCTCCTGGGTCTGAATCCCAGCTCCACCAGCTTCTGGGTGGATGAACAATTCAACTCTTTGGTGCCTCAGTTTCCTCATACGTAAAATAGGGACAATGACCGGACCTATCTCATAGGGTGGGATGTCTGGTGCCAGCTGAGTCAGGGCCCCAACACATAGTGTAACAACCATTATTCTGGAAGGTTCTAGAAGGTTCCTCCAGCTAAGGCCCTGGGTGCAGGTGCACACACGGGCGCGTGCACACACTCGCCTGCACCACCTGCCCCAGACACAGCCCTGCTAGGGTTGCGGAATGACTCACCACGGCTGGCTGGAATGCCCTTCCCGGAACAAGTCGCTGCAGGGAGGCCTGGGCCCCCGAGTCTGGTGGAGACAAGAGGGCGAAGGTTCCGGCAGGCCCAGCCACACCCCAGTGGGGTCCCGCTGCGGGAGTGGGTGGGGGACCCCAGTTTCAGAGGCCTGCAGGCCTGAGCTCCAACCCAGCACTGAGCTCAGGCACACGACGCTCCAGCTCTGAGCCTTGGTCTCTGCCTCTAAATGGGGACACTAGTGCCAACCACATGGGGACAACTGCGGATCACAGAAACAGACTGGAAAGTGCAAAACCAAGGGTCCAGCAGGCCCCACTGTTAGGACACTTGCTGGAGGCCGGGGCAGCCGAGGTCCTCTGCTCTTCCTCTCCTGATGTGCTTCTAAATCACCAGTGGGCAGAGCACTGGATGACTGGGGAGAGGGGCGCCCTGTTTACCTGGCAACGGTCACCCCCTCTCTAGAGGGAAAGGACAAAGAAAGCGGCTCCTGGCTTCGTCATTGTTGGAAGGCAGAAAGACTGCATTTCTCTGGAGATGGGGCAATCCTGGAAGGCTTCTGAGAAGAGGTGGCATTAACTTAGCCTCTGAAGGATCAATAGGAGTTTCTAGACCATGAGCTAGGTGAGGCCATTGTCTAGCTGTCACTGGCCTGGGACCAGTTACTCACTGGGAGGCACAGGCCTCGGGCAGGTGGAAGAGAAGGTGGAGAATGGAGTCCTGGCAGAACTGAGCAGTGAAGTCCCACCAGGCATCCCGAGTCACACTGTTTAAATGACACTGTCAGGGAAACACAAATCAAAACCACACTGAGACACCACCTCATGCCAGAGTGGCTAAAATGAACAGATCCAGAGACTATAGATGCTGGAGAGGGTGTGGAGAGACGGGCACCCTCCTGCACTGCTGGTGGGAATGTAAACTGGTGCAGCCGCTCTGGAAAACAGTGTGGAGGTTCCTCAAAAAACTATCCATAGAACTCCCTCATGACCCAGCAATAGCACTGCTAGGGATCTACCCAAGGGATACAGAAGTGCTGATGCATAGGAGCACATGTACCCCAATGTTCATAGCAGCAGCGTCAACAATAGCCACATCATGGAAGGAGCCTAAATGTCCATCACCCGATGAGTGGATCAAGAAGATGTGGTATATATACACCATGGAGTACTACATGGCAATGAGGAAGAATGAAATCTGGCCATTTGTAGCAAAGTGGATGGACCTCGAGGGTGTCATGCTAAGCGAAATAAGTCAGGCGGAGAAGGACAGATACCATATGTTTGCCCGCACAGGTCTAACAGGAGACCAGGAGAAACCTAATGGAGGACCAGGGGGAGGGGAAGAGGGAAAGAGAGCTGGGGAGAGAGAGGGACGCAAAACCTGAGAGACTATTG
>NC_043711.1:95942484-95944582 GCF_006229205.1 Suricata suricatta | reverse complement strand
GAGGACCAGGGGGAGGGGAAGAGGGAAAGAGAGCTGGGGAGAGAGAGGGACGCAAAACCTGAGAGACTATTGAATGCTGAAAACGAACTGAGAGTTGAAAGGGGAGAGGGAAAAAGAGGTGGTGGTGATGGAGGAGGGCACTTGTGGGGAAGAGCCCTGGGTGTTGTATGGAAACCAATTTGACAATAAACTATTTAAAAAAAAACGCAATTGAAGATTTAAAACAAAAAAAAAATGACACCGTCTGGCCAGATAGAACGAGTTCACCCGCTCAGTTCTGTCCGCGGGCTGTAAGCAACCCCGAAATCTCCCACACTCCCATCTCCTCCCCTATCAACTCGGAATAACGTGGATGCCCAGTGCGCACGAGGTTTGGGAAAGGTCAATAAATCAGCACGCACGAAACGCCTAGCGCAGAGCCTGGCATGCGGTAAACACGGTGGAAATGGGCAGGCAGCAGGACAGAGGAGTGGGGGGGGGGGTCCCTGGACAGACCCACAGTGAGAGACCCCTGGGGGGCAGGACAGGGCAGCCGGCTGAGCCTCAGAGATGGGCCAACCAGGTCCAATCTGGCCTCATCACACCCGATTGGGTGGCGTTGGGCAAGCCCCTTCACCTCGCTGAGCCTCAGTCTTCCCATCTGTAGAATGGGGGCAGTTTACAAATCCTTCCTCCAAGGACCGGCGTGGGAACGAGATGCCACATAAACCAGCACACAAAGCACGTGGAGCAGACTTGGCAGAACCTGTTCCTGCAACTATCGAACGCAGCAGCTTCATGTAGGGTTTCTCAAAGTGAGAAGCCTCTGTCGTGGGCGGGGGGGGGGGGGGCTGTCCCGCACACTGCAGGGTGTTCAACGGCACCCCTGGCTTCTACTCACCAGACGCCAGCAACACCCCTCACATCTAATCCACAGCCAGACCGTCTCGGACTTCGCCCAGCGCCCCTTGGACAGCGGCTAATACGTTGCAAAGGCAGATGGGTTTTAAGCAGGGAAGGTCTCCGCTGCAGAACCAGTGTGGCCTCAGCTTTTCCATCAGGAAAAGGGGTACAATGATGCTTCCTTTGGGGTCAGGGGCAGGATCCCAGGAAAGCAGAGATGTGGAAGGGAGAGGCCTCTGCGAGTCACAAAGGGCCACATGCAGGCTGGCCCTCCGGCCCAGACCTCCACCGGCCTCAGCCCCTCTGGTCAACTTGAGGCCGACTTGGGCCTTCAGAAGGACCCAGCCTGAATTCTGAATGTCACCGTGAGCACGTCCTGACGTGTGGAAGGACAGGACGGGAGGGCAGGGGCTGTCTCTGCCCGCTCCGGGAACCCCAGACGGACCACAGTGCTCAGCAAACAGCAGGTGCTCAATAAATAAATGGCGGACGACAAGCAAGCGGCCAAGCACCAAAGCTCAGAGCTCAGGGCAAGACGGGGCGCCCCGGGGAGGGACTGCCACCCTCCAGCCACCTGGGCCTGCAGGCCAGACACGGTTTCCTGTCTGTGGAAGAGAGACGTGCCCTCTGCACTCTCACTGCCGGAGCCCCGCCCCCTCCCGGGGGCTGGGAGGGGGCGGCAAGGGGGAGATACTCACCGGCCTGAAGGCAGGGAGGCCGGCGGAGCCCAGCCATCTCCGCAGAGCCTGTGAGAAGGGTGCGTGGTCCCGCTCGGCCTGCAGCACGTGGGCCTCCAGGAGGGAGACGTGGTGCCCAACCATCTTGACGAAGGCCTGGCGGAGAGGAGAGACGGACGGGGCTGCCACGCGGGCCACGGACCGGAGCCCGGGTCACGGAGACGCCGGGCTCTCAGTCGCTGCTGCCCGCCGGCTCCTGGGGAGGCCAGGCAGGGCCTGCTGAGCGGGGTCACCTTCAGACACCCTGACGATGATGGGGACAGCTCCAAGGGCAGCCTGGCGGGGCCTCGTCTTGTGACCTCTCCCCTTCTCCCCAAGGGATTCTAGTTCTAGCCTCTGTTTTGCAGAGGAGGAAAACTGAGGTTCAGAGAGGTTGGGTCACTTGACCAAAGCCACACAGACAGCGAGTGGAGGAGAGGGGACTCGGGGGCACATTCATCAGACTGCAAAGCCTTGTTTTTGTTTTTTTTAAAAAAAAA
>NC_043711.1:95939216-95942384 GCF_006229205.1 Suricata suricatta | reverse complement strand
TTCTGCTGGCCGCTTGCCCCAGGCTGTGTGGAGGGTCAGGGCCTTCGAGGAGCCCAGGACACCCCTGCTCTCGGATCAGTGCCACCTGCCAGGAAGGGCTTGGGGACCACAGGGGGACCTCTCCACCCAGCACATGGGCCCTTCTCAGGTTTAGTAATAAAAACTAGCACATGCAGGGCACCTGCTGCAAGCCGGGGACTCCAAGTGCTTTCCTGTAAGAAGGCGCCCGCCCCCCAGCAGCCCCAGGAGGACAGCCCGTTACTTGTCCCATTTGACAGAGAAAGCAGGGGAGGCACAGAGAGGTGAGGTGATCCGCCCACGGTCACACAGCTAGTAAGTGGTGGAGCTGGGGTTGCGGAAGTCTGCCCCTGAGTGCTCCCCAGTGCCAAATGTTGGCACCTCTGTGCGGACAGCGCTCCGGTCCGACGAGGGGCCTTTTGCCAGGAGGGACCGTACGCGTCAGGATGGACCACTATGTATAAAACAACGGGGCTTTCCTCCTCCCTCTCTCCCTCCCTCCTGCTAATAAAAGTAATATATTTTCATGTAGAGAAGACTATGTAGGGGGCGCCTGGGTGGCTCAGTTGATTAAGCGTTCAACTTCAGCTCAGGGCATGATCTCACGGTTTGTGAGTTCGAGCCCCGAGTCAGGCTCTGTGCTGACAGCTCAGAGCCTGGATCCTGCTTCAGATTCTGTGTCTCTCTTGGTCTCTGACCCTCCCTCCCTCACACACAGACTCTCTCTCTCTCTCTCTCTCGATCTTGCTCTCGCTCTCAAAAATAGACATTAAAAATTTTTTGTTTTTAAGTAAAAAAAAAAAAAACCAAACAAGACTGCCTAGGAGTCCCCCCTCCTCCCGAGACGCAGCCACCAGAGTGGTCACAATCCTGTCCCCCAGCCCCACCCACCCTGCTGGCCGAGTGTCTCCCCATCTCCCCGGGCCAGGCCTCTCCCGGGGTGCCCTCAGCTGGCAATTGCAACCTGTGAGCAGTTTCCTCAGCATCCCCTCATCCCCCACCAGACTGGCGGTAATGGGGGGGTGTACGTTGGAATTGGCTTGCGGACAGGACTGCGGGGCTGTCTTGGGTGTTTCACGAGCAGCTGTGCCCCCCATGGAGGCCGCGGAGCCCAAGGGCCAGACCTGATCAGGGGAAGCTTCCTGGCCCCTCGCACATTGTCTCCAGTCTCCCCCGACGGGAGGGGCTTTTTCGGCCTTTCGGCTCCGCTCCTGCTGGAACCCTGGGACCGTGGCGGAGCGGTGAGGATGCCGTGCTCGTGTGGGGTCCTTTTGCCGAAGATGCGCTCATTCGTGTGCGTGTTCGTTACGGCACCTGCCGGCCGGGCTCTGGGGTTGGCCTCGTGAACAGCACTGACTCAGCCCCCTTTCTTTCAGAACCCACATTCTGGAGGCATAGAGAGGAAAAGTTCAGAGGGCGAGGAGGGCTAAGGAGACAGGGAAACCCGGAGTCTCCCCAGCAAAGGGGGCTGTGTTAGATTAGGCGGTCAGGGAAGGCCTCTCTCAGGAGGGGACTGACAGTCCAGGCCCCCCAAAGTCGGGCGGCATTCACCCCATCAAGAACAGAGAACAGGGCGTGGCATGGAGAGAACAGGTGGAGGGCCCTGTGGTCAGTGGGGCCTGGCATTTCCAGGGAATGGGCCAGTGTGAGGAGAGGGCAGGCCTGGATGATGGGCACCCGGTAGGCTGTGGGGGTCCATGAACTTCCTTCTAGAGAAGGGAGGCTCCCTCAGCCCCCTTCCTCTTCCTGGTGAGAGGAAGTCTCTGCCAGCCAACCACAGGGGCAGGGGAGGCCCAGAGGCGGGGCTTGTCTGACGTGACCCTGGAGTCACTACCTTTGGTGACCTTCACCATCTGTGCCAGCAGCCCACAGACACGCACACACAGTTGAATACACATGCATATAAACATGCAGGCACACTCATGAACACGTAAATACAGGCACGCCCACGTGCTGGGTGTAGAGAAGGGCGTGAGGAGGGGCGCCTGGGGGGCTCAAGTCTGTTGAGCGCCGACTTCAGCTTATTAGGTCATAATCTCATGATCCGTGAGTTCGAGCCCCACGTCAGGCTCTGTGCTGACAGCTCGGAGCCTGGAACCTGCTTCAGATTTTGTGTCTCCCTCTCTCTCTGCCCCTCCCCTGTTCACACTCTGTCTCTGTCTCTCAAAATAAAATAAAGACATAAAAAAAAATTTTTTTTTTTAAAGAGAAGGGCATGAGGAGATACCACAGGCCTCAGATGAGTAGATTCAATGTTTCTGGGCCTGCACTGTATTTTTTTTTTTTTTTTTGGATTGTGAATTATGGCTAGCATCAATAAACACTAAAGACTTTTCATAATATCTGCAATTTTTTTCTTTTCAAACCAACACTGACATTTATTGAGCTAAGTATGTGCTAACAAGCCCCTCCCCGCTCAGCGAGGTTGTATCGTATCGCGAATAATAATATCATCCTCATTATCATTGGCCAGAGAAGGGCACTGAGGCCTGTTGAAAGCTGCATACAACTTGTCAGTGGCAGAACGGGGTTC
Source organism: Suricata suricatta (assembly GCF_006229205.1). Classification (NCBI taxonomy): domain Eukaryota; kingdom Metazoa; phylum Chordata; class Mammalia; order Carnivora; family Herpestidae; genus Suricata; species Suricata suricatta. The sequence goes on along the minus strand of NC_043711.1, from coordinate 95,939,833 downwards.
TAGTTCAGTCTGACCCAAGTTCATTCTCTCTCTCACTCTTGCTCTCTTTTTTTTTGAAACTGGGAAATTTGCATCAAAGGCCTGGCTGGAGCAAAGTGGCCTCTGTGGGCTGGACCCCCCATTCCGGGTCACCTCAGTCTCCACTCAGCCCGCTTTACCTGTTTGTCACCTGCCTGTCCCTGACAGTCTATGAGTTTGAGACTGTCCGATGTCCATCAACTATTAAAGTGAACATTTTCGCAATTTCCCTTTTTTTTGTTTGTTTATTTTTGAGAGACAGAGCACGAGTTGGGGGAGGGGCAGAGAGCGAGGGAGACACAGAATCTGAAGCAGCTCCAGGCTCAGAGCTGTCAGCACAGAGCCTGATGTGGGGCTTGAACTCACGAACTGTGAGATCATGACCTGAGCCAAAGTCAGACAGTTAACCGACTGAGCCACCCAGATGCCCCCATTTTGGCAATTCCTTAAAAAAAAAAAAAAGTTTTTAGAGGCACCTGGGTGGCTCAGTGAGTTAAGTGTCCAACTTCAGCTCAGGTCACGATCTCTCAACTCGTGAGTTCGAGCCCCACGTCAGGCTCAGTGCTGACAGCTTAGAGCCTTTAGCTGTTTCAGATTCT
>NC_043711.1:95909799-95939116 GCF_006229205.1 Suricata suricatta | reverse complement strand
TCCCAGGTTTCCCCCCGAGAGAAATGAAGACATATATTCACACAAAAACACAGACATGAACGTTCACAGTAGGGTTATTCCTAAGAGCCAGAAAGGAGAAAGCAACCCAAGTATCCATCAACTGATGCAGGATAAATGAAATGTGATGTATCCGTCCATACGCTAGAATATTATTCAGCCAGGGGCGCCTGGGGGGCTCAGTTGGTTAAGCGTCCAACTTCGGCTCAGGTCATGATCTCACAGCTTGTGAGTTCGAGCCCTGCATCGGGCTCTGTGCTGACAGCTAGCTCAGAGCCTGGAGCCTGCTTCGGATTCTGTGTCCCTCTCTCTCTCTCTGACCCTCCCCTGCTCACACTCTGTGTGTCTCTCTCAAAAATAAAAATATAAAAAAAATTTGTCTTAAAAAGAATACAAACAAAAAACTCATTCTGGATTTTCTCAGGGTTGAGGAAGGAACAGTATAGTATTTGCAATCACTTCGGAAGGGTCCTGTAGTTCTCACAACGGGCTCGAACTCCATGACGTGGCCCCACACGGTCGGTCATCTGTGCCGCTGCTCCAGCCTCACCCCTGACCTTGAGCTCTACACCTCCCACCACGGGCTGAGAGGCCTTGGTCTTTGCAGCCTTGGGGCGTCTGCGCAAGCGGCCCACCCCGCCCCCCAGGCATACTCCTCCTTTTTTCAGTCCTTCCTGTGAAGGTCAGGCCCCCCGGAAGCGGTCCCTCTTCTGGGTCTGGCCAGGCCCCTCCTTTGCAGGTGCTGCCACAGCCAGCCTGTCTCACCAGGTCCTCATCCAGCGCCCCCGCAGGCCACCAGCAGGCACCAGGGGCCTCACGCCCACCCCAGGGTAGCTCATAATGAGCGTTCAACTAAGGGTGGCCAAGTAAATACCGTAGATTGGGGTTCAAGAGGGGCGCCTGGGAGGCTCAGTCGGTTAGGCAGCAGACTGGCTCAGGTCGTGATCTCAGTGCTCATGAGTTCGAGCCCTGTGTCGAGGTCTGTGCTGACACCTCTGAGCCTGGAGCCTGCTGTGGTTTCTGTGTCTCCCTCTCTGTCTCTCTCCACCTTTCAAAAATAAATTAAAAATGTTAAAAAAAAAAAAGATTTGGGTTTGAGAATCTCACTATTGTTATTCCATTCAGAGGAGAAGAGACCCAGAATTTGCTGGAGGGTCACACACGGAAAGAGGCAGCATTGGGATCCGAACCCAGGCAGTAGGACTCTAGAGCCAGGGGTGCGGGGGGGTGGGATGCTATCTCGTGGGTGGAGACCCGGACGCTGCAAGGCGCACAGGATGACCCCCCCCCCACAACCGAGAACGTCAGGCCTGAAGCGTCGACAGCACCAAGGCTGGGACGCCCCGCTGTGGGGGTCGTCCTGTCTCGTCAGTGGCCCCCCCCCACCGCTCGGGATGAAGAGGCCCAAATCCTGACATCAGGGCTCCTGCCGCCCGGTTTCTCCAGCCCCGCTCTGGTCACGTTCCCATCATCAGCCCATCGAGATCCTTCCAGGGTCCCCATCCATCCCAATGCCTCCTTCCTGCCTCGGAGCCTCTGCGTGGGCTGTTCCCTTGCCCGCCCCGCCCCCAGGGCCTGCGGAGCCCCCTCCCCAGCCACCACTTTTCTCCAGAACACCTGCCTCGCTCCAGACCCGCCTTGGCCACTGCGCCAGCAGGAGAAGGGCCCCCAGAGAGGTCCGCGCCCTCATTCCCAGAGCCTATGAAGACACTACGGGGCAAGAGGGACTTTGCAGGTGGGGGTAGGGATGGGGAGATGATGCTGGACTACATGGGGGACCACGGGGTCCTTGTCAGGAAGGAGCGGGAGGGTTGGAGTGTAAGAGAGACTGGAGAGAGCTACACGTGGGGCGGATGTGGAGGCAGAGGCCATGAGCGAGAAATGCAGGCAGCTTCCAGAAGGTGGAAAAGGCCATGTCGTCGATATGTTGTTTGATGCCCCTAAATTTGTGGGAATTTGCTACAAGGGCGGTTGGGACCCACCACGAGAGTGCTCTGTGGCCAGGCCCCTCCTGCGGGAACAGGGCCCCGGGCTGCCGTCTTTCTCCCCGCAGTGCGCACAGTAGGCCCTCAGGAAGTGCCAGTGGGCTGACAGCGAAGGGTAGAGCTGGGCTTGAGGGCTGGGCAACCCAGGCAAGAACCAGGACTCCAATCTTCACGTTTTCTTTCCTCTGTCAAACGTGTGGCATGAGATTCAAATGAATCAGCGATTCCAAGGGCAAAGTTTTAATTATACTCCTGCCTCATTCTGGGCTGACAAGAATGTTAACTCCCTGCTAACTGTAGTGTTGGCTGCCATGCTCCCGTCCTCCGTGGCTCGGAGCGGCTCACAGCCCCTCTGTCCGGGTGACCACTATTAAATCACAGGCTCCTCCAAGCCGCCCGGCCTTCCACTGTGTAAGGAGCCAGGACGCCAAGCCGAGGGCCCCAGCACGATTCAGAGCTTGGGCTCCAAGAGGATGCAAGGGGAGGTCCCTGCTTCAAGGAATGAGCTGTGTCACCCTGGGAAAGTGGCTTTGCCTCTTGGAGTTAATGCTCTTCCTCTGGGAAATGGGGCAGGGAGGTCCCGGGCGGCCAGAGAAAAATGAGGCACCACGCGGCTTAGCCCAGGGCTCCCACGGGAGGAAGGCAGGTGAGGCTCTAGGGCGTGGTGGGGACTGGGGTGAGCTGCAGAACTCGGCCCTTCCCTGAGGGCCAGCTGCCACCCGGCTCTACAAAAGTACAGCCCGGGGCTTAGAAACGTTCTTCTTCTCAATTTGGGTCATCCTCCCAGGGGAGTGTATGTGTGTAAAAATTCACTGAACTATTCACTTAAGATGCGTGAGTTTCAGGGGCACCTGGGGGGCTCCGTTTGTTAAGTGTCCGACTTCGGCTCAGGTCATGATCTCACAGCTGGGGAGTTCGAGCCCCTAGACGGGCTCTGTGCTGACGGCCCAGAGCCTGGAACCTGCTTCGGATTCTGTGTCTCCCTCTCTGTCTCTGCCCCTCCCCAACTTGTATGCACACCTGCATGCGCGCACTCTCTCTCTCTCAAAAATAAACATTAAAAAAAAAAGGTGTGTGTACTTCATGTATTTATACCTTGAGAAATACAACCTGGAGATTCAAGTATTTAAAGAAATGTGAGCTAAGTGCTATCAAAGCTTTTGAATTTCCAAAAGCAGCTTAAAAGTCAGAGTTTTAGGGGCACTTGGGTGGCTCAGTCTGTTAGGCATCCGACTTCGGCTCAGGTCATGATCTCATGGTTTGTAGGTTCGAGTCCTAAACAGGGCTCTGTGCTGACAGTGCGGAGCCTGCTTGGGATTCTCTCTCACTCCCGATTTCTCTGCCCCTCCCCCACTTGATCTCTCTCAATATATAAAAACAAACCTTAAAAAAAAAATCAGACTTATGGGGCATCTGGGTGGCTCAGCCAGTTAAGTGTCTGAATTTGGCTCTGGTCATGACTTCATCGTTTGTGGGTTTGAGCCCCCCATCAGGCTCTGTGCTGACAGCTCAGAGCCTGGAGCCTGCTTTGGATTCTGTGTCTCCCTCTTTCTCTGCCCCTCCCCTGGGCATGCTCTGTCTCTCTCTCTCAAAAATAAATAAACATAAAAAAAATTTTTAATAAAAAATAAAAAAGTCAGATTTTTACAAAAAGTACCCTGGATTTTTAAATCTTTTTAATGTTTATTCATTTATTGACAGAGGCAGAACACGAGTGGGGGAGGGGCAGAGAGGGCCCGACCACAGGGCTTGAACCTGTGACCCGTGAGATCATGACATGAGCCAAATTGGATGCTCAACCGACTGAGCCCCCCAGGTGCCCCAGGACCCTGACTTTTAAGTGGGGCACTCTACATAAATTTATATTTGTCATAGCTTTTAAAATACCAAGTAAGTGGACCCTCTTTCGCCACCAACCCTGCACTGGGTCTAACGGTGGAGGCCTAATCAGCATTCCAGAAGAGAGGATGAGAGAGTAGAACAAGCCCACAGATCTCACAAAGAAAGCGCATGAACTGGACGGACGTACCTCCAGCTGGTCCACTTTGGCATAGACGCTGCGCATTTCCGTCACTTTGGCCTTAAGGAGCGGGATGTTTTCCTCCAGGATCTGTGACGTGTCGCTCCTGATCTGCAAGAAAACGGAACAGCTCATCAGGCCCTCCAGGGTCGCCCAGGGTCTGCAGGGGCCTCCCAGACGACCGCGATGCCGAGGGGCACCCCGCACGAGGACAGGCCCGGGGGCAACCAGAGTCCCGAGTGGGGGACCAAGCTCAGAGCCTCTCGGGACCCGGACCTACCCAGGAATGATTTACCGCTGTTTCCCCCACCAGCACAGGACAGACAGCGCCAGGCCCACACTAGAGGTGTCCGTTCTCTAAACCCCGCACTCCTCTGGGGCAAGTGGAGAGACTCCAAAGCGCTTCTCCAAACCCAAGTCGAGAGAAGCCAGATTTTCATTGTGCTGAAATTAATACTAACAAGCTAATAACAATCGTTAACATTCATTAATAACGTTAATGAAAACCACGGCTCTCAAGTATCAAAGTGCTCCCCATAGTAGACCCCCGCGCTGAGCATTTCCCGCACACCATCTCATTTAATTTTCAATTTCTTCTGCTTGGAAAGGCTCCAGAAGTGGCTCTGACCTTTAATGAAGCCACATCCTTCCCGTGATCACTGAAATCGGACACTTCTGCCTCTGTTTTCCCCAAGAGCCAGAGGACCCTCCCAGTGTGAGAGAGAGAGGCTCCATCTCCCATTCTTACAATTAGGGGCAAACGCCGCTCTCAGGCTCCAGGGAGCGTCGGGATCTCCCAAGAGGGCAGCCTGGCCGATGCCGATTCCCAGGCCCCTCCGTGTCTGGTTTGGGGTGCCTGGGGTCCGCTGGGAATCCGTGTGGTCAGCGAAGCCCCGAGGCCATGCTGGGGTTGGAGTGGGAGAGCAGTCAGAGAACACCAGTGGGCACCCTGGGTGCTGGACTCAGGCTGGAGTCTGAGCTGTGTGACCCTAGGCAAGTCACCGCACCTCTCTGAGCCCTCCTATGCTTATCCGCACAGTGAAGCAAAGACAATGTCTCTGGCTTCCTTAGCAGGCAGTGAGGACAGAATGTCCGGCAGAGTGGCACGGCTAGTCCGGGCAGCTCCTGACACCGTCCCCTGTGACCACTGCCTCCTGCGCAGCCGCATGTGACCCCCTCCCCCAACCGTTAGCAGCAGCGATTCGCTTCTGACCAAGGGTCTCAGCCAAAAGGAGAGGTGCCACTCTGGAGACAGGGCTACACAGAGGACTGTCATAGCAGCTCGCTCTCTCTCTCTCTCTCTCTCTCTCTCTCTCTCTCTCTCTCTCGGTGGCTCACTCACACACGCTCCCTCTCTCCCCATCTTCTTTGCCACCTGCCTTCTCAGCATACGGAGGTGACAGGGAGGCCCACGTGACCAGGGACACAGGGCAGGCTCCAGCCACCCACTGGGGAGGAAGTGGGGTGCCCCACTGCTGACTCGGCCGGACCCTGAGACGGGAGCGGCCCCAGCCAGCACCTGCCGGCAGCCACACCCCTGACCCGCAGGCGCTGCCGAGTAGGGAAGGCCACTGTCTTACACCACCGAGTTCTGGCACGCTGTGTTGAGCAGCAACAGACAATGAGCACAGGGAGACAGCTCAGCACGTTTTCATGTGACACTTGATTTGAAAACTGTACCTGTTTTTCCTCTTCTTTCTACCCAAATACATGGGGCTTCCTGGGGTCCTCCTGGAACGCGCTCCCACCGCCCCACGGGGTGACAGTCCCTCCTTGCCCCAGGTCTCAGAAGCCACCCCATCCCCTGAATGTCCCAAACTGTCCCCTCCCGCTTCTCCTCCTCTGGGCACAGCGCTGCCATTTCCCTGGGCGCCTGGCTCCTGTCCACCATCCTGGGGGGACTCCTGCTCTAAGCCCTGACCCCAGGGGGCACAGAGGGGCCCCGAGAGGGTGACATCTGGCCTTAGTCTCTGCCCTGACCTCCCTGTGCCTCGGCTTCCTTGTCTATAAAATGGGCACCATGCAAGTATTTCTCTTCAAAGATGCTCTGGAGATTAAATGAGACCAGCTACACCTTATGTGGCCCCCAGAGTGTCTGAGTTTTTTTTTTTTTAATGTTTGTTTATTTCTGAGAGACAGAGAGACTGAGAGAGAACAAATGGGAGAGGGGCAGAGAGAAAGAGAGGAAGACACGGAATCTGAAACAGGTTCCAGGCTCTGAGCTGTCAGCACAGAGCCTGACGTGGGACTCAAACCCACAAACCATGAGATCATGACCTGAGCTGAAGTCGGACACTTAACTGACTGAGCCACTCAGGCACCCCATGTCTGAGTTTTTTAAGAGGACTTAATTTCCAACTTTAAGACAGCGGGGCCCCTAGGAGAAATGGCTGATTCTAGAGCCGGGGCAGGGAAGACATAGTACATGGAGAATCCCGTAGAGTCAGAATGTAAGGCAGTATTTATTTACTTAAACTTATTTTTATTAAGTAATCTCTATGCCCGGTGTGGGGCTCAAACTCACAACCTCAAAATCATGAGTTAGGTGCTCCACCGACTGAGCCCGCCAGGCGCCCCCGGAACGGGAGTATTTAAAAAGATAAAGGACAGGGGTGCCTGGGGGGCTCAGTTGGTGGAGCTTCCTACTTTGGCTCAGGTCATGATCTCACAGTTTGAGAGTTCAAGCCCCACATCTGGCTCTCTGCTGTCAGCAAGAAGATGGCTTCTGATCATCTGTCCTCCTCTCTCTGTCCCTCCACCACATGCTTGCGCGCTCTCTCTCTCTCAAAAATAAACATTAAAAAAAAACCATAAAGGACAGGCCATGTCAAAGGAACACCAGAGCCAGCCTGAAAGAGACAAATGGAGCCATGTGGACAACAAAATACCTAACATAATGCTGGGCTGTTACCCAGAGCACAAGACGAACAGCCACAAAGGACGGGGCAGCAGCAACAGTGACCTCGGCCACACGAACACCCCAACAAGGCCGTGTGGGTGCCACAGGCCCAGACACGGTGTGAAGAGAAGGCACCCCACCTCTGGGGACTCTCTCTAGGAGCCCACAACCCCCGTCTCGCCTTAAGAGAAACATCAGACCAACCCAAATGGAGGGACCTTCTACGGAGCACCTGACCAGGGCTCCTCGAAACTGCCAACGTCGTGAAAAGCAAGGAAAGACCGGAACTGCCACAGACTAAGCAGACGTGACGAATGAATGCGGTGTGGGGTCTCCTGTGGGGCTGCATCGCGTTAATCCTGGACATTGATGGGAAACTGGCAAGATCGAAATCGAGTGTGGAGATGAGTGAATAGCAATGCGCCCGTGTTAATTTCTTAGGGTTTTTAAAAAAACTTTTAACTGTTTATTTATTTTTGAGAGAGAGAGAGACAGAGTGTGAGCTAGGGAGGGGTGGAGAGAGAGGGAGACACAAAATCTGAAGCAGGCTCCAGGCTCTGAGCTGTCAGCACAGAGCCCAACGCGGGGCTCGAACCCACAAATCATGAGACCATGACCTGAGCCGAAGTCCATTGATTAACAGACTGAACCAGCCAGGCGCCCCTTGTTTGTTTTTTTTTTAATGTTTATTTAAGACAGAGAGAGAAGAGAGAGAGAAAACAAGGAGGGGAGGGGCAGAGAGGGAGACAAGATCTGATGTGGCCTCTGGGCTGTCAGCACAAAGCCCGATGCAGGGCTTGAACTCAGGAACCACGAGATCATGACCTGAGCCAAAGTTGGGCGCTTAACTGACTGAGCCACCCAGGCACTCCTTGTTTTGACAAAGGTACTATGGCTGATGCAAGATGTTAGCCCGGGGGGTGAGGGGGAAATGGGGGGGGGGGGTGTATGTACACTCTCTGTACTATCTTTGCACTTTTCCTGCAAATCTAAAATGATTCCAAAATAAAATACTTAAATATGGCTTCAAAATATTCCAGAGATTATGCGGGGATTCACAACATGCCTTCAGAGCCAGCAGCTCTGGCGACATGGGTCCACATCCCCCAGGCACTAAAGGCGGGGCTGAGCTGTGGCTGCTGGCTCCGGGTGGGGCCTCAGCTCCAAGGGGTCCTCAGGGAGAGCTCAGGGTCCTCAGACGCCGCCCCTCCCTGATGCCTCACGCCCACCCCCTTCACTCCTGCCCAGATCCTGCTGTGCTGCCCTGGATGGGCAAAAGCCCTCAACATCTTCCTTTTTGTTCCCCCAAGGCCAAATTTCTGGAGACCGCCCCATCCCTCCACAAGGCTGAGCTCTGGAGAAATCACCATGATTCAGTAGATGCAACAGAGAGCAGATAACTCCCGGCAAGGTCAGGACACAGCAGATCAAACGCAGACCTTTTCTTTCTGCTAATTTCTAAAGAAACAGATACGCCAGAACAAGGGCAGTGAGGAGGGCCTGGTCCCATCGAGCCACCCTGGTGAAGGGGGCCACTACAGAGGGGAGACTGATGGGGCGCATCCTGCCTCCCCCCAGCCCTGAAGGAATTCTGGGAAGAGAGGGTCTGTGGCTGGGCAAGCAGGCCCCTCTCCACTTGCTGAAACTGTGGGTAACAGGGAGCTGTCTACACCTGCCAGCATGGCAGGCTGCATGGGCAGGGGGCGGGGGGAAGTAGAGAGTAATCCCCGGGGTCCAAAAGGCTCCCAACTCTTCCTCTTGCCTCCCCCATGAGCTGGGAGCCGTAAAGCGAAAATACGGGCGAGGGGGGCCCTGATGCCTTTCGCCTTGTGCTGAGAACAGACCCCGCGAATCAGAAACTATTTTATCTTCAGTCTTTCAAGGGTGGTGACGCTGAGCAAGACAGATAAACGAAATGAGTCGGCCCAAGGTGGCAAGGCTACGAAGTGGGAGATGGAAGGCGGCAATCCAGGTCGGTCCCAGGTCTGCAGAAGCGTTGTGCCGGGCCCTCGCAGAGTCAGCCTGCGTCCTGGCTAAAGAACCCCGAACGCCCACCCAAGCTAGGTGCCCGGATCCGAAACTAACCGGGTTTCCCTCAGAAGCCCAGAGTTCCAGCTTCTTGTGAACAACCAGAAGACCAGGCCACCCTGAGTCCCTGGGCTGTGTGACAGCGATCCGCTGGAGCTGTGACAGCTGTCCCCTCTGGTGAACCGCGGTCTCTACCACTCCCCAGAGTCTCCCCAGCAGGGCGTCTGTGGCCACCCTGTGCCCTCCTCTTCCAGGGGAGTCCAAGGAAAGCGATACATTTGGCTCCTCACACCCGCTTCACTTCGTCATGTCACAGGAATCCGGGATGGCACGTTTCGTTCACGACTGAGAAGCACACACAGAGGTCAGTGACCTCCTATTTGAGGGTCTGCCAGGACGAACCCCCAGCCGGGTTCAGTGGCTTGGGGACTCGGCCGACCCTCCCCCAGCCTGCTCTCCCACCCCCTCCCCAGAGCTGGCCTCCGGAGCCCAGAAGTCTGGGCAGCGGATGTGGGGGGTTATCACCGGGCAAAGACGGCCTCCAAGATGATTCAGGCCCCCAGGAAGGAGAGCCAAATGTACTTGACCCAAGAACACACACCAATGCCAAATGCAAGTGCTGGCCCTGGGCCAGCACGGAATTTTCTCCACTTCCGTGAGCAAAGAAAAGAGCCTGTTCCCTGCCAGGGGCGGGGGGGGGGGGGTCGTAGGGCCCAGACGTGCCACTGAACAGTGACCCCAGGACTCACCACATCGAAGAGCCTCATACGGAGCTGGCACCCCGAGAAGCAATGATTCTTAATTATTTTTAATGGAATGGAAATGACAGACAGCCAAGTGCTCAGCCCTCAAGTGGCCAGTTGGACACATTTTGTACGTATGTTCGCATCTGTGTCACCACTGCCCAGGTCAGTGTGAGGAACATCCATCCCCCCAGAAGGCCTCTTTCCAGGCATGACCATGCCCCCAATGCTAACCCCTACCTGATTTCCATAAATTCGTTTTGCCTCTTTTTGAACTTCATGTTATGGAAGCCACTGCAGTGTCTGACTTCTTTCCACAGGCCTCGTGCTCGTGAATTGCTGATGTCATGTGCGCTTCATTCCTTCACATCACCAGGAGGTCCAGGGTGTGACTGTCCCGTTTCTACTGCCGATGGACCCCGAGGTTCTTCCTGGTTTGGTGCACCCTGAACAGAGCTGCTACGAACATTTGGGGATGAGGCTTTGCAGACTCTTGTTTCCATTTCTCTTGGGTAGTGATCGCAGATGACAGTCGCCAGGATGTGGGGTTGGGGTGTGTTTGACTTTGTAAAAACCTGCCGGACTGTTTCCACAGTGGCTGTACCTCTTTGCACCTCTGCCAGCACGGGGACGCGCATTTCTGTTGCCCCCCATCCCTCGCCTACTCTTTCGCTGTGGCCACCGCAGCGGATGCGACATGCACATCCCCGCCTCCCCTGGCCCACAGTGGAACTCTCTGGAGTGGACTAAAGAAGGGCCATGAGTCCTTTCCATTCCTTCCAGGAACATGCAGGGTCTGTGTCCTCTCCCCTTGGATCTGGGTGTGCTATGTGACTGTTTTGACCAAACAGGACAAAAAAGACACTGTCATACCCACGTGTCCAGATACCTAGCAGTCTCCACTTCTGTGCTGGGAGGCCAGATGCCACGCTGTGGAAGCCCAAGCTAGGAGGCTGCACGGAGAGAAGGGACAGCAGCTGGTCCCCGGCCATCGGCGCTCCCAGCCCAGACGCCAGACAAGGGGGAGAAAGAGCCATGTTGGACATGCCCGCCCCAGCAGGTGTCACATCCCCTCTGTGCCCTGCCCCGGCCCGCGTAATAAGCTGGTGGTCGTTTCTCCCTGCTACATCCTGGGAGAGTCTGACACAGCAACAGACAGAACCATAACGTCCATTTTACAGGGGAGAAAAGACAGGCAGGGAGACGTGACGGGCTGGGCCCAGGACCCCACAGCACGAGCAATCAGAGCCTGAAGCGGCAGCAGTGAGCATTCCATCTACCATCTAAACAGGTGGCAGGCGCAGGGCGGTGAATTCCAGTCACATAGAGCGACCAAGGACAGGCTGGCAGTGGACTTAATGCATCAGACAGGAAGCCGGACTCCCATTCCGAATAGCCTGATTTGATCAGAAAAGGAGTGGCCTCCCTCTGGACTATGCACCAGGGAGCCTGGCCACTCTCAGACTTCTAACTTGATCACTGTTTCCAAAGGCCACGGCAGGGAGCTGGGGACAATGTCTATAGTCTGACATCACCTGTCCCCCCCACTCATCCCTGGCTTGCATCAAAAGAGGAAGGGAGGGCCCAAGCTGGCCACCTCTCTCTGTGCCCTGTGTGCGGATGCACTAGGGAAACTAAGCATCAGCTCTTGGGGACAAGAGGTTCTCGGTGATCTAAGTGTCGTCCACGCTCAGCACTGTTGCAGGGGGCACAAAAGCATCATGCCAGGCACATCTATTAATGCAGGCACACTCGTTTGTGTAGAAACACACGAAATGGTCTTCACTCCCAGGGGAACCGCACTCTCTTCCCTTTTTTTTTTTTTCTTATGTCTTTATTTTGAGAGACAGAGACAGAGTGTGAGCAGAGGAGGGACAGAGAGAGAGGGAGACACAGAATCTGAAGACACAGGTTCCAGGCTCTGAGCTGTCAGCACAGAGCCTGACGCAGGGCTCAAACCCACGAACTGCGAGATCCTGACCTGAGCCGAAGCCGGATGCTTAACTGACTGAGCCACGTAGGTGCCCCACTCTCTTCCCTTTCTTGAAACACCCAACCCTCTTGGTGTGGTTTTATTTGCCCGTTTTCAGTAGAGCCCAAAATTCAGAGAAACATAGTCTCTGCCATAAAACATGTGAGCATGTGACAGATGTACCTGGCAGGTGGCCATGGAGTCAGGGGTCCCCACAGGAGCAGAGGCCGGTGACAAGCTGGAGCGCTCACACACCGTCCACAGTGGGGCGGCCATGACGCTCTCCGGCCAACGCTGGCCGGGTGGGACCAGGCACCCAAGGGGAGCCAGATCTTCGTTCTTCCAAAGCCAGAAATCCTGATTTTTTTTTTTTTTGCATGACATTCTATAAATGTCAGCAGTGAATTCCTTTTTCTTTTCCTTCCAGAAACAGCGAACATATCTGCAGGCGGGTCTGGGTCCATGGGTCATGCGTGTGATATCGGTATTGAAATCTTTGCATAAATGCGTCTCTGGGCTTGCCGTTGGGGGAGGGCCTTGGCAGCACTGACACCTTGGCCTCTGGGTGACGCAGACCCGGCTCCTTCCCCAGGGAGCCTTGATGGTTTCAAAGGCAAGGTGGCCTGACCCCTCCCCCCACCCAGGCTGACTCCCGCCCCAACACAGGACAGTGGGTCTCCTCTCAAGGAGGACAGTGGCTGAGACTTGAGAACAAAATGTCCCTGGGTCACCAGTCCACCCGTCCTCCAAATCCACCCCCCTGCGTCTGGGCCCCCACGGCTCACACTGTGCCCGGCACACCACACCACGGGCCGGAGCCTCCGCCTGGACGCCCGCCCTCCCCAGCGGCCGAAATCCTCCTGTTCCTCCTTCAAAGCCCCACATTAATCACCACCTGCTCTGCAAAGCCTTCCCAATTTCCCAGGCAGAATCTAACTCCTCTGCTTTTCTTTCTTTCTTTCTTTTTTTTTTAAACAAATTAAGTCTTAGGATCCTGTGCTCAGTTCCTTCTAGACCCTCCCTCTTCCAAACCTTTGCCGTCTCCTTTTGCACCTTGAACACACCTCCAGGCCATCGCTTCCACACGCGGTGGGGTTCCCCTCCCAGAGGGAAGGTGGATAGCCAACTCTCTTGGCATCGTCAGGCTCACCCCGGCACCCAGTCAGGGCAGGTGTCCAATGGCTGGTGACGAAGAAAGGGCTCTCCAAGCTGTTCAAAGTCTGTCTCATTACCCAGCGCCTGCCTGGACCCACACCCCGACTAGAAAATCGGTTCTCGGGGCGCCTGGGTGGCTCAGTCAGTTAAGCTTCTGACTTTGGCTCAGGTCATGATCTCATGGTCCGTGGGTCTGAGCCCGGCGTCAGGCTCTGCACTGACAGCTCAGAGCCTGGAGCCTGCTTCAGATCCTGTGTCTCCCTCCCTCTCTGCCCCTCCCCGGCTCGTGCTCTGTCTCTCAAAAATAAATAAATGTTTTAAAAAAAATTGGTTCTCAAGAGCAAAACGCACACCAGACCTCTTGGGAATGTTTGTCTTGTTCACTGTTGTGCCCCTGAGGATGGCACCAGGTAGGTCTGGTGAGTGAGTGGCGATGGCACGGTGCCAGGCTTCAAGGAGAAATGGGAGGACACGGGAACCCACGTCTCACTCTGCCTGGCACCGAGTAGGTGTTCGATAAATGCACGGGGCCGCTGTTACCCGTGCTCCCCTGGGCTCTCAGAAACACCTGTCCAGACACGGGCTTCCCAGGGGCACAAATCTCCCCCACACCGGGTCCAGCGAGGCCTCCCCGGCTCCAGAGAGAGGCAGGTCCTGGTCACAATATGGAGCTCTACCCTTTGGGCCTTCAGGCCTTAAACAGAGGTGGTTGGCAACTTCCAGAAAATTCTCTCATTGCTCCTCAAGGACCCACGCCTGGCTGGCAACAATGCCCGGGACGCAGGGGATCTACAGGAGAGTTTTGTGAAATGTGTAGTGGAGACCTCGTCGTCTGGGCCTAAGGAACCATCTTCTGTCTGCCTCTCCACCCAGCGAGGAGGATTTGATCCAACAAAACACGGTAAGAGGCAAAGGCAGACACCAGAGACGGCAAAGGGATCTGAGGAGGAATGTGATGCCCAACCCTGCCTCAGGCTACAGCCTGGGCAAGAGGCTCCTCCCAGGCCTTGCAGGCCTGAAGCCATTTCCTGGCTGTCTCCATGTTTGCCTGGCGGACTGCGCAGAGCTGAGGAAAGTTAAATATAGTCTTAGCATCCCCAACGAACGGCTCCCTGCATCGGTGCCCGAGAGTGCCACCTGGTGGCCCACTTCTGGCTCCTCTGTGGAATAGGAGCCATGGCGGGGGGGATGGGCATTACCAAGATGGCCGCCTCAGGAAGCTTGGTGTGGAGAGACCGAGTGAGAGAGAGTGTGTGCGTGGTCCTCCTCTCACCGTTGGCCGCTGCCCCCATTCCTTCTGGTGGCCAAATCACCGCCAAAATGGCTTCCCCAGGAAACTCCAGGAAGGACGTGGAGTCTGGCCTGGGCCTAAATCCACAGTCCCCGGGCAGACACTCACCATGTCAGTCAGGCTGCAAAACTCTTCCAGCCTGAGGAGCATCCCCTCGATGGTCTCCTCCACCTCCTTCGCCTGAAAAGAGACAGTATCCTGGAGATTAGCTAGTGGTTTCCAGGGAGACAAACGCCCTTCACTTTTTTTTTTTTTTTTTTTAAGCAAACTAAGTCTTAGGATTATCTGGCCAGTTCCCTTCGGACCTCCTTTCCCTTTTCAAAACCTCTCGTAGCCTCGTTTAAATAGTGATAATCAGGCAGCAATCGTGACACCTGTGGACAGAGGCCTGGGTAAAGCCACCAGGGTCCAACCACGCCGGGCAGCGTTCAAAGAGGAGATAAATACATATGAGCAGGACTAGAACACAGCTGCCCTTACCATCCGTGGTTCAGATAAGGAAACTGAGGCTCAGAGAGGAGAGGCTGCCCCGCTTGAGGGCACACAGCCAAGGGGGGGGCAGGACTCCCATGGAGGTTTGAGTCCACAGCCTCCAAGTCTGCTCTTGACAAACTCTGAGAAATGCCTCCTGGGAAACACAACGGACAGTTAACACAAGATGCAGAAGACGTAGAGTAGAACCTATTCTTGTAACGACACACAAAGAACGCACGCGGTTTAGCAGAAAGGCCTGGAATGATACAGACCGCACTGCCCAAAGTTAGGGGATGGACTTACGCTAAACGAATATTCGATCTGAAATTCAAATGTAAGTGGGTACCTGGGCTTTACCTGGCAACGCTATTCAGAGGGCTTACTCAGCCCTGGGAGCACGAAACGGGGAACGGGGTCTGACAAGGGGGGCTTGAGGGGTCCCCAACTCGCGGCACGAGGGCTGGGCAGTAACTTAACGGGTGACGTAAGGGGGGGCCGCTGGGGCCTGTGGCGATCTGAGGAGCATCTGCCCAAACCTTGAACAGCCAGCCGCCAGCGGCAGACACGCTCAGCCCTCCCGGAGCCTTCCACCTTGCGAGAGAAGCCAGAAATTTTATGGAAAGTGTCCCAATTTTTAAATGGTAGCACAAATTAAAAAAAAAATTTTTTTTTAACACTCCATGGGCCAAGCCAAACGTGACCAGGAAAGGGTCTGCCTGCTTACAACCCCATTTAAATCCCTTGCATAAAAACTAATTTGAACACTTCTCTCCCCTCAGGTATTTACTGTTTTCGTGGCTTCTAAAATAGCTGGGTTTTGCTCTGTTTTTATTTACTTAATTTTTTTTAATGTTCATTCATTTTTGAGAGAGAGAGACAGCGTGAGCGAGGGAGGGGCAGAGAGCAAGGGAGACACAGAATCTGAAGCAGCTCCAGGCTCCGAGCTGTCAGCACAGAGCCCGACGTGGGGCTCGAACCCACGGACTGTGAGATCATGACCTGAGCCGAAGTCGGACGCTTACCCGACTGAGCCACCCAGGTGCCCCTGTGTTATTTGTTTTAATTACCCAGCATCTAGGAAGAAAGTTCACCTAGAACGTGAACCACTTTGTCTGGCTTCCCAGGCCACATCATTCTGCGCCAGCCAAGTGACAGCAGACATTTCTGGGCAGCCTGGTGCCTGCCCCCCGCCCCCACCTGACGGCCCCTTGTCCCCTCTCATCCCTGGAGGTGTTTAGACAGCACCAGAGCCATCACCTCCACCACGGCATAAACGACTGTGTAGAAAAACATCTTTCCGGCTGGGGTAAAAATAGTACCAATTGCAATTTTAAACTCTGGAACCTTCATCTCACAGCTGGGACTATTTCTGTGCCTGAACGGGGGAGGCTTGACAGGGAAGGGGACCACAGCAGAGAGAGGACGAAAAGGCTCACAGGAAGTTCTCCCCCTCCCCAAAAGGAAGAGCGTGGTAAAAAATGCCCTTAATGCAGTAAGAGGGGAAGAAGGAGCCAAGAGGCCGCCGAGACGGGAGAGAGGAAGGTTGGTAGCTCTCCTTCTGCTGCAGAGGAAGGAAGGAGACGGCAGAGGGGGACCGATGGGTGGGGGTGGCTCCCTCCAGAGTGCAGGCAGAGACACAGACACCCCAGGCCCAGTCCACACACGCTTAGGAAATCAAACCCTGCAGAGGGACAGGAAAGCCCACGGCCCGCTGGATGGGTGCCTTCTTCTCCGGAGCGGCCTGAAGGCAGGAAGCACATCCCAACGTGTCATGGAGGGTCCAGAAGGGGCCCCCTTCTCTTCTGGCAACCATGTGACCTCCATTCAAGGGCTTACCTTCTGCGTTTTGGTTTGTTCACCCATTAACCTCACATAACAAATGTGTCAATCATTTAATAGAGTGCTGACACACAGTAGGTGCATAATAAGTGGGTGCTTTATGTATCTCTCTCCCCAGATAACAAAAACAGTGGCTAAGCGCGATACAGGAGTTATTTCATTGGGTCCTCACAAGAACTTGATACAGGAGGAGCTGTCATTTCCCCCTCTTGTATGCATTGGGCAACAGAGGACCAGAGAGCTTACGTCACCTGCTCAAGGTCACACAGCTAATACGTACTGAAATCAGATTTGACCCTGAGCGTTCTGAGTCCAGAGCTGAAGGCTGTAACTGCCAAGAGGCCCTTTGGAGAGGCGGAAGGGTGTCCTCTTTAGGGCTGCCGGTCAAATGTGGTCTCCACTCCCTTCTCCTCCCTCCCTCAGCCCCCCAGGACCTAGAACAAGTGCCCCAAAGCAGGGGAGAGCGGAGCAAGCATCTGCTGACTGGCCAGCGAAGAAGGAACAAGCCCCAAGACATTCCCAGCCAGCAGGAAGGAGCTCAGGATGAGCCAAGCCACCAAGCCCACAAATCGCTCACAGGACAATTTTCTCTCAAGATAATCCCAAGTGGCCTCTGAAATGAGTCCTGTAGGCTGCAGCCCACACGCCTTTTTGACCAGCCCCTAAGCACATGAATGCCCCCCTCATCCCGTGCCACTCCCTGGGCATAAACTGTCCCCCTCCCAGGGAGAGAAAGCAAATGGCTCACTCAGAGTGACATTCAGGGCACCGCCGGTGGGGACGGTGGGTGGGCGTGAATCATGTCCTCTACTTTCCCCTTACATAAATCTCCCCAAATGCCCATCCAAGCTTCCCAGCTGGGCCAGGCCACAAAACCAGAGCGGGGCCCTCCAGTGAATGACAGGTGCAAAACCCCACACACAGACCCTCCACCGGAGGCGCCGCTGTCCAGCTGCTCGAGCCGAATACCCAAGAGCATCCTTGAAGTTGCCCTTTCTCAGCCCCCCCCCCCAACCCCATCCACCGGGCATGCAAATCCTCTGTTCCGCCTTCGGAATGTAGCCCAGGTCCAACCGTTTCTGTCCACCCCCCTCGCCACCGCCCTGGCGCAGGGCACTGTCCTCCCCCACCAGTCCCTGCTTCCTCTTTGGCCCCCATTCCGTCTACACCTCCTACTCCAGTCTATTCCCTGTCGGACCAAAGCCCTCCTCTGCTGGAAATCCTCCGCTGGCCCGCATCACAGCCACCAGCGTGGCTGGGGCCACAGAAATGGAAGGTGACAAGTGTCGGTGAGGATGTGGAGCCGCTGGGCCCTCCCCCACCGCCGGTGGGATGTGACGCCGTGCGCTGCTCTGGAAGCCACGCTTTCAAGACGTTAAACGCAGAGTTGTCCCGAGACCCAGAAAGAGACCCAAAGGCGCTGAAAATGTGATGTTCTTACCAAAGCCTGTGAGGGAGTCACGGCAGCCATGACGCGGAAATAACTCCGGGCCTGTCAAGTGACGAATGGACACAAGTGCCAGGCCACACCTCGGAATACTACGCGGCAGTAAAAAGGAAGGCCTGCCTGATTCCTGGCACAAGGTGGACGGTTCTCAAAAACGTTATGCTGCGGGAGAGAAGCCAGATGCAAAGGCCAGGTATGACGCGATTCCTTCTATGGGAAATGCTCGCAAGAGGCAAATCCACGGAGACAGAAAGTAGATCACTGGCTGGGGGGCGAAGGGGGGAGGGGGGCAGGGGGAAGACGTGCTAATGGTCATGGGGTTCCTTTCTTGGTGGAGGAGGGGAATGCTCTGGGATGAGGTCACGTGCTGTCCGCACACCACAGTGAATGTACTAAAAACCACTGAATGTACTTTAAGATGGTAATTTTTTTTATATTACATGAATTCTATCTTAATTAAAAATTAAGCCTCTCCTGGCCTCCACCTCCCTCAGCAAACACCTAACGGAGGCCTCGTGAGCCCCATGCCATCTGGACCCTCCATCTGCTCTCTGACCTCACCGCCTACAGCTCGTGCCCCACCGGCCACACCCACCACGTCCTCACCCCAGGGCCTTTGCACCTGCTGTTGCCATGATGGACAAAGCTCACTGCTCCCCTACTTCCAGCCTTTGCTCAAACCTCTCTCCCCCGGGGGCCTTCCCTGCCCGTGCGGCCTCCCCCGCTCCCTGCCCTGCACCGGCTTCTTCCGTCTTCAGCCTCCATCACCGTCTAACACCTCATACATCTTGCCTGTTCCCCAACCTCTTCCACCACTGGAAGGAAAGTGCCGGGGGTTTGAGCGCCTCCCGCTGCACTCCCAGGGCCTAGAGCAATGCCTGGCACACAGTAGGTGCTTGCTTATGCTTCTGAAGACGTCCGATCCGACTCCCTCCCTCCTGCACACCTCTGGGTAGTCGGACTCCGCCACCCTACCCCGCCCCCAAATCTGGCGTGGCCTGCAACCTGCTGTGGCCAACAGGACAGGTGGAAACCGCTCTTTGTGACACCGGGTCCGGCCTCAGGACACCCTGCAGCGAGTGAGTCACCCTCTGGGGAGACAGAGGCCATGTCGAGGAGCCCAGGCAACGCTGCTGGAGAGGCCACAGGACACGCAGGGCCACGCGGAGGGGCACCGAGACGCCCCAGCCACGTGAGCAAGGCCACGCTGGGGCCCAGCAAACCCTCCGGCTGAGCGCGGCCCGTGACTGAGCCCAGCAGGCGCCACGGGGGCAGAGGCGCTCCGATGAGCCCCACAGACCCGCAAAGTCAAGTCACACACCACGCGCCATTGGCTGGTAGTCGTTTTCAGCCACGAAGAACTGGGGTAGTTTGTTACCTGGCCGTGGGCAACCAATACACTGCCCGGGGCATCTCTGCTACAGGAAGAGAAGAAAGGAAGGAAGGAGGGAGGGAGGAAGGAAGGAAAGAAAAATGAGCAAGGGAAGGAGGAAGAGGTGTGCTCTCCTAAAGGAGCTACAGCCTGAGAACTGGCAGCTCTTTGGTCCCACCCCTGCGTGGCATGCTGTGCGGCCTTGACTACACTTGGACCTTCTCTGTGCCTTGGTTTCCCGTTTGAAAATCGGGAGAGAACAACCCTCAGACTCTGTCTCGAGACCGAAGTTGAGGAGGGTCCCCTGAGTAATTTCCCCGGGTTACTCCCGGCAGGAGGCCGCCCACACAAAGGGTGCTTGCAGCCCGGCCGACCAGGGTCTCCGCGCTGATGCGGACGCACGCACGCCAGGCAGGAGATGATGGCAAGGGGATGTGTCTTCCGCACCCTGTTGAGTTTCCGTTTCTCACCTTTGAAAGAGACCTTCTACTTTTCTCTAGGAACCACAGCGGCGCAAGCAGGATAATGAATGGAAGTCAATACCTGGCTTCCAGACAGGGAGGCAACAGGGAGCGGTGGGGACTGTGGCCGAGAGGAGACCCCTTCTCCGTCGAAAGACGGCGGCTGCTACCTGACCCAGCAGTGAGCCAGGTGGGAACGCGTCAGCCCTGTTGTGTTCAAGACAGTGATCCGGGAGTGTAGGCCAATCAGTCTGAAAATTCAAAAGTAAGCCCCCAAATTAAAGCACACTGGGCCAGCCACACACACCTGTGTGCTGGCTGACTGGGGCCTCCACACCTCCGGCCTCTTTGTATCTTTAAAGTTTTAACATTTATTTATTTTGAGAGACAGAGACAGATCATGAGCAGGGGAGGGGCAGAGAGAGAGGGACACACAGAATCCGAAGCAGGCTCCAGGCTCTGAGCTGTCAGCACAGAGCCCGACGTGGGGCTCGAACCCACGAACTGTGAGATCATGACCCGAGCTGAAGCCGGACGCTCAACCGACAGCGACCCAGGTGCCCCTCTTTGTATCTTTAAAACACAAGCATGTGTGGATTGTCCAGACCAGGCAGATTTATACCAGCAAAGGCTAGACCAGGGAGGGACACGGGGGAGCAGGAGCTAAGGGCACGGAGTTTCTTCTGGGGGTAACGAAAACATTCTAAAAGTGATTTGGGTTGGGGTGACTGGGGGGCTCAGTCGGGTAAGCGTCCCCCTTTGGCTCGGGTCATGATCTCATGGTTGGTGGGTTCGAGCCCTGCACTGGGCTCTGTGCTGACAGTATGGAGCCTGCCTGGGATTCTCTCCCTCCCTCTCTCTCCACCCCTCCTCCGCTTGTTCTCTCTCTGTCCCTCAAAAAATAAACAAACTTTTAAAAAATTGATTTGGGTTAAGGGTTGCACAACGCTGTGAATAAACAATACACCATTAAATCGGGAGCGCCTGGATGGCTCCGCTGGTTAAGTCTGACTTCAGCTCAGGTCATGATCTCACGGTTGGTGAGTTGGAGCCCCGTGTCCCGTGTGGGGCTCTGTGATACAGCTCAGGGCCTGCAGCCTGTTTCAGATTCTGTGTCTCCCTCTCTCTGCCCCTCCCCTGCTCGTACTCTGTCTCTCAAAACTAAATAAACATTAAAAAAAAATTTAAGCCATTAAATTGTACACTTTAATTATACATAATAATTGTACATGATGTACAATGACTTGTATTTGGCATTTGAATTCTATCACAATAATGTTTACACACACACACACACACACACACACACACACACACAGGAAAGTCCTCCTAGGAACTACAAGGTCCATTCAGCCAGGCCAGGAAGACCTATACCTTCTGCAGCAACATTTTTAGAGAAGCCAGACGCTGGATTTTTTTTTTATGAGAAAACTCCCACTTTTTAGAACTTAGCTTTTCTCAAATCCACTCCCGCTGCCAGCCAGAGGACAGTCACCTACAGCCCTGCCCAGTGCCAGGCCTGGTTTTTCTGCTTTTGCCGACACCCAGTGCCGCCGCCGCCGGCCCCTGCCCCAGGCCTCCTCCTGCCAGGCTGGGCCGGGGTCCCTGCACCCACCATGGGGGTGAACAGGAAGCGGCCTGAGGACTGTGGGGCCCGCAAGAGGGATGTCACCTCTTCTCCCAAAGTGGTCACGGGGCTGCTTCGGGTGACGGCAGAGTAAAGGTCTTTCCAGGGTGGGTGTCTGCCCCTCCACCAGCCTGACCGGAGGCACGAGGGGCAGCCTCACCTCTGCACAGCATGGCTGGGCTGGGGGGAAGGGAGCGGGGGCCAGCTGGGCGGGGGGCCGGGCAGAGCAGACGAAGGGGTTCTCCAGACAGCGCTAGCGGGAGCTGCAAACCAGGACGGACCCTGCACCTCAGGGGACAACCCGCTTCCCAAAGAGGGGACGCAAGAACCCCTTCCTCTCAGGCCCCAAAGCAGGACAAACGAGAGTGCCCAGCCAGGCCTCTGGGGACCCTTGACCTCTAGGTCTGAGCTTCCACAGAGGGCTGTCTCTGTACCCTCCACTTGTCCTGACCCTACTTCCTGCAAGGGTCACTTGGCAACAGTGACCAAAATCTAAACCAGGCGCCCGTGGGCCCAGGAAGCCCCCCACTAGGTAGTCATCCCCCAGACATACTTGTACAAACGCGAAACGAGTACAGGATCTCCTGCAACAGACTTTGCGAGAATAAAAGGATCCGTGTAACCCAAATATCCGTCTATAGAGGAAAGGCCGCCCGAACCGTAATCCAGACAATGCGGTTCTGTTCAGCAGCTAAAAATACTCTCTCTGTACTCACTCGGCAAGATCTCCAAGACACAGTGAGTGAAAACAGCAGGATGCACAAATGGGAGGTGACAGGTGGGGACGGGAAAGGACCTGTCGTGCCTGCTGGGAGGGGACAGAGACAAAAGGGCGGTGCCCCCGCAGGCAGCAGCCAGGGGCTGAGGAGCCGGGCAGGAAGGGATCCCCACGCCCCCCACGGCCACTGGGACGTGGGGATTTTGTGACATGTTCATACGCTATTTTAATTTTATTTTTTTCATGTTTATTTTTAAGAGAGAGAGACAGAATGTAAGCAGGGAAGGGAAAGAAAGAGAAAGAGAGAGAGAGAGAGAGAGAGAGAGAGAGAGAGAGAGAGAGAATCGAAAGCAGGCTCCAGGCTCTGAGCTGTCAGCACAGAGCCCCATACAGGGCTCAAACCCATGAACCATGAGATCATGACCTGAGTCAAAGTCAGATGCTTAACTGACTGAACCACCCAGGCGCCCTGACACTTTTTATTCTTAAAATAAAACTTATTTATTTTTAAAATTGTATTTATTTTGAGAGAGAGAGAGAGGGAGAGAAACTGTGCACACACAAGCAGGGGAGAGGCAGAAGGAAGGAGAGACAGAATCCCAACCAGGCTCCACACCACCGCCAATAATGCGGAGCCTGATGCAGGGCTCGAACCCATAAACCATGAGATCACGACAGGAGTCCAGACCAAGAGTTGGATGCTTAACTGACTGAGCCACCCACGCGCCCCACGAAACGTATTTTAAAAGCAAAACTGGAGACGCACCGCACTAAGTGCAAAGCCTGCTTGGGACTCTCTCCCTGCCCCTTCCTCTCTCTCTCTTTCTCTCTCAAAATAAACAAACTTAAAAAAAAAAATACCAACTCCAATTTATTTTAAAAGAACCCACAGGCCCAACTTCCATCGCACCCGCACCAAGGAGTAATTTCAGAGGACGAGGTGGCATCCGGGGACCCGGAGCTCATTTGGACCCATGCTCAGCAACTGCGTTTTGCAAAAACCAAAACCCAGAACCGACGGTTGGCCTCACGCACGCAGGTCAAGAAGTTAACCCCGGACTTCCGGGGCCACTGGAGGCCGCACTGGGGAGGGAGAACTCATGATCTTCGGCACAAGCGGAGGCTGAAAGGCTGAAATCCCTACTGCCGGACACTGTAGAGAAGCGAGCGTGCGTCACCGCCCCACACCTGCTCGGTCCCCACGGACGGAGTGACCCCCACGTGCTCTCCCTCCTGGCCCCCTGCATGGCATCTACACCCGGCACCGCTCCACAAGCCATCTGCAGAAGGAGCGAGCGAGCAATCCTGGCGGAGGTTCCCTTGCCCACAGGTCGGACCCTGTGCCAGGCGGCTCCCAGCAGCTTACCGCGTCCAGGCCAGGCCATTGGATGGTAGTCCCCCCAGCACCCAGCCCGAGCAAGAACAGGAGGACGGGGCGAGTCCACACCTCTCTAAAGGATGTTTCTTCAACGGATATGTACGAAGTCACTCAGTGCCTCTGGACAAGGCGGCAGGCAGGACAGACAGGGTCCCTTGTGGGGCTGTGGCTGGACGCAGAGTGGTCACAAAAGAGAGGAGCTGTGTGGCCTCAACCAGGTTGACAGTCAGAATCACCAGGGGAGAGCTGACCCGTCCAGACCCCCAGGCCTGGGCCCTGCTCGCAGGCGCCCCCTACAGTTAGCAACCATGGTGATTTTCCAACGTGTCCATCAGTCCAGGTCACTCCAGGCTTAAAGCCCTGCCAGAGAGCTTTCAGAATCCCAGCGTCCAGCTGGCATCCACACCAGGGATGTTAGAAGACCGGCGTGGGCAGTGGTGGTGGAGGCGGCAGGCATCAGAATTTTTTACGGAAGGCCCCCTGATGACTCCAACCTTCGGCAAAGTGTGGGGACCCTGCCGGGGGGCAGTGCTCCCAAGCTTCGCCGCGCCCCTGCCCCACCACCCCTGGAGATCGCTCCAACCTCATCTCTATTCACAGATGCGTGAAATAGGTGTATTTTTGCCCTTTAAGTTGTTACATGCACCACGCACACCCCTGTGCACCTGGCCTTACTCCCTCGGGGGTCTGCCACGCAGAGCTGCCTCACTGTGAGGCCTCAAGTGTCCCCTGGGCACAGGCATCGCCGTCCACTGGCCTGTGCTGACAGCACGGAGGCCCTGTGGTCAGCCCCCACCACTGGGAACCTCTCTGTCTTAAAACTTCTCGGTTGATGCAAAGGGTCAGCCAGCCTGGGAACCTTTAGCCGAGGCTCTGGGCTGGGCCGGGATGGCCCCTTCCACTGCTGAGCTGGAACTTCTTCCGAGAAACGCTGCTGGCTTCAGGCTCCCGCCATGGGTTGGCCCTTCGCACCCCCGAAGGCTCCGATTCAGGGAATGTGGCCGGCTCAGTCATGTCCACTTGGACGGCCGCATCTGCTGCCCCCCAGCCCCTCCGGCACATTCGAGCCCTGCAGCCAGGAGTCCGTAAATCCGATCATGTCTTCCCCCTGCTCACGGCCAGCTCACCCCCGATCGTGGCCAGGACCCTAGAATCAAATCCAGAGTCCTCCCTGTGGCCCAGGCGCTGGTCTAGTCCTGCCCCCTCCTGCCCTTGGCCGCTGACATCTATGCACGTGGGCACCTCTCTTTTTCTTATGTTTCCCCCTCGGGCTGTGCACGTGCTGCTGGAACTGGGCCTGGCGGTTCCTCCCCCCCCCCCCCACCATGTGTCTCTGTCACAGTCCCCCGTGCTGTCTCCTTCATGGCACTTGTCACCACGCAGTTACTCAGCTCGGTGCTTACTAGTCCACCCGTTTCCCTGACCGCAGCCCTGTCCCTGAGGCCTCTCGCCGGCACCCAGCACAGTGCCTGGCACACAGCAGCTGCGCCATCAGGGTCTGAGGCGTAAATGCATACAGAACTACGGCTGGAGACAGGGCATTGGGACATCCCGAACTTGAAGGCAAAGGCAAGCCAGCAGCTCACACGGACGGAACACATGGTGCATGTAGGGCGGACCTAATAACGCAGACATCGCTTTGACAAAGAAGCAGCCTCTACTATACTTTTCAAGAAACCTGGAGCATCACTGGCTAGTTTGTGCTTTTCTTCAGTCCAAACACACGGTTTGGATAAGCTGTTCTGTTTCCTCCCTATCCGATGACAGAAAAATCAAAAGTTCAAGCAACAGGTAAAGGGTAATGGATGCCACTTTCGGCACAGGGGCCACGCGGGGAGGGCTGGGGGGCGCCTGGAGGCTCAGTCAGCTGAATGTCCGACTCCTGATTTCAGCTCAGGTCATAATCCCGAGATTGTGGCACTGAGCCG
Organism: Suricata suricatta; assembly: GCF_006229205.1. Classification (NCBI taxonomy): domain Eukaryota; kingdom Metazoa; phylum Chordata; class Mammalia; order Carnivora; family Herpestidae; genus Suricata; species Suricata suricatta. The sequence goes on along the minus strand of NC_043711.1, from coordinate 95,913,761 downwards.
AAGGTCATGGAACCGAGCTCCGCATCGGGCTCCGTGCTCACAGCACAGAGCCTGCTTGGTATTCTCCCCCACTTCTCTAAATAAATAAAGTAAAAGAAATTTTGTTTTACATGGGGAGGAGTGGGGGTATGGCAAATGGGGCCACAACTAGGAAACAGAGACCTAGAACTATCAGACTAGCTAATATTTTATTTATTTTTTAAGGTGTATTTATTTTTCAGAGAGAGAGAGCGAGCACACACATGTGGCAAAGGGAGAAAAAGAGAGGGAGACACAGAATCTGAAGCAGGTTCCAGGCTCCGAGCTGTCAGCACAGAGCCCTACATGGGGCTTGAACTCACAGACTGTGAGATCATGACCTGAGCTGAAATCGAGAGGCTTAACCAACTGAGCCACCTAGGTGCCTCTTGATTTCAGAGTCGTGACTTCAAGCCCCACACTGGGCAAAGAGTTTACTCAAAAAACAACAACAGATTGTCTAATGTTTTAAATAAACCACAGACTCAGAATTTTTCATGAAAATTCTCCATTTACACAACCCTGTGTGGACTGATCCAATCACATCGGAGTGTTGGATTCGGCCCCTGGGCCTCGAGTCTGCAAACCCTGATGTAAGGCACCTGTGGTTAAGACCCGGCGGTTCTGGCCGCTCTCCTCGGCCGCTCACTCGGGCGGAGCCGCTGGGCGTGAGAAAGCGCCGGCTCACTAGTTTCCAGCTCGGCCACGATCCTCTCATCGTGGGCCACGCCTGCCCTGGGTCCCAGCACACCAACCAAATAGGATTCTGAACGAGGCTGGCCAGGATGTCACCCGTGGGTGGCTCTTCGCGCTCCGCCCCCCGGGAGGGCCGCGGGCCCCCTTCCCTCGGAAATCAGAGAGCACCCAAAAGGCACCCATTGCTCTCCCTGCCATCTCTGAGCAGCTTCTGGAGACCACCCTGAAACCTGCCTCAAAAAAGGAAATTCAAACCCAAAAATGAGAGATAGTTCAGACATCCTGGCTGAACAGGATGCCCCAAAGGCACCGGAAACAGTGAAACACTCACCTGCCAACCAACGTCAACTCGCCACCATGTGCAGCAGTCCTGGGAGACAGCACCAGTGAGGGCTCGGCCTCCGTCCTTGCCGGCTACGCCTCCCTCTGCTCCCCCTCCCTCTGCTGCTCTTCCATCCCTCCGGGCACCCCAGGGCCTTTGCAAGTTTGGTTTCCTCTGCCTGAGATAATTCTCTCCTCAGAGAAAGCGGCCAACTCCTTATTCACACTTCGGGGCTCAGCCTAATGTGTTGCTGCCTCAGGAAGCCCTCCCGGACTGCACCCCCAGCAAAGTCAGGTCCCTGTGCTTCCTCTTCCCTGCACACCCCTCAGCGGGTCCCAGCCTCTTCAGAGAGACCTCCCCCACCCCTCGTCTCCCCGATTCACGCCGATACCCTCTACCACACCGCCCCGTCTGGAGGTTTTGTCATGTGTCTGTCGTCAGTGTCCTGAAGGCAGGGCCCCTGCGTGTCTCACGGCTGTCCCCAGCTCCCGGCACATGGCAGAGGTTCGCGGTGTGGAATGAGGCAGGTCCACTCCAGCGCGTCCCTAGGACTGGGGCTGGCCGGCTTGAGACCCTCCCCACCTCCCTGCTCCATTTAAAAGCCAAGAGTGGGGACACCTGAGTGACTCCGTCCCTTAAGCATCCACTTCAGGTCATGATCTCACTGTTCCTGAGTCGGGCTCTGTGCTGACAGCTCAGAGCCTGAAGCCTGCTCCGGATTCTGCGTCTCCCTCTCCCTCTGCCCCTCCCCTGCTCGTGCTCTGTTTCTTCTCTCAAAAATAAACATTAAAAAAATAAGAATAACAAAAGCCAAAAGGGGCCCCAGGAGAAGGGCCCTGCTGTCCAGTCCTGTTCCCAAACCAGACCTCCCTTTCCCAGCTCACTGGCCCGTCTGCAAACGGCCTGGGCGCGGGGACCCGCTAATGAATTAAGCCTTAACCAGAGGCTGCAGTGACGCTGCTTCTGGTAAATAAAGTTCAGCAAGCGCTGGAAGCGGGTTTATGGGCGCGCGGAGCTCCAGGGAGCTGGGCTGTTCATTACCGCCCGTGCCAACGAGCGTGCGGCAGCCCTCGTCTGAGTTACAGCGAGCCCCGAGTGGGAAAACGAAGTTAACGCACGCCGTTTCTCTGGAAGGCTGGCCCTGATAGAGACAAAACGAAGCTGAGGTCTAGCCGCCGGGCACAGCGACATCTCTCTGCTGAGAGCAAGGGAGAGGAGCGAGGAAGACGCTCAGGTGACTTAAACCAGGGAAAGCCCGTAGACAAACCAAACGCCCGTTCCTGGCGGCCCTTCCTCCAGGAAGGCCTCAGTCTTCTCAGCTAGTCAACGGGCCCAGAACCCGCCTAGCCCCTGGGTCACTGCCAGGAGCAGTGACAGTCCATAAACAGGGTGGGGCACAGTGTGTGCCCGCCCAGGAGTAATTGTTACTTAGTTGTCGGGACTAGGAAGCCAAAGGATGACGGAGACTCTTCTCCAACACAGAGGCCACCGACCTCAAAGGACGACTGAACACTTGCCATGTGGCCGGTCCCAGCTGAGATAAGCCGTAAGTTCACTGTAAAAGCCTGATTTTGAAAACCTAGTACCAAACAAAACCAAAACACCTCACTAAAATTTTTACATTGATTACACGTTGAAAGGATCGATATTTTGGAGGAATTGTTTCTTTAAATATACGAAGCCTAATTTCACCTGTTTCTTTTTCCTTTTGGTGTGTGGCTCCCAGACGATTTAAAACTATAGGAGTGGCTCATGTCTGTGGCTCAGATTATATTTCTACTGGACAGCTCTTACGGTTACATTCTGACTCGAAAATATGTCTGTAGGATTTTGTAAAACTGAGAGGTAACTCACATACCATAAAACCCGCCCTCCAAAAGCGTACAGTTCTGTGGTTTTCTGGTTTTCGGTATATTCACAAAGTTGTGCAGCCATCACCAGGAACTCCAGGACGTCTTCATCCCCCTAAAGAGCCCTGCTCCTCAGCAGGAACCACTCCACATTTGTGCGTGGTATTTTGAGTGAAAAAAAGCCACTTGGAGCACAGCATTACTGTATCAAGCAGTGTTCTATAAAAACGAAAACATAATTGATATATACGCATACCCACATCGGTCACCGCATATCGGAGCGTTTGGGACCACGCACAGCACGTTGGTAGTGCCGGGTATCTCTGGGACCTGGAGCTGGGGCAGCGGAGAAAAAGGAGTCCGTGCTCACCCTTTATCTGATATATTTCTGTCCTGCTTCTGAGATTTAAAAAGAGCAGGAGTTGAATTCAACCCTGAAATAACTCCTGGTGGACTTGGGTAAATAACTTTCACGCACTGGTAACAGACCGGCTTCAGTTGGAAGATGAAGGGCCTAGTTTCAGATCTACTTTTTATTCTGTGCTTTTAAAATAGAAAGTACAGAAAGAGACGAGGTATTTTCCCTCTTAGCAACAGCAGCACCGAGGAGGCCTGGTACTTCCCCGCACGGACGCAGCCTGCCCGCCTCCTCCCCGGCCACAGGCACCCGGCTCCGAGCGCAGCGGGCCGAGCGCCCGGCCGGGGGCCAGACCGGGGGTGGGGGGCGGCCTCCCCAGGGCCCGGCCGATGCTGGGGGCCCCGTCCGGATGCGAGGCGACTCTGGGCCCCCGGGGGCCTTGTGGCTGAAAGGGGGAAAGGCGCGACCCGCCCAGCATCTCTGGGCAGTCCTCTCTCCGCAAAGGAGGGGGCCCTCGGGGCCTCGTATCCGGCGCGCGAGAAGGCTGCGGGGACGACGAGGGTCGGGTTCGGGTCCCCGCGAGCCGGAGGCCGCACCCACGTCTCCTGCCCCGGGGTGCGATGGCGTAGACCCTCCTCCCTTCCCCCGACATCCCCCCTCCCCTATCTCCAACCCCCGGTCCCTACCTCGGCCGCGGGCTTGGGGGTCAGGAAGAGCG
>NC_043711.1:95885479-95909699 GCF_006229205.1 Suricata suricatta | reverse complement strand
CGCCACCCAGTGGCGCGCGGCGCTCACTGCGCCCGGCCCTCGCACCACCTGGTAAAGCAGAGATTCTCAAACTCGCTTGCATATTGTCATCAGCTGGGACTCCTCAAACTTCCAAAGTCCAGCCCCGCACACTGTCTCTGAAGTGGGGACCTGAGCACCAGCACTTTTTGAAGTTCGCCTCGGGAGTCCTACGGACAGCCGAGTTTGAGAACCGCCGGTATAGACCACCCGTTTTCATTGGAGTCGGGGCGGAGCCGCGCATCCCAGCCCCACAGCACTTCAGCAGCTTTCAAAAGCCCGGAAGCCAGGCCTCACCCCGGCGGACTCAGTCGGAGTCTCTGGGGGTGGGGCTTGGGCCGCCAGAGTTTTTAAAGCTCCCGGGGTGTCTCCAGCATCCAGGATAGAGAACGGGATCCTTTCATTTAAAGACCGAAGTCCCTGCCCCCAGGGCCGTCCTAATTCCAGCAGCTTGTTTGCGCCCGGAGGAGAGATCTGGAAATTAGAGAAGCCGGTGGAAGCGGTCCTTTTCCTCGCTGGGGCAGCGTGTTGAATAAACTCCCCAGGGAATTCTCCAGCTCACTATTCGACCCCCTCCCCACACCCTTGGGAGGTTGTTTAGACTCTCTAGAGGCAGAAGAGGGCGGGGTGCAATCCCCCAAAACAATGCTAATGAAGAAAATCCTAAAAATGGTGAAGAGGTGTAGGGAAGTCTAGAGTTCTAATTTTACCTATGACGCCCCCCCCCTTAACGTTACATTCGTTCAACAAAAATCAAGCTGGGCTTTGGGGTGTAAATAAATATACGCAACGACCCTTGTCCCTCGCCCCCTCACGCCCCGTTCAAGCTAAATGTAAAGTTTATCTGAACACCCGGGTGGGGGGCATAACACGTCCTCAATCCGTCTTTGGGGTAATCCGTCACTCTCACACCTGTCCCCTGCGCATTGCTCCACACCCCTGCCCGAACATTCAGACCTTCAGGTCAGAGACGCATTCTGGAAAAATCCTGGCAAAGAGTCGGGCCGCAGGTGGTTCGTTACAGGATTGGCTACGAACCCACAGAACCTGAACTTGGCCATTCACTACTATCCTGATTTGCCTGATGCTCCGAGCCCTTCCAGTCATCACAGACACCCGGAACAGAGCTCAGACCCTCACCCCTGCAGGCTGGCTGGGGGCCCTGACTCTGAAAAGCCCAGAACTGGCTTCAGATTAGCTGAAGAGACCTGGGCACAGCAACCGTCCCCTGGATGGGTGAGACTCCCAAACGTGATGCTAAGAAGAATAAAAAAAAAAAAAAAAAAGAAAAGAAAAAAGAGAAAAAGACAAGTTGCAGAAGGCACGCTTAGGGCACGCTGCCATTACCATAAAGTTTTAAAAACATGCAAAACCACATTCTACATTGTGTATGGCTACAGACCTATGGAGGACGGATATAAAGCTGCACAGGGAACTCTGCGGGCCACATTCAGGAAAGGTGGGGGCGACCGAGGAGGGTTAAGAACAGGTCTCAGGATATCTGTAGTGCTTTATTTCTTCCGCTGATGTTTGTTATAATAGTTAAACCGAGCCAGTGCCCAAAATGACTCATTAAAAGAAAAACGAACAAACAAAAAAGGCCTGGGATAGTACCTAAAAGTGCAGATTGCCCAGCCCCCCCTTCCCCGGGAGCCGGGTGTCTGGGGGAAGGACCTGTGCTCTTCTCTAAGAAGCGCGGCCAGCCGTACCCTGGGCTGAAGTTGGCTGTCCAACAGTCACTTTGTTTTCTGTCTTTTCTCTCCCCCTCAATGTGTGGTTATGCCTTAGAAACATTTTGCTAAAAATACAGATGCCCGGAGCCCTCCCCCAACTTTCTGAATCAGGACCTTTGGGGAGCAAAACCTCTGCATTTTTACAGCCCTGCAGCGGGCTCTGATGCACGCCGGCGTCGGAGAATGACCCCTATTTGGGGGCTCCTTTCCTCTTGCTGCGGGCATTTCCCCGGGGACCCCCCCCCCATGGGAGGCCAAATCAATGGTTTTCAGCAAAGGAGGATGAATGTGTAAAAGTCTCCTAGCCTCGCAGTGACGCCTGGCTGCCCCGGCGCCCTGTCCCCCGGCCCCTAGCTCTTGGGGAGACCCTGGGGCAGGCAGCAAGCCTGAGGCCTGGCACGCAGCCCGCCAGGGCCGCACCCTGCCCAAACCAGTTTGAACCAGCTGTAGGGATGGAGCCGTGGCGCCTCCCCAGAGCTCCCTCTGGCGCCCAAGCCGGGCTCGGAGCCGCCGCTCTGGTCTCTGCTCCGGAGCCCTCCGCGGGGGCGGGCAGCGGGCTCTATCCCAGCCTGGGGGGCGGGGGCGCCAGCGGCTGCCAGGCTGGCCAGGTCCCCCCGGAGCCCTAATCGTAGTCCCTAGCTGGGCCCCAAGGCCACGCGCCCTTCCACTCCCCACCCCCACCCCCATCTGGCTTCACCTCCAGCTACAAAATGGTTGCCTGTCTGTGTCTTTTCAAGGTCAGATCCGGGCCAGGCCTCAGGCTTACAAGGTGCTGGATTAGCAATGGTTCCCAAGCTTGGCTGCACTTTGGAGAGTCCTGGGAAGCTTCCGGAAAATACTGATGCCCCACCCCCACCCCCAGAGATTGTGATTTAATTGGAATGGGGTGTGGCCTTGGTTTGGTGAGGTTTAAAAGATCCCCCAAGGAATACTATGTGTATTGTTCTGGTGCTTGCTTAATTCCGTGGGCGCTGGCGACCCTAGGGTCCCTGGCATCCACCACTGTCCTCACTGCCACTGCAGTGGCACTCACGGTGTGCGGGCCCTGCTCACAGGGATCTCTACCACATCCTGTGAGGTGGGCGGGCCTTGCTGCGATCCCATTGTACAGATGAAGAGACTGACGGAGAGAGACAGATTAATTCACTTGCCCAGGATGATAACTAGTATAGGCAAGAGCCAGGATTTGAACTCGGACACTCTGATTCCAGAACCAAACTCCTAATGCGCTACTCACACCACATACTGCCTCCGACGAGCCGGCCCCTCCTGGTTCCCGTGCCAGCCTCAGCCCCTCTAACCTGGCCCCTTAGGAAGGCCTGCCGCACCCCCGTGCCACCCACCCGCCCTCTTCATCACTGTCCTCACATTGTAGTCGTCTCCCTTCTTGCTCACAAACCTTCCCGGGCTCCCCAGTGCCCTCCGCGTGATGTCCAAAGACCACACCCCTGGCCCTATCTTGCCAATCTGTTTTCACGGCTTTTCTCCTTGAACCCTAAATGATAGACGGAATCCCAGGGAGCAGGGCCAGGCCTCGGGTGAGGTATGGAGGGGCCGCTGGGAGGTGATTGGGTTTTGAGTGGAACCCTTGGAAATGGGATTAGCGCCCGTCTACTCCAGGGGGCTCCCCTGCTCCTTCCCCGATTGGGGAAACACTGACAAGTTGACGTTCACAACCCAGAAGTGGGCTCTCACCAGATGCCGAATCCGCTGGTGCCTCGACTTGGGATTTTCCAGACTCTAGAACTAACTGTGACAAACGGATGCTGGTCTAAGTCACAGCCTGTGGGATTTTGTGCTAGCGGTCCAAATGGGCTGGGACATCCACAAACGTGTTTGGTTTGGATAACATTACATTTAAATATCTGTATCTTTTCCTTTTTTACATTTTTCAAATGTTTGTTTATTTTGAGAGAGAGAGAGACATAGAGACAGAGCATGAGCAGGGGAGGGACAGAGAGAGAAAGAGAGACACAGAATCCGAAGCAGATTCCAGGCTCTGAGCTGTCAGCACAGAACCCCACACGGGGCTCGAACTCACAAACTGCGAGATCATGCCTTGAGCCGAAGTTGGATGCTTAACTGACTGAGCCATGCAGGCGCCCCTCTGCATCTTTTAATTCAGCAGCCAGACTCAATGGCTTCCCTTGGAAAGAAAGGAAAGGTTAGGGAACCCCCCCCCCCCCCCGCCGTCTCCCACTGGCCTGTTGGTCCCTGAAGATGTCCAGGGTCTGAGCCCAGGGCCCCGTGGACATGCTGCATCTCTGCCAGGCCCACATCTATGTCCAGCATTTCCCGTCTGCAATGCTCCAGCTGCCCATGACCCGCCACCCCCGCCTCCCACCAGCCTTCAAGGGCCCTTTTTCTGTCCCTTAAGCAGATGTGCCCCGTAAGCTTGCCTTCTGATACCTTCCGCCTCCTGTGAAGGTGTAAATCCACCACCAGACAGCAGGTTCCTGGAGGACAGAGACTACGTCTGACGCATTTGTTGTTGTGATGGAGGTGGGGGGGGCAGCAGCCTGCCTGTGCACACAGGAGGTCCTAATAAACACATCTGTCGAAAATGTGAAGTCACTCTCCTGCTTCCTGTTTCCCCACTAGCAAAGTAATTTGGAACCCATCTGCAAAGAAGCACAGCGAGGGGCGTCTGGGCGCCTCTGTCAATTAAGCGTCTGACTTTGGCTCAGGTCCTGATCTCACGGTTCTTGAGTTCGAGCCCCACGTCGGGCTCTGTGCAGACAGCCCGGAACCAAAAAAAAGCACACTGAAAAACTGGGTTTTGAAATTCTCACACTACAATGGCAAGAAACATCGACAGTATATTCCCTTTCTTTCTCTGCAAAGGAAAGCTTCTGGAAAATTCTCTGCAGCAATTAGATGTTTTTTTTTTCTTCTCCCTCTTTCCCCTCCAGAACAGAGCTGCACAAAGGGTCTCAGAGCTGTGGAGGCAAGGGTCAAGGTTCAAATTGCTCTGTGCATGTCAACACTTAGCTTTACAGCTAGAGCCGCCCTAGATTTGATATGAGAGAGGAGGATCGCAGGTTTGGAGGGGTGAGGAATTCTCTCCCTTCCGGCTACTGAGATGTGGGTCCTGGGTTTTCTTCTCTGCCTCCATCTAAACAGGCGTGGGGAGGGGGGAGACACTGCCGGTTGAGAGGGGATGGGAAGCGCCGGCCTTGGGTGCGTGAGGTCTGAGCTTGGTGCTTCCTGTAACGTCTCATCCAGTGCTCAGAGCGGCCCCTGCCCGACGCTAGAGCGCTGGGACCCACGGGTTTCGGAACGAGGTATTGGTGGGTTTCAGGACGCTAATCCAGAGCACACCCAGCATCCCAGGGCGACTCGGGGCAAGCTAGGGCGGCACCCAGGTGTCACACTTGACCTTTCTCAGCAAAACGTGTGAATATTCACCTCAAGTGACTAAAGGCCTTAGAAAAGCCTCATGTTGGCTCAGCTCAGGGTTTGCTGGTCAATGAATGTCTGCTGCGCTCATCGGGGTGGCGCGTCGGGAAAGCTGGTGGGTTTTAGAGTTTCCTGGATTTCAAAATCTCACACACACACACACACACACACACGGAACTGTGGACTCATTGTCCTATTTCACATTTGAGGAAACTGAGGCTCGGTAGCCCAGGCCTGCTGTGTACATAACAGCGATGTGGCGTGGAGCTTCAGACCCACAGGATGTCATGTTGGATATCCTAGAATATCACGTTGAGATGGATCGGAATGTGTCAGAAGATGTTAGAAAGTTAAGCGCCCTAGCAAAAACTTTTTTAAAATAATTTTTAAAAACATTTTGTTTATTTTTGCGAGACACACAGAGAGACAGATATGAGCAGGGGAGGGGCAAAGAGAAAAGGAGACACAGAATCTGCAACAGGCTCCAGCTCTGAGCTGTCAGCACAGAGCCCGATGCGGGGCTCGAACCCACTGTGAGATCATGACCTGAGCTGAAGTCAGATGCTCAACTGACTGAGCCCCCCAGGCGTCCCCAAAAGCTATCTTTAGACTATTTGGAATATCTGAATATATTTGCTTTCTTGTTTCAGGAATGTGAATCTCTGTTCACTAGGATTCAAAGGTTTTTATCTGTCTTTGGAGAACAAGAGACAGCACTGTGCATACAATAGGTGCTCCACAAAGGAGATACTACTTCATAAACCCTGCAGGCCTATCAGCCCCAAACACAAACCTGATAGGGGCCTCTGGCTGTAACAATGGCCAGAAGTAAATGCAATAAGATGGGGGGGGGGTGGCGTGTTTACCTTAACAAGGACACGGGAAACCCTGTCTTCAGCAGTTCACAGGACAAATGTAGGGCATTTTTAAATTAACCTAGAGTTTAACTTGAGGCCGTGAAATAACACACCTGCTACAGCACAGACTACAAAGTCCAATTGCCTGGCTTCAAATTCTGGCTCTCCACTGAAAAGCTGTGTGACCTCTCTGGAGTTTCTTAACTTCTCTGTGCCTGAGTTTCCTAATCAGTAGAATGACAGGCTACAGCTTCATATTGCTGAAAAGATTCAAAGAGCTCACCTACGCAAGGGTCTGGAATAGAGTGAGCACCTGATGGCTGCTCCCTTCTATGTGGAATATCGACACACCAGAGCGTTTCCGAGGGAAGGCAAAGGAAATGGCCGGATAACTAACAGGTACTCGTCACCCAGGAGACGCCTGATAGATCGCTGTTGGAGCAAACTTGACTACAAAGTCTTGTCATGTGATGCCAGTTTGAAGGAGCTGCAGCTGTTTTGCACGGAGGGAGCCTGGATTATCGAAAGGAAGATCACGAGGAACGAGTCAGTGAATTCGGCCAGAGACAAAGAGCCGGAGAAACCCCACCCGCGTGGCCGAGCGGGGCTGGTCATTGCAAGGCGCAGGCACGCCACTGTGGGAACGGCGCCCTCTGGTGTTGGTACTAGGCAGCAGCAGCTGAGGGAGGCTGAGTTCTAAGATGGCCCCAAGGTTCCTGGCGGACTAGTCGGCGCCCTGTGTCATCCCCAGCGTGGCTGGGGTCGGTGGACGTGATGGGATGTCACTCCTGTGATTAGGCTGCTGATTAGTTGGCCTTGAGTGAATCAAAGGGACATTATCCTGGGTGGGCCCGACCTAATCAGGCGGGCACTGGAGGAGGATTTAGAGGTCAGAAATGAGAGAAGTCAGAGAAAGACGCTCCTGCTGACCTGGATGAAAGGAAGCAGCCCGCCTGCACGCCCCCTGTGGGGGTCGCGGGGCAGGGACTACCGGTGCCTCTAGGAGCTCAGAGCGGCAGGTCTACACCTGCCGGATTTATAGCCTGAATGTGCTTGGATCAGGATCCCAGCTGCAGAGAGCTCGGCCACTGCCTGCTGGTAGCCCGGAGAGACGCAGAGCCCAGGACCCAGGTGTTCAGACTCCTGAGCCATTGAAAGCAAGATAACAAAGGCGTGTTGTTTTAAACTTCTGAGCCAGTGGGACTTTGTTATGCAACAAGAGAAATCGAATGCAGGGGTATCACTCAAGGGGGGCCAGCTCGGCCCCGAAATGCGAAATGCAGGGAGAGGTTTCTGGAAGTGAGGCTTCCTTAACTGAACTGCCAGTTCTCTAAGTCGTGAGGCCCCAGTGATGGGGCCATTCAAACCGTGGGACTGCCACCTTCCTGTCCCTGTCCTTGGCACAGCTGGGTAGTATGGATGGGGTTTCTGCTTTGGGTAGAGGGTTGACACGGGGTGGTGTAGGCAGGGTTTCTGCCCGGGACCGAAGGTCGCCATGTAGATCAGGGCTTGCCAAACCTGAATAGACCAGGGGAGTGACACATCACCTGGGAATCTTGGTCAAGTGCAGACTGTGACTTAGCAGGTCTGTCCAGTGACCCAGAGACTGCTGTTCGTCAAGGAATGTGAGCTAGAAGCCCGCGGAATTTCTGATGGGCTCAGAATGTTTCTTCTGGCCAGCATTTTCTTTTTATTGTCTTTCCAAGGATGTAGTGTGATATCGAGTCCACTAGAACATTAGCTCCATGAGGACCGGGGCTGTGTTTTCTTGTTCACTCCAAGACCCGCAAGTCCACATGGCGGGCAGTTGATGTGTGTCGAATGAATGAAGTTTGTGAATCGCTTTTTGTTTCTTGAGAGTGAGTTCAAGCTGGGGAGAGGGGCAGAGAGAGAATCCTTTTTTCTTTAATATCTTAAAGATTTTTAAATGTTTATTGATTTTTGATAGAGAGACAGAACACAAGCAGGGGAGGAGCAGAGAGTGAGGGAGACACAGAATCGGAAGCAGCTCCAGGCTCTGAGCTGTCAGCACAGAGTCCGGTGCGGGACCGAAACTCATGAACAGTGAGATGGTGACCTGAGCCGAAGTCAGACGCTCAGCCACCAGACAGAGCCACCCAGGTGCCCTGCGAATCGATATTTAATAGCTTTATTGAGCTATAACTTACATACCATTCAATTCATGTGTTTAAAGATTTCAGACCCCAGAAGAGAAACCCCACCCTCCTTAGCCACCACTCCCCCTCCTCCCGTCGCCCCGGCAACCACCAGTCCACTTCCGGTCTCTATAGATTTGGTTGCTCTGGACCTTCCATAGGAGTGTATCCTATAGGGGCGCCTGGGTGGCTCAGTTGGTTAGGCCTCCGACTTCGGCTTAGGTCAGATCTCACGTTCGTGGGTTTGAGCCCCGCATCGGGCTCTGTGCTGACAGCTCAGAGCCTGGAGCCTGCTTCGGATTCTGTGTCTCCCTTCTCTCTGCCCCTCCCCCTCTCATGCTCTGTCTCTCTCCATCTCGAAAATACACACACACACACACACACAAAGAAGTGTATCCCACAGTAGGTGACCTTTTGTGTCTGAGCGCTTCCGCTTGGCGTGCCGCTTTCACGTTTCCTCCTTGCCATGGTTTATATCCAGCCCTCATTCCTTTCTGTGGCCCAGCACTGCCCATTACATGGGTGTCCCACAGGCCGCTGTTTATTCCTCAGTTGATGGTCACTTGGGCTGGGGACGGATCACTTTTCAGTGGCCACCAGTGATTAGTAGACTGTCTTCTATAGTGATGTTTGTCTTTTTACTATTGACTTCTCTGTTGCTATTCAGCCAAATTTCACAGGATTAAAGGGTTTTTTAAAACAGCCTTTCACACACTTATTAAAGATTATAAAAGGATGATGTCTGGTGCTGACCAGAATATGGAGAGGTGCCCGGACCAACCAGCAGAATATAAGCTCAGAACAAGCTTCCTGGAAGGAAATCTAGCAAAACCTATATCAAACATTGTATACTTTTTGCACAACTCTCGATCCAGGAATTCCAGTTCTAAGAACTTTCCTGAGAATATAATCATGGTTGTGTGCACATCCTTGCAGAGTTGCAATGGGAGAAAATTGGAAATAGTTTAAATAGTTAACGACAGGGGCGCTGATAAATCAGGCAATGCCCCTACATAGGGAGACCTTGTGTGACCATAAAAGGGGAATTGCAGAAGAATATTTAAATTTTTTTTAATTAAAAATTATTCATTTTTGAGAGACAGAGAGAGATAAAATGCAAGTGGGGTAGGGGCAGAGAGAGAAGAAAACACAGAATCTGAAGCAGGCTCCAGGCTCTGAGCTGTCAGCACAGAGCCCGACGCGGGGCTCAAACTCACAAACCATGAGATTATGACCTGAGCCGAAGTTGGACGTTTAACCGGCTGAGTCACCCAGGCACCCCACGCAGAAGAATATTTAATGAGTTGAAGAACTATTCACACGATGTTGAGTAAAAAATAAATAAAAGCAAGTTATAGGACTGTCTTGTAGGATCACACTTTTATAAAAAGAGAAAACTCTAAGTCTACACACACAACAAAATGCTAACAGTGGCTGTTTCCAAGTAGTGGTAATGCAACTAAAATTTTCTTCTTCTATATTTTGCCTGCAGTGAACATATTAATTTTTCAATGAGAAAAATAAATGTTTTATTTAAGGAAGTTATTCTTGGGGCGCCTGGCTGGTTCAGTCAGAGGAGCGTGTGACTCTTGATCTCAGGATTATGAGTTTGAGCCTCTGAGTGTTGGGTGCAGAGATTACTTGTACATTAACACTTAAAGAAACAAAGGGATTATTCTATTTTTTTTCATTTTTTATGTCTTTTATTTATTTTTGAGAGAGAGAGAGAGAGAGAGACAATGTGAGCAGGGAAGGGGCAGAAAAGAGGGAGACATAGAATCTGAAGCAGGCTCCAGGCTTTGAACTGTCAGCACAGAGCCCGATGCGGGGCTTGAACCCATGAACTGTGAGATCACGACCTGAGCCGAAGTCGGAGGCTCAACCGACTGAGCCACTCAGGCGCCCCTAAAGGGATTATTCTTAACCAATGAAATACTGGTGACATTTTTTTAAAAAGGAAGTATCATCATTGTATTATTCTTCCGGAAGGATTATCCAATTAGAAATAGTGAGCAAGCTTTTTACTAAAAAACTTTATACCAAAAAAAGCCCCACAGTAACTAGTTAGAGAATAGAATGGTTACAGTAACTCCTTCCTAATAGAAAAAAGAACAATACTGAGAAAGATACTTAACAGAAATGTGCAGGAGCCTGAAGAAGGAAACTGTAAAACTCTAGCAAAGAATATGGAAACAAAGCAAGTAAGTGCACGTATATTCGCACTGAAGAGGCGGGTCCATGTCATAAAGCTCTTCTCCCTAAAATAATCTACCCGTTTAACAAAATGCCGATCTAGGCCTGCGATGGAATCTTTCTTCTACAACGTAACGAAAAGATCCCACTGTCCATCTGCAAGAATTTTGCTGATCCTCGCACATACTTCTTTCAGATTTAAAAATTTTTGAGATTAGGTGGAGTGAACTAAGGTGTCAAGATGAACCCGCAAAGTTTTGAATAAGAGTCATTGAAATGAAAAAATTATAATAATGATCCCTCTCATTTCACGGCAGATCAAGTAGACAGAAATAAGAAGGCAGAAGAATGTAAAATCTCAAAGCCCTAAAAATATTTTTGCTCACATTTGACATTTAAAATGTGAAAACCCAGGGGCGCCTGGGTGGCTCAGTCGGTTAAGTGACTGACTTTGGCTCAGGTCATGAGCTCACAGTTTGTGAGTTCGAGCCCCACATTGGGATTGGTGCTGACAGCTCGGAGCCTGGAGCCTGCTTCGGATTCTGCGTCTCCCTCTCTCTCTCTGTCCCTCTCCCTCACTAGTACTCTGTCTCTCTCTCTTTCTCAAAAAATGAATAAACATTAAAAAAAATAAAATGTGAAAACCTGTATGTACCGTGGACAATTTCCCAGGAAAATATAACTTGGAAGAATACCAAAAAAATCTAAACAGACCAAATTCCCCAGGAAAAACAGGGACAGTTGTCAAAGATTTATGTCCCAAGAGCACCAGGCACAGATGGCTTCACAAGTGAATCCTACAAAATCTTTAAGGAATAAAAACTTCCAACATTATTTAAATTCCTTGAGAACACATAACATTTTCTTTTCCTTTGAAATTATCTTCAAAAGTAAGCACAATATTGATGCCAAAACCTGATAAAAGGTGCACAGAAAAGGAAACGGAAATGGTCTCTTACGAATATTTATGCAAATATGTTACATTAGGAAACAGAATCCAGTAGCACATTAACAAGAAATAATATATCATAACTCATGAGGCTTACTTGTTCCAGAAAGGCTAGTTTGATGTTAGAAAATGTCGTAAGATAATCATAGTAGATACAGAGAGAATAATCATGATTTTTTTTTTTTTAATCTGAAAAGGCATTTAATAAGATTTGGCATCCTTGGGGCGCCTGGGTGGCTCAGTCGGTTAAGCATCCGGCTTCGGCTCAGGTCATGATCTCACGGTCTGTGGGTTCAAGCCCCACATCAGGCCCTGTGCTGACAGCTCAGAGCCTGGAACCTGCTTCAGATTCTGTGTCTCCCTCTCTCTCTTCCCCTCCTCTGCTCATGCTCTGTCTCTCTTTCTCTCAAAAATAAATAAATATTTAAAAAATTTTTGATAAAAAAATAAGATTTGGGATCCTTGTCTGATTGAAACACATTCCAAACACTCAAACACACACACACACACACACACACACACACACACACACACACACTAATAGGAATCGATGAATTTTTAAAAACTTCAAACATAAATAAAAGCATTAAATTTTTTTTTAAATAAAGGCATTTAAAATGTAAGTAAAAAGTTCCAAAAACTGCCACGTCGTGGGCAGGCTGGTTTCATCTATGCTCCACAACGCTTTCTCTCTCGTCTGGAAAAAAGTATGTTTTTCAGATACACAGACAACAGGAGGGGAGAAGGCAGTGGAGAAAGAGACAAAGGAGAGGCTCAAAGTACCCAGGAACACACCGACCAAGGGGGACAAGCGGTCCCGAGGAAGACCCGACGCTCCGGGGACAGGCTCCGAACCACAGGAAAGGCTCCTGTCTCGGACGGGACAGCTCAGGACGGACGAGGTGCCGGTCTCCCTCGATTCACGGGACACTTCAGGCCACCCCGACGACACTCTCAACAGCTTTGTGTTTCTGCTTTTCACTTGACAAAGTGATTCTCACATTCATGTGAAAATCTAATGAGCAAAACATAGGAAAGCCCTGGGGAGGAAACCAGAAAAACAATGAGGGGGCTGTGGCAGGCCGAGGATTCCCCCCCAAACCGCCCCGTCCTCAGCCCCAGAACCTGAGGACATTTGGTCCATGACAAGAGGAGATCAAGGCTGTGGATGGGATTTGGGCTGTCAGTCGGTTGATGTTGATGCGGGGAGATGATCCCAGAATGTCTGGTGGGACCTGACATAACCACAGAGGTCCCTAAAAGTGAGAGGGAGGCGGAAGGGTCAGTGTCCGTGAGATGCAGTGTGACAAACTGGACACGCCACTGGGGGCTCCGGAGGTGGAGGAAGGGGTCATGCGACAAGGAACATGGGACAAGGAACCCTCCAGAAGCTGGAACCCTCCAGAAGGGTCTCCAGGAAGGAACACACCTCCACTAATCCCCTGACGTTAGCCCTGTGGGACCCACTTCAGACTTCTGACGCCAGGACTGTAGAATAATAAATCCGTGCAGCTTTAAGCCGCTGGGTCTGTGGTAAGTTGTTACAGAAGCAATAGCAAACTAATGCAGGGGGCTAGGACTCCCAAGCATTAAAACCTGCCATAGGGACCCCTGGGTGGCTCAGTCAGTTAAAACCTGCCATAAATCCTCAGTAATTAAAACTGTACAAACGAGGGGCTCCCGAATGGCTCACCAGGGGAGCATGTGACTCTTGATCTCTCGGGATAGTGAGTTCAAGCCCAAAGTTGGGTGAAGAGATTCCTTAAAAAAATAAATAAACTTAAAAAAAAAAAAACCCAGTATGGGAGCATCTGAGTGGTTCAGTCAGTTAAGCGGCCGACTTCACCTCAGGTCATGATCTCACAGTTTGTGAGTTCGAGCCCCAGGTTGGGCTCTGTGCTGACAGCCTGGAGCCTGTCTGGGATTCTCTCTTTTCCTCTCTCTCTCTCTCTCTCTGCCCTTTCCCCGCTTGTGCTCTCTTTCTCTCTCCTCCCAAAATAAAAAAGTAAACTTTTTTGTTTTAAGTTTTAACTATAGAAAAATTAGAAGTTTCTGTATGGCAAAATTTCGTAAGCATACTCTAAAATAATGTTAGGGCCATAGAAATATTCTGTATCTCCATTGCGGTGGCGGTTCTATGAATGTGTATCTGTTGCAATTCACGGAACTGTATGCTCAAAGTACATTTTATTGGAACACGTTATACTTCAGTGGTTGTTAATGTGACAGCCTGGGAAAAATTGTTTGCCAGCACATTTCATAGTCAAAGGATACTCTCCATCGCCTACAGAGGGCTTCTGGAAATTTCTAAGAAAAACGCCAAACGGACAAAGTATATGAAAAGAGAATTGGAAGAAAAGTTCATTCAAGAAGCTCAGAATCATCTGAAAAGAGATTCAATTTCACTCATAATAAGATCCGTTCTTCAAGCATCAGATTGGTGAAAATTCACGGGATTAGCAAGGGTGTGGGGACTCAGGCACTGATACCCTCGTTGACGGGAGTATAAATGGACGCACCCCCAGGGAGCACAAACCAGCGGTATCTATCAAAATTACAAGCGCATGTGCTTCTTCCCTCCACAATCCCTTTTTTTAGGAATTTATATCAATATATTTCCATATATGCAAAATGACCTATGAGTACAATTATTGATTGCTACATACCGCAAGGGTAAAAAAAAATACTGATACAAACTAAAAGTCCATCCCTAGGGGATTTTTTAAAATGTTTTATTTACTTTTGATACAGAGAGAGACAGAGCATGAGAGGGGGAGGGGCAGAGAGAGAAGGAGACACAGAACCGGAAGCAGGCTCCAGGCTCCGAGCTGTCAGTACAGAGCCTGACGCGGGGCTTGAACCCACGAATGCAAGATCTGACCTGAGCCGAAGTCGGAGGCTTAACCGACGGAGCCACCGAGGAGCTCCCCCTAGGGGATTGTTTAATCTATGAAACTGGTTATAATCATGGAGCTGTAGACGTGAATGGGGATTAAATGCAAGGTCTTATCCCAGATTAGATCCTGGAATAGAAAAAAAGACATTAGTGGAAAAGTAGTGAAATCCCAATAAAGTCTAAAGTTTAGTCAAGAGTAATATTCTGGGGGCGCCTGGGTGGCTCAGTCGGTTAGACCTCCGACTCGGGCTCATGTCAGATCTCACGTTCGTGGGTTCGAGCCCCGCATCAGGCTCTGTGCTGACAGCAAGCTCAGAGCCTGGAGCCTGTTTCCGGGTCTGTGTCTCCTTCTCTCTCTGCCCCTCCCCCTCTCATGCTCTGTCTCTCTCTGTATCAAAAATAAATAAAACATTAAAAAAAATTAAAAAAAAAAAAAGAGTAATATTCTGGGGGCACCTGAGTGGCTCAGTCGGTTAAACATCTGACTTCAGCTCAGGCCATGATCTCCACTGTCTGTGGGTTCGAGCCCTGCATCCGGCTCTGGGCTGACAGCTCAGAGCCTGGAACCTGCTTCAGATTCTGTGTCTCCCTCTCTCTCTGTCCCTCCCCTTCCCCTGTTCATGCTCTGTCTCTCTGAAAAATAACATTTTAATAAAGAGAAAATAATATATTTTCATACTATCTTATTTACGTTAAAAAAATCTACAACAGGGGCACCTGGGTGGCTCAGTCGGTTAGGCCTCCGACTTCGGCTCAGGTCAGATCTCACATTCGTGGGTTCGAGCCCCACGTCAGGCTCTGTGCTGACAACTAGCTCAGAGCCTGGAGCCTGCTTCCTGTTCTGTGTCTCCTTCTCTCTCTGCCCCTCCGCCACTCGTGCTCGGTCTCTGTATCAAAAATAAATAAAACATTAAAAAAAAAATAAAATAAATCTACAACAAAGTAAACAAGAAACAAATCACAGTTGATCCCCTCTAGAGGGGGATGACAATTGGATGAATGGGGACAAAGAAGGAGAAAATGTGTTCACTGTGTAAAACTATTTTTGTTGTTTGAGCCACGGAAATTTCTTTACCATTCCAGTGATGAATTCTGTAAGGAGGAAAGAACAATTGGTAAGAAGGATGCTCTCTAGGTGATAAAATGTGTCTTAAAACTTCAATATGATTATTGTATGATACAGCTCCAAAGTAGACAAAGAGATCAGTGAATCAGAATGATCTGGCCAAAACAAGCCCAAGAACATCTAAGAAATGAGTCCATGATCAAGGTAGGATTTCAGTTCAGCAAATAAGTAGGGTCTTATTCAATACATCATGTTAGAATAACTAACACAGCCTTAAAAAACCAGACTTCTTTCCTTCCCCTGACCATTAGATCACCTTCAGGTAGACTAACATTTTTTATGTAAAAAAAATCATAAAGGTACTATAACATTTGGGGGGCATCCGAGTGGCTCAGTCAGTTGGGTGACCGACTCGGCTCAGGTCACGATCTCCCAGTTGGTGACTTCAAGCCCTGAATTGGGCTCTGTGCTGACAGCTTGGAGATTGAAGCCTCTTTTGGATTCTGTCTCCCTCTCCCTCTGCCCCTCCCCCACTCATGCTCTGTCTCTCTCTCTCTCTGAAAAATAAACAAACAATTTTTAAAAAGGTAAAATAAAAAGTACTCTAACACTTGGGATACATTGAGTAAACATTTATATAATTTTGAGATTGGAACTATAAGAGGAAAGAAAGAAGGATTTTACTAGAGGAAATAAGAGATTCCTATACAAGAAATACAAAAACCAAGGATAGACCTGGTAAGAAGCAAATGGCTAATTAGGAAAACATGAGACTTCAAAGACTTCCTCAATCTAGAAAACAAGTTGTATACATCAAGAAAAGGCCAGGGCGCCTGGCTGGCTCTGTTGGTAGAGCATGCGACTCTTGATCTTGGGACCGTGAGTTCAAGCTCCAAGCTCCATGCTGGGTGTGGAGCCCACTTTAAAAAAAAAAAAGGCAAATACCTCAGTTTGTTCAACGTTCTACAAAGGATCCAAATAGAGACAATAATAAAACAAATACGAATAAACAATTTTAAAAAATCTTGTACTACTAATATAAAATCTGCAAAGTAAAATTATGAGATGCTCCCCCCCCACCCCACTAAATAAGAAAGAGCAAAAAAAACCCACTATAAATCTAGTAGTTTTGGAGGGAATACGACTCACACATAACCCTGGTAAGGATGTAAAGGAGAACAGCCTTTCTGGAAGAAAAGTGGATATTTTCTTTTCTTTTTTTAAAATTTTCTTTCTGGTTTTTATTTATTTTTGAGAGACAGAGAGAGACAGCACAAACAGGGGAGGGTCAGAGAGAGAGGGAGACATAGAATCTGAAGCAGGCTCCAGGCTCTGAGCTGTCAGCACAGAGCCTGACATGGGGCTCGAACCCACAAACCATGAGATCATGACCTGAGCCGAAGCCAGACGCTCAATAGACTGAGCTACCCAGGCACCCCAAAAGTGGATACTTTCTTGAGCCAAATCTCCTTTTCCAGAAAAACGTGTATGCTCTGACTTGGTGATTCCTCTTCTGGGAATTTATCCCAAGGGAATAATGGAACAAAGAACAGAAAGGTGTATTTACAAAGCTGTTGGCCCCAGCACTGCTCAGAATCGAGAAAAAATGAAAACCGCTAACAGCAGGGAATTGGTCTTACAAAATAATGGCTCATCTATACCATGAAATACGATGAAACCATTATAAATGATGCAGAGCAATATTGACAGAGCAAAGATCTTCCCAATATATTGTCCTCGGAAGAAAGCAAACTACAGAATAATTTATATGTTGCTGGGATCCTGTTTTGGTCAAAATACATACTAGGTAATATATCTTGATGTGCATATGGACCGAAAAACTTCAGAGTGGTTATCTCTGAAAAGTGATTTTGGGGAGAAGTGACTTTTTCTTTTATATATACTTTTTTTCCTAAGATTTCTCCTGAAATCATCTATCACCTCAGTGGACACACGGCTTCCTTAAACAGTCTACCTTACATCAAAAGTAGTTGTATCTGCAAATCTATCTTTCTCCTTCCCGGTTATGTCCCTGAAGCTCTGAGTAAACCCCCAGGCCCAGAAATGACTATACAGAAAACCTTGCTACAGTTTTTACTTTTGTTTTCTGTTGATGAAAACGACATCTAGGAATGAGTACCTCAACAAGAAAAATGTAAAAACAATTAGTCATAGGAAGAAAGGAGTAAAAATAAGCAGAATGTCAATTTGCCAAGGAGACAGTGGTTTGATGTTCTGGGAAGCCCTAATTGAGAGCCAAGCGCTGGGTTGGAAATGAGCATCCACTCGGATAAATTATGCATGGCCACTGTTAAATATTTCATCCGTCCTTAACCATTATTTGCCTTTGCATGGCTAAAAGAGGAAAGACAGCATAAGCATTATCGGTCCGGTCATCCATCTACCCTAGAACATTCAAACACAAACTCTTCTAAAGAGGAAAAGCTCTAAACCATGATTAAAATAAGAGATGACTCGGCAGGCGGACCTTGAACTTCACGGCTTGATTAAGGGATGTCAAGGTGACCTCACCTTCTGCGTTGGTTTTTGTCAGTCTTCAAAATCATGGATGTTTTGCTCTCCTTAACATGCCGTTTGAAAATGAACATCTATGAATTTCTGGAGGCGCCCGGGCAAAGGGGTTTTGTGTTCCCCTGGAGTCCTCCCGGGGCGCGGGAAAGGACCACAGAGATATTGGAGGAGTTGTCGGCAGCTGATGCAGCCCATTCAGCCGTTTGACCGGCTCCCCAGCCGCTCTGCCTCCTCTCCTGGCTCCCTCCCCTGTTTGTCCCCTCCCGCTCCCCTGGCCCAGGGCTGCTCGGCTGTTGGAGGCACATGCCAGCCCCACTGGGCACAGGCCCTGTGAACACCGGCCAAGACACCCTGGGGGTGCGGGAAGGGCGGCCAGACCAGCTCACTAGAGAAACCCTCTGGTGTCGCAACAGAGTTGCCAAGGGTTTCCTGTTGCCCGCCTGAAAGATTGCAATGAGGGCCATTTTGGGGAGAGGTTTGTTTGGAATTCCTTCTCAAGTATTGTCTGGCATTGCGTGTGTGGGTGAATGCATAAACCTGATTTTAAATCAAAAGTTGGGTGAATGTGTGTGTTTAAGTCAAGAAGCCTCTTGCACGTTTTTTCCGCTGTACCGGACAGGAATTTGAAGAAGCGAAATCCACATTTCTGGGTGTACATTCTAGAAGCCCCGTGAGGTGCTGCTGGTCGGAGTGACCGGCGGGAGATCCTGACTCCGGGGCCCGTAGGTTTGCCCAAGAGGCGACCCGCTTCAGCTCTCGGACGGCCATCCTCACTGGCATTACTGGAAGCCCCACATTCTGAAGCTTCTCCAAGCTCCCTTTACCCACGCTCTGCAGGCATTTACCAAGTTAATGATTTAGTTTCTGAGTCACTGAGCACACAGCTTTTTGCCTGAGTCACCGCCAGCACACACCTGAGGCAGCAGCGGAAGGCCTCTGGGAATGTTGGGGAAAACCTATAAGCACCTCACAGGATCCCCTACATGGAAGGCTAGGGCGCCCGGCGGGACAGAAGGCCTGGGAACAGAACCTGTGTCCTGGAAGAGCAGCACCGTTCTCCGTGTTCACAGGAGTGGAACCTGCTCCAGGTCCCAGGCAGAAACAATGGGTGAATGCCATTTCCTCCTCCTGCGCGCATTGCTGGAGCCCAAACGGGCAAGAGAGGAATGCTGCCTAGATACCGTCTGTGGGTTGCTCTGTGAGTCAGGCTCCTGCCTTTTCTCGTTCTTTCTCAGCAGATGACCCAGCACAAAAATGCAGCCTGAAGTTTTCAGAGGCCTCTTCTCTGCATCCCTGTAATGAATGACCGGGGAGCGGGGAGTTACTGCGTTCAGTCAAAACTGCAGTTCTGATCAGTCAGATTGTCCTGATTTAGGAAGCGGCAGCCTCCGCATGGGGGCTGGAGACTGAAAGCTTTACTTTGCCAAGAGAGTTAACAGCACATAACGCACAAGAGGAGATGAAGGCTTCTCATCATTTTTGTGAATTTAGAAGACACTTGAGCCGTGCTCATTAAGACGGAACAGCTGAGAATGAGGCAGACAGAGAATGACTTGGATTTCGGGGGCACCTGGGTGGCTCAGTCGGTTAAGCGTCTAACTTCGGCTCAGGTCGCGATCTTGAAGTTTTTGAGTTTGAGCCCTGCGCTGGGTCAGATCCTCTGTCCCATTCTCTCTGCCCTCCCCTGTTCACCTGCGCATGCTCTCTCTCTCTCAAAAATAAACATTAAAATAAAAGGGGGGGGGCACCTGGGTGGCTCAGTTGGTTGAGCCTCTGGCTTCAGTTCAGGTCATGATCTCATGGTTTGTGGGTTCGAGACCCACGTTGGAGTCGCTGCTGTCAGTGCAGAGCCTGCTTCGGATCTTCTGTCTCTCTCTCTTTTCTTTTTTTAGATTTTTTATTTATTTATTTATTTTTATATAGTTTATTACCAAGTTGGTTTCCATATAACACCCAGTGCTCTTCCCCACAAGTGCCCCTCTCTATGACCATCCCCCCCCACTCCTTCCCCCCTCCCTCTTCAGCCCTCAGTTTGTGCTCAGCATTCAAAAGTCTCTCATGATTGGCCTCCCTCCCTCTCCCCAACTCTTTTCCCCCCTTTCCCCTTCCCATGGTCCCTTGTTAGGTTTCTCCTGTTAGACCTATGAGTGACAAAATATGGTATCTGTCCTTCTCTGCCTGACTTATTTCGCTTAGCATGACTCCCTCGAGGTCTGTCCATTTTGCTACAAATCTCTCCTCTCTCTGCCCCTTCTCCACTTGGACTCTCTCTCAAAAATAAATAAATCCTGAATAAAATAAAATAATAAAAAATAAAATAATAAAAAAATTTTTTTAATTTAAAAAAGGAGAGAGAATGAGTTGGATTCCGAAGCTCTCCAGACTCCAGCGTGCTGGGGGTCCCTGGGGAGAGCGTGTGAAAATGCACAACGCCGGGCCCCTCCAGCAGAGGCTCTGTCAGCAGAACGGACGTGGGCCCGAGCACCTGCCTTTCCTTCCAACGTGCACCCGGGACGTGCCCGGGCTGCTGCCCCAGGTCCACACTCCGGAGTCACACAGACGTGGGAGACCGCTTTGGGCCACGCGCTCACTCCGTTTGGGCCCCAGCCGTCTCCCCGAGACGGGGACACAGCAGCCAGCGTTGGCTGAGTGCTTCTCAATCCTCAGGTGCTGTCCAGACCCTGTGCACACGTTACCTCTCTCCTTCCTGGCAGTGCCCTCTGGGGGAGTGGGTTCACAGCGGTGGAGACAGGGCCACTGGTAGTGTGTGGTCTCAGAATGTTGTTCTGAGACGGGACCGAACGGACAGCCTGTCTCATGAGGTGTTCTCAAGAAATCAGACTGTTTCATTGAGATTCTGGGTTTCTGATACCTTCTGAAAAGTTCAAAGGGCTGGCAACCCTGGGGTCGCCCCTATCCCACACGACAACTGCGGAGTGTGTTGTGTGTGTGCACGTGCCTGCGTGTAAACGGGACTCTGGTCCACCAGCTCACCCGCCCTGCCCCACCCGGGCCCCTTGCACGTTTCATTTTACCCACTGCTCTGAGACCATGATTCTCTTGTTTCTGTATTTCAAAAATAATAAAACTTGAACTTGAATTTTTTTGGGGGGAGGGGCAGAGAGACAGGGAGACAGAGGATCCAAAAAGTGGGCTCTGTGCTGTCAGCAGCAAGCCCGGTGCAGGCCTCGAACTCACAAACCACAAGACCACAACGTGAGCCGAAGTCAGACACTTAACCGACTGCACCACCCAGACGCCCTGGATTTATATATTCTTTATATATTAGATTTACATCGGATTCAAAGCAAATCAAATCCAACAATAATACCCGAAAACGCAAGTCCAGATGCTGTCATCGTTAGATTTAAACTCGGCCTTCAAACTCACAGCACTGCCCTTGGACCCCAGATTGAGTTTCCACCTTGGCCGTCTCCTTTGATAGAGAACTGCTCTCTGCTCCCGTTTACCTTTGCCAAGTACTCTATGCTTCACTCTGTCCCTTACAAAACCTGAAGTACACACCCGAACAGCGCACAAATGGAGCTGCAGGCGGGAACCAGTGGGCTCCTTCCTGAGCTCCCTCCTCTTTTGTGTGGTGGCAGCACCCCGAGTCTCTGATCCTTCTTTGGGGAACCGCCCCTCACCACCCCAGTCCAGATTCGGGCCAAGACGCAGCCCGGGCTGCTGAAAATCGGTTCTGAGGCTTTGGTTGTGATCAGTGGGGAGGAGGGGCTCCCTTCCAGGGGAGCTGTTAATGTGACACACAAAGTGGCCGGAAGGTCGTTTCTGCCACCACAAGTGGGTACTTTGCCTGAGAAAAGAGCAGAGGAGAGCGAGAAATGGAGAGAGATTCTAGCCTGTGCTGTAAAATACAGTACCCACTAGCTCCACGTGGCTACATTTAAATGACACGAACTTAAAAATTCGGCGCCGGGGCTGCATTCGGCACACGTCAAATGTGCAGAAGCCATGTGTGGGCTAGCAAGCAAACACAGGACATTCCCGTCACTGCAGGGAGCTTTCTCAGGGAGCACGGTTAGATCATATCTGTGCCGAAGTTTTCAGGTATGTAGCCAATAAATCTTGGTATTTCAGCAATTGGAGTTGAGTTGATTCATAATTCACAGAATCCAAAGGCAGAAGCCTCCACTTAGCACTCCCCAGACCGTGTTCATTGGGGTGTTTCCCTTCCATTCAGGTCAGTGCCAGAAAACAGAATCCCTGGGTCCAGAAATGTAGTCGGGCACAGGACACTCGGGAATACTCAGGCCATTTCATGTTTCTATCATTTTTCCAATTAGAAAACAATTCAGGGGGCGTCTGGGTGGCTCAGTTGGTTGAGCATCTGACTTCGGATCAGGTCATGATCTCACAGTCTGTGGGTTCGAGCTCCACGTTGGGCTCTGTGCTGACAGCTCAGAGCCTGGAGCCTGCTTCAGATTCTCTGTCTCCCTCTCTCTCTGCCCCTCCCCCACTCACTCTCTGTCTCTCAAAATAAAGACATAAAAAAATTTAGAAAACAATTCAAGATGTAGAACAGATGTTGCAAACAGAGATCTTTCCTAGGTGCCTGTTCATATTTATCAGCATAAGAATGATTAGAAGCATGGAAAACACAAGCATGAGCGGCTTCCCCCATTAGAAAGTGTTTTGGGGTACCTGGCTGGCTCGGTTGGTGGAGCCTTGCTTACTCTTGATCTTGGGGTTACGACTGAGCCCCACGGA
The DNA here is from genome assembly GCF_006229205.1 of Suricata suricatta. NCBI lineage: Eukaryota > Metazoa > Chordata > Mammalia > Carnivora > Herpestidae > Suricata > Suricata suricatta. The sequence continues at coordinate 95,887,172 of NC_043711.1, read as the reverse complement.
GGATGTAGAGATTACTAAAAAATAAATAATAAAAATTTTGTTTTTATGTCTCTAGTGTTGAAATCAATGGACATGTGCCTCTGACACCATACAACAAAGATGTGACATCACATAAGCAGCATTCTGGCCCCAAACACATAACGTGAATCTGATTATGAGGAAACGGACAAACCCAGACTGAGGGCCAATCTGCAAAAACAGTCTGTCTTTACTTCTCAAAAACGTCACCATGATAAAAGACCAAGAAAAGCAGAGACATGTGACATCTAAGCCACAGGATGCAGGATTCTGGACCCTGGTGGAGGGAAATCTTCTGTAAAGTTGTTTGGAGGACAGTTGGGGAGAGTCTAGTATGGCTTGTGTATCATTATTGTATCACTGTTACATTTTTTGAATTTAATAAATGAACTTTGTATAAAGCAATGCATAAGAGAATATCCATGTTCTCAAGAAATACGTGTTTAAGGAGTTAAGGGGCTGTGATCTCTGCACCCAAACCTCAGATGTTTCAGGAGAAACTACGGAGATAAAGCAAAGTGGGGGGATCTGGGGGGAGGGTGTAAGCCATACTTTTCATGCAGCTCTTTCCCACTTCTGAAATTATTTCAAAATTTAAAAGCGAGCAACACCATGCTTCCGCTGCCTCCCTTAAGGAAAATACTGGTATTTTCCACGGCAAATCTCTTAAGCGGAAAGCAAAGTGCTCCACACGTGTTTCTCCAAATAGCGCATCCTGAAATTGTTTTGGGATGTCCCAGTCAACATTTCAAGGAATGGAATAGGAAATCAGAGCACTTTTCATGTAACAAAGTTTTACTTTGTGACACTTGCAACTATGTATTACTGTTTGATCACAGGGGTCAGGGCATTTCTTACTGTGGGTTACAGGTTTAAAGAAATGTTTGAAGCCATTATCCTGCAGGATGTGTGAGAGGGTGCCTCACCTTACAGTTTACCTGGGACCCCTCCAGTCCGCCCCCACCGTCCTGTCCACAGAACGCAGAGCAAACTCCGCCACTCAAGTGTCCCCATCTGGATTATAAATTATAGCTACTTTTTCGAGAGAGCGCAGGGGAGGGGCAGCGAGGGCGAACAGAGGATCCAAAGCGGGCTCTGTGCTGTCAGGAACCAGATCACGACCTGAGCCAAAGTTGGAAGCTTAACTGACTGAGCCACCCGGATGGCCCTACGGTCACTTATTTTAAATGCTTGAATTCCTTTTTATAAAAAAGTACAGTATAGATAAGTATGCCTGGTGGCCAAAAACGAACTTCAGCCTTTTTTTTTTTTTTTTTAATAAAAAGAGTGAATTTACATATTATTTGTATAACTGGAAAAAATTTTGAAGTTACCTTTACTAATACTGTATTAAGTAACTCTGTTATCCATCCCTTGGGATTATAATGAACTAGTTAATTATAGTAAAGTAGACAATAATTATTTCCTATTACAGAACACTGGTGTTATAATAATGAATACCATTTCCAAAAGAGAGCTTCTTAAAATGGGAATGTTAAATACAGATTGTCAATAAAATATGGACTCCACTAAACTTTAATACTCATTTGTAAAATACACAAATTTTATAAAACACTTAGGAAAAACATCATCTTTTAAAATGTTATCTAAATCTTACATGTTTAAAAAGTTTTTCTAAAATATTTTATTTATTTTTGAGAGAGAGAGAGAGAGA